>NC_135712.1:46981060-47315928 GCF_964656455.1 Halichoerus grypus
AGAGGTCAGTTGTCAAGTTGTGGTTCAGACCTGAATGTCTTTGACACAGAGCATACATTCTTTCTGGGGAGCCACTCAGCTTCTAAGCAGAGTGGGCTTTGCCACCGGACGACCTTTAAGTACAGTTATTATTTGTTTTGTCTTCCTTTTATCACCTCCCTTCCATTGTAATAGCCTGGTTGAACTCTACTGGTTTTCACCTCCCTCCTTTCCCCTTGCCTTGTTACTGCTTATATTTATTAACAAGAACTTTGAACCTTTCTGCTTTTTTTTTAATGGATTTTATATCCAAATTAACATCTCCAGTGCCAAGACTTCTTCTGGGGCTTCTGCCCTCATCTCTTCCTTGCACTAATTTAAGGAGAAAGCAAAGGCTGTAGCCCAAGAATGCAGGGGGCTCTGGCTCTGCCTCTGAGTAACTCTGTCTCTGAGCCAAGTCACACTGTGTACATCAGTTTCTTTTGTAAGGTGAGGCATTTGGATCAGATGGCCTCCAAGGCTTCTTCCACCTATAAAGCTCTGTGGACATTCCTTGACAGAGAGAGAGACAGAGAGTGTGTGTAGACTCTCTGGGGCCTAGGGCATCCCATTGTCTGTATAGAAAAACTTACCAAGTTTCTTCTTTAAACTCCTATCTGTGGAGTTGAGTGTTTATGTTCTCTTTTACTGTTAAAACTGTCCTTTAGGCTAGAATTAGAAATTATAAACAGAAACAAGAAGTTGGGTTTGGCTACACCTTAACCTGCCCTAATGGTACACTTACACACCTATTTCTTTACATACTTCCTTATCCCCCACCACACACACACACACACACACCCTTCCTCAAGTTTATCATTAAAAAATAGTAATTGTATCTTTAAGAGTTAATCTGATTTTGGAACCAATACGGAGTAGGAATGTGAGGATGGTCAGACTGGAGATAGAACACTGCTAATGTGTTACTCTCTGTTTTTGGGGCTCAGAATTAAAACTGCTCCTGTCCTATCTTAATCTGCTAAAGCATCTGAGAGAACAAGCATGAAAAGGGAATGCTTCTCCCATATCTGAAAAAGAACCAAGGGACTTTCCTTGGAGAGTCTTTCCACTTTTGTTTTGCTCAGCTTTCCCAATCAGAGGTAATGTTAGCATAGAAGAAAGCCAGGGAGAGAGAATCTCAACTCTGCTTTTTAAGAAAAAGAGGGATGTAGGAAGGCTTACAACAGTGTTGGGATGATCCTCTAGGAATTAGTGCACCTAACATTCGAAGTAGAAACTGACCAGCACATAGTAAATGTAAGTGATTGAGTTGGTGGGCGTATAAATACTGTAGTGATGGCAGAGGCAGCCATAGAAATATTTCTTTTAAAGTGTGTGATGCTGGCTGCTTATGCAGTGTCTCTTCATCTTTAAATCCTTATTTGAAACATAATTTACAGAAACTAACCAGATTAAATTGAAGCTACATTCATAGTCAAAGACAAATAAACTTTAAAAATCTTTTAAAATTAACGATATACCCAAGAGGATAAGGTAAGATGTGTTAGATTTTTCAAATATAATGACCAGCTATGTGAACAACAGATTTCAGTACGTGAAGCAGGTTGAGAACAATATTGCTTTACATCTTCTGGTTATTATGCCACAATATCCAGTTTTTATAAATAGTTCTCTTCCTGCCTCCCTTCCTTTTCCCCTTAAAGAGGAGGCTGTATTTTTTTCTCTATTCACCTTGTAAAAGCATTCACTTTGCTCTAAAGCATTAGATATACACAGAACATGACCTAAGAAGAAAATGGAATTTTATTCTTGGTTCTCCATTTTCACTTTTTTACCTCAAAATCCATTTATTACCAAAGTCACTTTTCTGGGGAGAAGGGGCAGTAAGAACCATAAAACAAAATTCACAGCCTTTTGAGAAGGTAAATTTATGGGAATTGCAACTGGACTTGGAAATTAAGAAGTCCAAAGCTTGATCTGTGTTTTCATATTGGCTCTTTCTGTAGACTCCATCACAGCATTAGGAAAATATCACAAAAATATCAGTGCTTCACATTTAAGTTTAATTGCCATAAAAGGACAAATGAATTTGTTAAGCATAAAATTAATATTTGCTTTATTTGGAAATGTAAAAATTTACATTCATTCTATCTAAAATATTTTTTCTATCATATAGATTGTCCCAAGGACTAATGCTCATTCAGAGAGCCCACTGTGTGATAATGTATCCACAATAAATCTTGTTTAACTTTCAGTTTTAAAAGGGTCTTATGGGTGATTTGTTCTTTGAGCCATGCTTTATAGTTAATAAATGGAAAAAAGTGTGGAATATTGAAGTGTGTCATTTAAAGATGTAAAAAAATGATGCTTGCCTATTTAAAAAAAAATAAAATGCAGACCCTGGGAAACACAGCTGTTAGAGATTTAATAGAGGTTATGATTTTCAACAGTTGAGCTATAGTTTATGGTACAGATGGCACTCTGGGTATAGCTGAAACAATAACTGATGGTTTCTGTTTCCCTCCTCTTCTATCAGTTCCAAAAGAGTGGAATATCTTTTTACCAAAGTAAGAATTTTTCCATTTCCAATTAACAGCCTGTATCAAATAAACAACTTTTCTATTGCATATTTCGTACTTCACAGTGACCTGGGTGTTGGCCCCGCTTTCTTCTCATTATGGTAGGCTTCCCTAGATTTGAAATAATAGTTTTAGGGAAATCCTACTTTTCCATACTAACCTGCAGTTTACATAGCCTATCTTCAGACCAAATAACATATAATTTTTCTTTTAGAATACTGAAACCAAATCTTGCATTGCTCCAAACAAAATTAGCAAACAAAACAAAACAAAATTCCATGAAGCAAAAGTAGTAGGCACCAATATTATATGCTTTAAAATACTCAACCACAGGAATTACTAGAAACAGATAAATCCCAAATTTTGGGCATGTAGAAAATGCTGTTTCAAGTGATAAGTTAAATATAGATGCTATTTAAAAAGGGAAATAATTGTCATACATTTCTTAAATTTTATTTTACAGTATATGTTCAAACCAAATAAAGTTTGAGTGATAAATGGTTTTTTCATCTTATTCCAATGTTTTAAATGTGACATAGCATATTTTCTTTTTTAACTCTTCTGCTAATTTTTATTCTGAAAAGTAAAGTAAAATATGCAGATGTTCATCCAGGTGTTTAATTATCATATGGTAAGGGTCCATTTATAGCAATAGCCTGTTCGGGGCTTAGATGTAACTTAAAGTTCAAAATGCCACTGATTAACAAAATTCTTCTACAGGCTTTACCTTTTAAATTAGCATTTCTACTAACAAACCATTGTCCAAAATATTACTCTAGAGAAACTAGCATTATCTTTAATTTTCAGTGCAGTTTGTCATTTATCCATTGATTGGAGTTGAAGTAAAAAGTTGGAACTCAAAATTATGTTACGTCCATGTACAAATTGGCAAATGCTTTTAAGACAGATTAGAGTTTGTAAGTTTTGAAGCTTAAGTGTTCAGCTTTTTAAGTTAGATTCATCCTAATTACAAGATGTATTTCTAACAGTGTTTTTCTAGTCTTTTATATGAAGATTCACAAAGGGGAGGGAGTGAGAATCGGCACTAATAAATCCACTACCATGTGGTAGTGTTTCGCACTTCGCTCTTCTAAGACATAAGGGAATTCAAGTCCGAGGAGAGATAAGGAGATTGAGTTGTGGTATTACAATATATCTACCCCCCACCACCCTTTCCCAAAGATTTCTCAACACAGGCAGGATTCAGTTGTGGCTCACTTGGAGAGAGTATGTAATATATAGTCATCCCCCAGCACTCGTCATTTAAAATCAAATCCCGTATGTGTTTTTTTCCGTTGGAGTAAACTTTCTAAGTTCTGTGTGAGTTTAAAAAGGTTTTGAACCTAGAGTTCATTGGACGCGCTTTTCGAAACCTGTCTGCAGTTGGTGATGCTAACTTTAAAAGCCACTTACAGTCCGCCTGGTTCTCTGACAGCTATGCGCCTTGCTGGAGCTGAGCGGCTCTCCCGGGCTTACCTGAGCTGCCTGCGCCGGGGTCGGGCGGGGGCCGGAGGGGGCCGCAGTCTCGCGGCGCTGCGAGCCGGCTGTGCGCGCTCCGGGAGTCGCCCGAACAATGCGAGCGGGGCGCCGAGCGCGCCCGGCCTAAGGGCGTTACGTCACTGCGCTGCCTTATAAGGCGCTCCGCGTGTGCGGCGCGGGAGGCGGGGGCGCAGATGACAGCCGGATCCGCGGCGGCGGCGGCGGCGGCGGCGGCGGCGGTGGTGGTGGTGGTGGTGCAGCAGAGGCAATGCGCCCCAGGTCCGCCGACGCTCGGACCGTGTGAACGGACGGTCAGTCCCTGGCTCCCCGCGGAGGGGAATGGGCTGCGGGCCCGGGACGCCGGCGCCCTCCTGCCTGGCTAACCAAGTCACTGGGGGTCATGGTCAATCCTTTAGTAACTTTTCTCCCTCTGGGGCTTTAAAGCTCCTGTTATTGCTTCAGATTCTTAAATGCACATCCTGTTATTCTTATTTAAACTTTTGTAAATATATTTTTGTTACATTTGTTTTTTGGTTGCTGGGGGGAGGCGGGAGAGGGAGCCAGAAGCCTTTTTTAGTTTTTTGGATTTTTTTTTTTTTTTTTTGAGACATCCCGAGGGTGATTTAGACTTCAAACCTTCTCTTTCCTTTTTGTAAAGAGTAGGGGTCCTCAGAGGATAGTATTTTATTTCCTGATGATGTAACTACCAAACAATTCTTCAAGTGATGATGGGAAGGCCAGATGAAATCTTATTTTTTCAGTGTTTTTCCTGAAAGAACCTCCTAGTTCCTCATTTCTGCATGCCTGTGTTTTAACGAAAGTAGTTCAAACTAATGTTTATTTGTCAGGGAAAGTATTTATTTAAAAAAAATAAATGTTTTATGCTGTACTTTCAAGACAAAGTGTAAAAATAGAACTTCAGGACCAGTTTTAATCCATTTGTTCTCTTCTAGCAAACAAAGACATGAGAAGAAAAAAGAAACTGATCAAATATGACTGAATTAAGCCTCTAGTATAGGGCAGATTTGCTTTTAAAAATTCTTTTTCTGGGAAATGAGAATTAGCCTCCTAATTATTTTGCACATTAGTAAGAGAAGTAATCTCTGAAGTTCTAACCAACTAGGTGAATCTGCTAAGTAAATTAGGGATGTGGCTGCCTTATTTGCAAGCTTCAAATGAATTGAGTAGTTTTAATGACTTGAGTCTATTTAACTTTTTAAATAAACATTAAAATAGGATTGCTTCCTATTATGATGTACATAGGTTTATAGAACTACTGTTTTCATATGTTTTGTCAAACAGAAATAATGAAAGCAGTTTGTTTCTTTTCCTTAGTTTGGAGTAGAGAAAGGCTGGTTGCAGAGAATATATAGTTAGTGAAAATGGTGAAAAAAATATACAGGGCACAAAAACGTGTGTCATCTTTGCTAAACTGTGGGCTCACTTTGATAGTTCTTCTATATCACTCTCTACTGAGAAGCCTGTTAAACTTCTGCTTTTTATATATACTGTTTTGAGAAACCAATGACTGTACCCTTCCACTGAGCCTAAAATTTAATATTTGATTTACACTTTCATATTAACATTTTAGATATTGGTTTGTTAGTTTTGTTATCCTACCTTATAGTTGTGAAGTGTGGTTGAATCTTTTTAGTCTCCTGTACTTGCCCTGTACTTATTAAACATGTTTTTAAGGCTCTTATGCTAGATTTGATTCATTCAATGAGATAAAATGATTGTTGGAAAGTTGCATAAACACCTGCATCTCAGCTTCAAACTGGTGACAAAGTATCTTTACCCAAAGCCAGCATTTTTGTAACTGGTTTTGCCTCCTATCCCCTCTGATAGGTACAGAGGTTTCCTAACATTGGACTATTTTATTTCTTTCCCACATTTTTGTACTCATGCTTTGCATTTATTTCCATATTTTTGATTTCCCACTTCCCCTGTAAAATATGTCAGCATTATTTCCTCCTTTTCTTTAACTGTAGTAGCTGAAGAACAGAGAAATTAAGTGGATACAACACTTGTCTAGGGTTATGAAGCAAGAGAAAAGAGGATTAGAACTCCTTATGTGCCTTGCCTGGTGCTATGTTACTCCCTGAAGCAGTGATCTCTGACCCAGCTATGACTCAGCATTCCGACTGAGATCACCATATATACCACTCTTCAGGAACCAGTTTAACATTTGTTGAGCTTTTTAGTTCATGCTAGTCACTGTGCTTAGTGTTCTACAAGTACTCCATCATTGTAACGTGGTATTAGTCATACTTTTCAGATGAAGAAACACATTTGGAAGGGCAAAATGGCTTGACCAAGGTCATACTGCTAATAAGTAACAAATGTAGTGATTTGAACCAGTGTTTATGAATACAGCTTTAGTCTTCTCTTAATGGTTTGCTCAGAATCTCTCAGAAGTGTTAGTTAAAAAAATGCTCAGATTTGGTTGAGAAGTTTCTATCCTTATTTTCCAGACTGAATGTTAAACTAGGAAAACCAAGACTGACCTTTGCAGGCCACCCACCAGAGCCACCCTGATTATGCGCTGAATAACCCTAGGGAGGTCGTTCATATTGGAGACATCATGGATTTGTATATAAGACTAAGACTATTTGTATATAAGCTAAGACAGCTTTTTTGAAGATGTTGGCAACATGTTTTGGTCAAATAAAATTAGAATAATATGACAGTTTTCCAACAGATGAAAGTCAAGGGTCTTGAGCAGGGGGGATGTTTATCTGACACAAGAGCACCCCAGTTCTTGTTTGGAAACTCCAACCGGCCATTGGTATTATGTTCTATTGGCCACAGGAGTCTGCAAGTAGACTTTTATTTCCTTTTCCCTTCCTATGAACATTCTCTTTGAGATGTAATTTTTGTTTTCTGGGCTTCTGACATGTATTTAACAAAAGAATGGAGTTATGACCACTGTGCCTCAGTCTTGGCTGAGAAAATTTTACTTCCTTTTTTACTGAAAATTTTATTGTCCAATTGCTATATGACTCTTCTTATTTTATAATCCAAAATTTCCTACAAATAATTATAACTACAAATTAAAGTCCTTCTATAATGAGTAATTTAAATTTATGATCTAAATCAGCAGTAGCTTTAAGTTGTTATTTGGAAATGGTTCAAAGGAATTTTTCTACCAATCTAATTGCTTTCTAATGAGGAAGAAGGGTTTGTAGGCAACAAGGGTGGAAACTAGAATATATCGATTAAATTGAATTATACGAATCACTCTTGTTAGATAGTCAAAACCAGTTGAATATCAGCAATTTCCCGTGGTTCAAGCTAATGCCAGGAGTTCAATACAGTGACCACAAAAACCGATGTTATTAGCAATGTACACAATATTGTCATTTAACTGTTTAAAAATACCATTAACATGTTACCAAGAATGTCAAAGCCAGTTTCTCTTTGTGAAATGACTACTCTTTCTTTCATGCCCTGTCTCCCTGCCTTTGTTTCTTCTTGTGACTGGTGAAGTCTTTTAGTCATCCAAATAAGTGCAAGAGAAGCAGTATTCATAATTAACTGCACCTTTCTTCCCAGCTGCCCCCAATTTTCACTAATGCTTCTTTCATCAGTTAAGGGGTGATGTGCACCGCTCCCTGGAAGCTCTGTTGGAATTTATGGGATAGTAACACTAACTTTTGAGTGTGATATGTTTGCTCCTTTGCATCTATAAAATAGTGTATGTGAAAACACTATAACACACAAAGGAAAACAATTCTTATCACAGGCATAGTCCTATATGAGAAGCTGAGCGTAGTGGGGACAGATCCAGGGTGGCATGGGGAAAAGTTCTGTAGGCTTGCGTTACATTAGGCTGCAGTTGGATTAGCCAGAGTGTGAGCCTTTGGCATTAAAGTATTCCACCTCAGGGAACATTCTGATACCTCACTGGCAGGCTTCTTGCAAAGCAGCTTTGTCTGTGACCCTTGGGCTAGCCTGCCATGTATCCAGTGCTGATCTCTCCTCTGCTGCTACACAACTTAAGACGAAGGGACTGAGCACCACCGGTGGGCAGCTATAGAACGTAGAGCCAAAAAGGATGTCTCAGGGCAAAAGCACCTTCTCTCCATGCCAATAACAATCACTTTCCTTTTTTTCTTTTTTTTTTAAGAGCATTTTATTTTATTTTTTTAAGTAAGCTCCATGCGCAATTTAGGGCTTGAAATCACAACCCTGAGATTAAGAGTCACACTACCCACAGAGCCAGCCAGGCACTCTGAACAATCAGTTTTCTAACCTGTTCCTTTCACTCTTCTTTCTGTTGCCCAGGTGTCTTCTGCCTAGTTTTGTACACATAAGTGCCCACACAAGGGGCGCCTGGGTGGCTCAGTTGGTTGAGTGTCTGCCTTCAGCTTGGGTAATGATCCCAAGGTCTTGGGATGGAGCCCCGTGTCCTCGGGCTCATCGTCATGGTCGTCGTCGTCGTTGTCGTGGGGCTTCCTACTCGGGAGCCTGTTTCTCCTTCCCCTCTGCTCCCCCTGCTTCTGCTCTCTCTCTCTCTCTCTCTGTCAAATAAATAAATAATCTTTAAAAAAAAAAATAAGCGCCCACACAAAACCTACCGCATCTCCAGGCAGCACACAGCACGTGCACTGCGCACCTAGAGCCTTCCACCAACAATTAATGGGTTACAGTGAACCTGGATTTGCATAGAGATCCACTTGCTCTTATCTGCAACCCAAATCTCCTGTCCTCTGTAGTCCTCTGAAGTCCAGAAGCCCTTCAACTATTCCTATTCATACTTCAGCTGACTTTGATTTTACAACAGGGACTAAAGCCCTTGAGAGCAAACTCAGGCTGATTATAGCAACAATGTCAGTGGTAATACAGTAGTAATACTAGAGAATGAGAAGCCTGTTATTAAGATGATTTTTTGTGGCTTTGAAAATCAATTTTAGAACAGTTCAATGCCCATGATAATTTGGAAAATGCAGAAAAGTAGAAAAGACATTTTACATCTAGCCCTACCTCGTGAATACTGCCAACTATTAACAGTTAGAGGTACAATTGACCCTTAAACAGGCTTGAACTGCATGAGTCCACTTATATGCAGACTTTTTACAGTGCAGTACTGTAAGTATATTTTCTTTATGATTTTATTAATAATATATTTTTCTTTAACATACTTTATCACAAGAATACAATATATAATATGGGTACAAAATATGTGTTAATTATTTATGTTATTAGTAAGGCTTCTGTTCAATGGTAGGTTATTAGTAATTAAGTTTTGGGGAGACAAATTTATATGCAGATTTTTGACTGCACAGGATTTGGTGCCCCTAATCCCCACATTGTTTAAGGGTCAACCACACTATGTTCCCTTTTAGTCTTTTTATAAACATTTATAAAACATCTGTGTTTTCCCACTATGGGCCATATATGCATATTGTGTCTTTTTATCTTTATATATTTTAATCATGTTCATTGCTTTTCTGTAGACAGTGGGTCATTTAAAAGCAATTTGCATATTGTCCCTAGAAATGGTGGTCACAAAGCCAACCACTACCTGATGTCCCACTGGCAGTGCTATAGTTTTTGTTCCTCAACAAGTGAAGCAGCAAAGTCTACATTTAATAGAGACTCTCCTGTTGATCCAGGAACCTCCTGTTCTTGGTTTACATCGGATGCTATGACTTGGCTATGGGTCTCCAGTGAGCGTGCCAGTAGGTGAGCAGAATGACTTGGAGAGAATGAAGAATTGATAATATGACGCCACTACAATTATTAAATGGGAAGCTGGAAAAGCCTGCTATTTAGGTCCAGTCCATTTGCTTATTTATTTCTGCAAACATTTTGTGTTTCCTTGGTAACTAGTAATAGTTTTGAGAAACTGTTAAACTCACAAGTATTACTGCAGGAGTAAAAAAATCCTCGAATCACAGAAATTAGAGACAGAAAAGACCTATTAGGTCATATTTTTTGTCCCCTGCCAGTACAGATTGTTCTCAGCACTTTGTCCAGTCCCTCTTTAAAGGGACCTTGTCTAATAGTTTGTATCTCATGTTTTTTTTTTTTTAAGTAGTTCATTTTTAAAGAAAATAGTCCAACAGAATATAATTGTGGAGCTTGATTTCAGGCTAAATATTTATAGAGAAAGACCTATGGGTTCAAAGTACAGTTGAACAGGTTTTATGTTGGGAGTTACTGGTATAGTTTAGGATGTCATTGGAATAGTTGGCTAAGGGTGAAAAACTGATGGGTAAGTTGACTTTATATGTTTTCTTTTATCATCGGAAACTCAAATATAGCAACACATGAGGATAAACTTTTAATATAAACTCATTGAAATGGGTCTAGAAGGCCTGAGAAAATAAAGCATTTAGGAAGTAAAGTTAGAGTAAATGGCTCATTCCAAGATTGTATTTATGAAAGAGACATTTTTATACTCTCCCTTCCTGTCACCAAAGCTGCTTTGTCCATTATTTACAGTTAATTATTGCTTGATGTGAAGATGGCTTCTAGCTGTAAAATCCCCTCCCTCAGTCAAGTAACTTCTTCCAAACCCCAGAAGGACAGAATAAAACTGCCTCATAGAGCAGTCACTGGTGGTGGTATAGACTGAAGGCTTCAAATCCCTGTATTATGGCTGAAGATGTCTTCACTGGGAAAAATGATGAACACGTAAAGAAATAAGAAATGTGCTTTGAGTTTTATTTTGAAGGATGATCGTTTCATAAAAGCGCATTTTAGAGTGTAAAAGGCCTTAGAAAATACTTACTTTACTTATTGCCATCCCTTGTCCCCCCTTTTTAAATAGATAGGATAATTGGATCTCAGAGAGGTTAAAGGACTTGTCCTGAGGTCAAAAGTAAATTGGTGACCCAGCCAACTATGTTTTACAGGTCTGCATATCTCTTTTGGGAAACATGAAGAATCAAAAATGGCTTAATTAAACAATGTAATTAGAACTGTCAGACTATGTCTGAAATTATAATTAATATTAGAATAATTTACCTAGGTTTATACTAACTACAGAAATAGTTTGGAGCATTAATGAGCTAGTTATCCACTTTGTGGGTGAAAAGTACAATATTTTTGTTGCATTTCTTTTAAATTGAAGATCTATGTATGGCTGGTAGTCAACTCAAGCCACTAAGATTGGCCATGGGTTGACAGCTCCAGCCAAAAATTTAATGGAGAGATCTGAACTTTTAATATTAATTCTGTGCTCTCATTTAACACCATTGTCTTGCATACATGCCAAAGGGTCATTCTGTACATGAGAAATAATATTACAATTTATGTTACTAGACATTTACATCATAAAATGCAGGTGGAAGGGATGTCGAAAGTCTTGTGTTCACCCTTAGATTGAATTCTCTCTTGAGTGAGAACTTCAACTTTCTTACCAGGAGTTGGTGCTTGCACGTCCAGTTGTCATTAGTCAGTACGGAATAGCTCCAGGGATTTTTTACTTCCCCAACAAGTCCATTCCATTCCAAACTGAAAACCAGCTTCCTCTAACTTCTACTGACTATTCCTGGTCTTTCCAGGGAGTCATATTGAATAAATACATTGCTTTGACATGAGGGTGTTTTAAATATTTGAAGACAATTTGTCCTGCATCTTAAACTGTTCCTATTTTTATAATTTGAGTCTTTTCATACTCTATTTCTAAAAGTTTGGTGCTCAGAATGAACAAATTACTTCAGTATATCAGGATTATTTTCCCCTTTACAGACTTTGTGTAAAGTGTTTTGCGTTTTCCTAGCATTTTCTGGTAACCATATCAGATTACTGTGTCATTGAGCTTACCGATCACCAGCCTCCTAATGACCAACTACATACCTAAATATTTTCATCATGTACTGCTTCTATGTACTCCTTCTGTCCTCTGCTGGTTTTGTTTGTATTACATCTTTGTTATAATAACAACAATAGTAGATGACACATTTAATGTTTAATAGATGCCATGCAATATATGTTTTACATATGATATCAACTTTGATCCACATAGTGACCCTGCGGGATAGATAACTGAGGAACAGAGAGATTAAGTAGCCTGTCCAACATCAGAGCTAGTAAATAGTGGCACCAGGGTTTGAGTTGTAGACTGACTTCAGCAAACTCTGGTAGAAATCATATTCAGTGTCTTGTAGTAGGATTTGAACTTAGGGGATAAACACTATAACACAGAGGCACAGAACTTTGTATCTCTCTTATCTGCCACCTAGTTCATTGGGCTTGCACTATGGGATGGTGGAGTGAGAATAGATCTTGGAGAAAATCTGGTCAGCCACCTCATCTTATAGTTCATATAAGTGAAAGCCACACTGTGCAGTATTCTGTTCAGGGATACCCAGTTGGGGCAGAGCTCAGGACAGAATATGGTGCCTTTTCTACTACAGAACTCGAAAATATTTCTGCTTTGTACAATTTTCTCTCTCTCCTCTCCTCCTCTTCCCTCCCTCCCATCCTCCCTCCCTCCTTTCCTTCCTTCCTCCCTCCTTTCATTCCTTCCTCCCTCCTTTCCATCCTTCCTTCCTTCCTTCCTTCCTTCCTCCCTTCCTTCCTTCCTTCCTTCCTTCCTTCCTTCCTTCCTTCCTTCCTTCCTTCCTTCCTTCTTCTCTCCCTCTCTAATTATTTATGGCACTATAAGCATTAAAACAACAATAACATTAATAGAATCCACATTGAAAGGATCACTTAAAATCCTGTCATACCATGTTTTAAACTTTTTTCATTTATTGCCAACTTTTGAATCTATAAGTTCTTTATGTTTTTAGATTATGACATAAATTTAAGACTTTTATCAAACATATTCTCAATCCTCTGATTTAAGTTCACAGCTCAAATATGCCACTTATATAAAGAAGATCCAGGGAATGGGAAGGAAAAGGAAGGAATTGCTGCCATTTATTGAGAGCCTACTATGTGCCAATCACTCTGCCTTGCCCTCTGCTTTGATATCTCAAAGCTCCTTCCTGGACTTTTTGAGATTTTGTGTGAGGGCTGGAACAGTAATACTCCACACAGAGTAGACATTCCATAAACCTGATGAATGAGGATAAATTTGGATTCATCCAGCAGGAGATGGATCCAGCAAGAGAAAGAGGTAATGATCGTTCATTACCTGACTACTTCCATTCATTGACTGTTACCTTTTGATTCATTTTATGTGCCATTTATTTCATAGCTCTATTGAGACAAATGCATGTGAAAGATGCTATTTACAGTGATAGATTATATCCTTGTGCTTTTAAATCAAGTGAATACTAATTAAGTCTTGATCTAGAAACTATTCTTTCTTTCATTTAATCAAGTTTCTTTAATTCTCTTGACCATAAATATTATTTGCTAAGGAAATTTCCCCTTGGGGTATATTTAACCATGAAAATGAGAAAAACTTTGTCATGATACTGCTCTGACAGCCCACGGACTTGAGGAATAAAAGCTTCAAGAGCAGAGTCCCTTCTCAAGCAATCAGTTATGGCCTAACAGTAGCTTCTTGGCAAATCATAACTTAAAATAGTGCTGATTGCTTTTTAAACATAATGAATACTGCTCCAGGTGAGTTTTAAAACTTTCAGTTATTCCAAATGGTTACTGCCCTAGTGATGCCAGAATGTCTAAGTCCCAACCCATTTATTAGCACTGGGAAACTCGAGAATCTGTTCAACTGTTAATCAGTCAACTGATGTTGACTCTCAGTGACCTCAAATTTAGACTCTGAGATTTGTATTCAAGTGCTGATGTACTCTGATAAGATTGACAGAAGTATAGGTTTATCATATTATTGATTGCTAATTTGTGTCATTACTGTGCCATTTAGGGTGTGCTATAAATTAATTTTTAAGTATATCTTATAATTATCTTATAAATAACCCAGTTACATTTCATCATCTTACCTTTTTTTTGCGGAAATTAAGAGTTCTTTGTTGAATGCAAGGGTTTAAAATTTAGCAGGAGTTCATAAACTTAAATTTGGCATTTCTTTCTTTTTCTAAATATATAATAGACTCAAAATAGGAAAGTGGCTTAGGTCTCACTTCACCTCTGAGAGGTGCTGACTTTTGGTTAAAACAGTCTCCATCCATGCATGCATGTATGCATCCATCTATCCATCCATCCATTTGTCCTCTATCTATGGCTACCATTTACTAAAAACCTATGGAACAGATGTCTAACTCTTTTTCTTTCTTCCCTCCTCCCTGCTCAACACACACACACACACACACACACACACACACACACACATTATACATGTACACATGCAGGCTTTCATGTACACTCACCAACAATTACAAGAGGAAATGAAAAACAGTGGAACTCAACTGTTTAGATCAGGAATGGGAATCTATTCACCAAAGGCTAAGTGGAATATCTTTTCATCTAGTCATGGTGACCTTCAATAACTAATAGCACTTTTTGTGCATGAGGATTATCAGCAGTCATTTATGCCAATATGTTAGTAGTAGGATAGGTGGGAGGCTGATTGGCATTGATGCATGGCTTCCACTTGTACAACATTTAAAAACATTTATGCTCTCAAGAAGATAAAAAGGCTCGTATTCTTCAATTAGGTAGTGCCAATGAGAAAATATTATTAAAATTCCTGGAGAAAAAAAAAACACCTTTGTTCATAATATTTGTTTATTGCAATGTAATTAAGTAGGTAAAAAAGATACAATATTTTCCTTTCTTAATTGAAGAAAGTGGAATATTTAAAGGGAATAGTCTGTGTGTGTGTGTGTGTGAGTGTGAGTGTGTGGTATGATTTATAGTTATACAAGAGTTAGGCCTAAGGACATCTGGGTGGCTCAGTCGTTAAGCGTCTGCCTTTGGTTCAGGTCATGATCCCAGGGTCCTGGGATCAAGCCCCACATCGGGCTCCCTGCTCCTCCCACTCCCACTCCTCCTGCTTGTGTTCCTGCTCTCGCTATCTTTCTCTCTGTCAAATAAATAAATAAAATCTTTAAAAAAAAAAAAAAAAGAGTTAGGCCTAGACTGCATCTATTATATTCTTTCAAGAGGCACTCAGCAACTATTTTTTGAGCATCTTCTGTGTCTATTTATCACTATGCTGAGTTCATGGCAAGGGAGGCAGAGAAGATAAAGCATGACCCTACCCAGATTTTGATGGGTAGATAAACAAGTGAACAAAAGCCAAAAAACAATTAACATTAAGTTGGGATGCTATGTTTGGTGAAGGAAGAATTTTTGTAAAAGTATGTTAGGCCTAGAAATATCTGGAAGGTCTTCATAACAGAGGTTAAAGTTCATCTGGACCTTGAAGGGTAATTAAAAAATTCCAGGAAGGAGAGTGGTAGAGCAAAGGAACCCTGGATTGAATGGCGTCACTGATTGGCTCTTGTTGAGCAGTGCTGACCCTCTACAGGCAGTTGTGCAAGTGGTAGATATTGCAGCCCTGGAGGGGAGGGTGATCACATAAGATGGGGCCAGACTATAAATGGGTCTTATAATTCAAGCAGTGTGGTTTGGATTTCAACTTAATATTATAGACAGCAAGGTGCCATTGGCAGTTTTTTAGCAGTTGAGTAATATATTGAAAGCAATTTTAAATGAATCATGACATTGTTAATTCTTTTTCAATTGTATATTGAAGTATAATATATAAATATAAATACATAATAGAATCAGGAGTGCTCCAACCATGTCATATAATAATGCTTCTTTTAGGTATAATCTTTGGAGAACTGAGGGTATGGAACAGCCTTTATTGAAACATTTAAAAGCCTTCTCTGAAAATCAAAATAAAACAGATACATGATGTTTTAATTAAGATAATTTATTTTAGTCTTACTAAATATTAGAATGGCTGTTCAAATAATGACTCTTTAAGCCATTTACTTGACTAGTAATAATTTATCAAAGATTCTTCCCAGAAAACGTCAGTAGTTGGGTAAAGATCTTCCAGGGCTGCTTATATCACACACACACACACATATAAACTCTGAATATGAATCACTGAATGAATGAATGAATTGATTTGTTTCCTTGTTCATTCATTTTAATGATGTTCTTTGCAGAGGCACCTTGTATGATCCATTACTGAAAATGGAGGGAGGATCTTTATGTTTTAGGTACACCTTCTTAACTATTTAGCTATCAGCAGTTTTATTTGGATGATAAAGTTGAGAAAAGAATCTTCTCAGAATGCTTTTTGTTGAAACAGACACTTTTTCATCTTCTAAGGAAAGAAATTTTTATTGTTTTCATTGGGTCAGTTTCAGTGTTTCATAAATTTTATTACTTAGAATAGCTGTGCTAAGAACTGTAGTTTGTTCCTGCTACCTCATGATTTTATTGGGCTTTCATCTTTCTCTTGGGTTCATGAATTATTTAGAATTGCTTCTTAATTTTTAAACATGTATTTTTGGGTAGAGAGAGAGATCTCTTTATCACTCATTACGTTATGGTCAGAAAATATAGTCAGTGTGTTATCTACCTTTTGAAGTTTTTTAAGATTTGCCTTATGGTCTCACTGAGTGGTTAGTTTTTTACAAGTTCCCTATCTGCTTGAAGAAGAGTGTAGTGTGTATTCTGTATGAATTAAGAACAATGTTATCTATGTAGATAAAGCTTACTTATTGTGTTGTTAGAATCTTCTGCAATCTGATTTTTGATTGCTTGACTTAGAAATGGGATTTCTTTATATTATATAATGACTCTTTATAGATCTTTCCACCTTAAAGTCCTTTTTGTCTCATACACATAGCTGTGTAACCTTTCTTTTAGTTAGTAGTTGCCTGATGATATCTTTTTTCCAACCTCTTTTCAGCTTTACTATATTCTTATGTTCCAGTGAGTCACTTATAAACTGCATGCAGTTGGGAATTATTGTTAGAATTGTTTTAATCCAGTATGACAATCTTTGTCTTTTAACATGACTATTTCATTTGTATTACAGTGATTATTGACTTATTTGGGCTTACTTTTGCCATCTTATTTGATGGTTCTATTTTTTACCATCTTTTTTGCTGTTGTTGTTTTATTTCTTAGCTTCTTTTGAATTTTATTTTTATTTATTTTCTCCCTTTCTACTTTGAAAGTTACACACTATCCCTTTTCTATTAGAAATTAATTGGCCTATAAATTCTACCTCACAAGTTAAAGTTATCAGTCTAAAGCTGATCAGCATTTTAATCCTTCTCCAAAAATTTTAATCATTTCAGAACACTTTAATTCTGAATATACCCTCCTGATTTATAAATTACTTGTCTTACGTTGTCTTATATTTTAGTTTCTTTTTTAATTCCTTAAGATTTTATCATCATCTTTTATTATTATTTTAGTCAATGTTGGTTTAGATGAACCAACATATTTACCACTTTCTTTCCTCATCATTCCTTCTTTTATTCCAGACTTCCATCTGGGATCACTTTCCTTCAATCTGAATGCATACTTTTTGAAGTTCCTTTAGTGGAAGTCTGCTCTTTGCACACTCTCTTTTTATTTATTTGAATGTCTTTATTTGACCCTTGTTCTTAGGAAGATTTTTACTGAGTGGAAACTTCAGGTTGATACTGTTTTCTGTCAGCACATTGAAGATATTATTCCACTTACTTCTGGCTTCCCGTGTTAATGTTGAAAAGTCAGTCATTGATCTGCGTGTCATTCCTATTCTCTCTGGCTGCTTTTTTTGATTTTGCCTTTGTCTTTGATATTCTGCAATTTCATTATGATGTACTTAAGTACAGATTTCTTTTGTCCTTTCTGGGTTTCATTGAGATTCCTGAATCCATGGGTTGGTATCTTTCTTAAGTTCTAGAAAATTGTCAGCCAATGTTAACTTGACAAATATAGCTTCTGAATAATTTTTTTCTTTCTTTACCTTGTAAAACTGAGACACGTGTTAGTCTGTCTTACTCTGTTCCTCATATCCCTTGACTACTCTTTCAGTTGTTTTATTTCTTTAGCTCTCTTGGCTGCGTTTTGTAATTTCTTCAGATTTTTCTTCTAGTTCAGTAATTCTCATTGCTGATATGCAATTATATTTTTTCAATTCCAAAAGTTGCACTTTTTTTTCTAATTTGTTTAGTCTTTTGTAGTCTGTTACTTTTCTAAGCAGAAATTTCTAACTAGAAATTTTAATCCCTTTTTTATCTTCAACATATTAAGTATGTTTTACATGCTGTCTGGTAATTTAGATATCCGAAATCCTTTATTAGCAGCTCCGATTCTGCTGTCATTTCTTTGGCTTTCAGTCATTGTGCATTATTTTTTAGTGTGTTTTCAGATTTTAAAATATGAACCCATATATTAGAACTCTATTTGCAGGAATTCTTTGAACCCTGGGTTGAAGGTGGCTTTCTCTAGGGAGGATTTACATTTGTTTTTGCCAGATGCCAGGGGGTATTTTCAGCCTAGAATCTCTAGAGCAAGGTTTTTTGTTTTTTGTTTTTGGACCACCCAGTTAGTATCAATTTGGGCTGCCAGTTCTCGTATGGGCTAACTTGTTATTATAAATTCTCAGTGGAGTTTATTTCTCCCCTTACTCCAAATGCCATAGTTCAAGGAAAGCAGTTTTCCTTACAGTGCCTAGAAGTTAATTTTGTTTCTAAGTCACCTTTACATTCATGGTTTAACTTTTTGCAATCTGGCTTTATGTAGGGTTGGGAGGACCCTAGGCTTTGTCAACAAACTCTGTGCCCTCTGCTGCCATAAAAACTAAAATATAAGTTTACAGAATTGAAAAAATGCTCTCAAAGCAATAGCTGTTACTTTACTTACCTTGCTGAGTTTTCACTTTTATTCAATCTTTAACCTTTGAATATTCCTTAATAACTTGCTGTCTCAAGGATGTATATTTTTAAATATTCTATTCATTTTACTTAACCTTGGGTGTTTTGGTGGTGGTGGTATTGTTTTGGAGGTTTTTTTAGTGAGACAAGAGCTTAGAGTAGCTAATCAGTTTCAACATTGGAATTGGACATTAGCACAATATAATCTAATAGTGAAAAACAACCTGAAAACGATGTAGGAAATATTTCAGATTGATATGTTAGAGCCACTTGTTTGTTCCTTTATGCTAAGAAATGGAGTTTTATCTTACCTCAGCATTTCTATTCACTGTTCAGTGTACTAATTGGCTACCAACGATTTTTCAGATGCCAAATAATATAAACATTGTCTCAAATATAAGCTCAATTTTTAGCAAAACATTTTAAGTTTTAGTCTTTGTTAGGTCCATACATTAATAGGAACATAGGTCTTCTGTCTAGAGTAGCTATGATCCACTTGCACTTATTAGTTACATTTATATCAAATGTAATTATTTTCCTGATTTTTCACAGTTACTACTTCTTAGTTCAGGCAAACACATACTAGTCGGAGCCCAGTGTAAAGAGAGAGAGTCTAAGAGAGTTAAAGGAAGCTTCCTCTATACTTTTACTGAACCACTGTGAGATATCGGATATTGTTAAGTGTCATTCCAAGTGCTTCAGAGGGAAATTATTCTTATGGGAATGATGCTACTTTCAGGAAGGTAGCCCCATCTTACACTCAGGAGCTTTTCACAAAGCACTAGGCAAGTCTCTGATTTTGTATAGAATAACATGTAATGAAAGATAGCTTTGAATCTTGGAAGAACTCCCAAGATATGGTGACTTTAATTTGTTTGCCTCCATTGAGAACTGTCCTGAAAACAGTGCCCCAGGTCCTCCAAGTAGTCTAGAATGTGAGTAACCAAAAGGGAATGATACATTAGCTAGGATGCTTTCAGCCGCAGTCAACAGAAAACCTGGACTCCCTTTGCCTCAAACAATGGCAAAATATATCATCTTACAGCAAAAAATCCAAACTTGGGGCAGGCTTCAGACATGACATGTTGCCTCTGCTTCTCTGGTTTCTGTGGCTCTGGCCTTTTCCCCTAGATGGTTTCATCATCACCCTGGTAGCGAAATGACCTCAGCAGTTCCAGGCATCACATCCAGAGATAGATCACATGCATCACCCAGAGGTAGAATAGGGACCATCTCTTCTGGGTTCTCCTGAGGAGCTGGCAACCTTTCCCATAACTGTCCCCACTGCCCCGTCTCCAAAGTCTTGTCCTTTTATCTTATTGTCTAGAACTGTCAGAAGAAAGGAAAGTAACATTGTAGACCAATTAGATTTTATTCCTAACCTGGACGTAGTGTCACACTCATGTAAGTCATGTGGGTTCAATGGATTATTATTACAAGTTCTCTTTTGTATAAATTCTGAAAATGCTGTTGGTCTGTAATTATCTCTGTAAATACAAAGTATGAAGACCCCCACTGATGCTAACCCCAGAAAGAGCTGCAGAGATGCTCTGCTCAGCACTTTTCACCAGTGCTCACTGACTGGGTGAATTGCATAAACAAACTCATTCAGCAGGTCTGGACCTTTGTATTGCTCTCTTTAAATTGATCCATGACCTGTACCATACATAGTTCTGAGTGAGTGAGTGGCCCATTGTTCTATTAAAGTGAACTTTAAGGCCAAAATAAAAAGTTAGGAAACTCTCATATTTGAAATTTTATTTTGTCCTGATGATATATGAGTTCTTTTTTCTTTTTTTTTTTTTTCTGGCCAAAAAATTAGAGGTGATAGGATTAAAGCTTTATGGCATTTAAACCTATCAGTCTTCAGAACTAAAACGTTACTATAGTTTTGGGAGGAAAAATCCCCACTGATTTTCTAACCTTTGCCATTATTTTATAGACTCTTTATCCTTAGCTTTTATTAGCTAAGAACCATTAGATGTAATGCTTTATTGGTAAAGTCAGACATTTATTGTTTCCTGTGGAAAGTGAATATTAATACTGTGTCACTTGTTGATCTTTTTCTTTAGACATTATATAGCGTTTTTCTGTGGGCTAAATTTATATTCTGTTCTCATAGAATATTAAATCTGTTTGACAAAGTGAATTTAGGCCTCTTTAGGTCCACTGACTCCATAAATGCTATATGTGGAAAATTGTTTAGCTCACGTGAAGAACATTGTATCTCTGATTTTAGGGTCAATGAAATGTCTCATGAACTTTGAGGATATGGTTTTGGTGCTTCTTAAGAATCTCAGCTATAAGTAATAATGAAATTCATCATTATGGCTGACCTAATAGCTCATGTTTCTATATATATAGTTCTGATTTAGAAGTTCATGTAGTAAGCCTACTTATTTGCTTTCTCCCCAGGTTGTTCCTGCTCTTAATTCACTATCATTCTTTTAGCCTTAAAAAATGGAAATTAGTTTTATAATGGAAACAAAATAGTAGTAACAAAATTGAAGAGGTTCAATGGATAGAAATGTTATTAAGGGTTCTCTTGGCAATGTTTTCTGATTTTGCTAAAGCCCAGACTTCCTAATTAGAAGAAAAAGATCACCTGCCTAAGGCTATTTATTGGGATGTTACCATATTTTATTGTCAGATCATTGCTTTTTTTATACGATTTGGTGACTGAGTTTGTTGTAAATATCACAGAAACCATTATTTCTGTTCACATATTTTTATTCATCTTTGTTCAATAGTTAGATAAATGTGAGTGCATGCATATGTGTAACAAGTGTTTGTTACATTACATGTGTGTGTGTTTGCCTTATTACTCTATTGCAGTTGCTTTATCCTCAGGGAGGAGTTGGAGGAATGAGATCCTGAAGATGATTTTCAGGAGGAAATGACTTAGAAGTTTTTAACAATTGGGTGAATAAGTCTGCAGCCCTCATCCCAAGTCAGATCTTCATGTTTTGTAACCTTGGTTAGCTTTCATACAATAAAACCCACAGGCTGTTCCCAAAGAAGAGGTGGAGGCGAACAATGATGACTGTGGCCTAGGGCTGGCAATGCCTTACTTAAATGAATGCAGGATGCCCTGTGTATCTGTTCTCTCAAGGTGTTTCGATGAGCAAATCTGGGGTCTATCAGGACACATCCTTTTGCTTTCAGTTATCTCCATTTCTAACATTTTTATTTTTTTAAAGATTTATTTATGTGAGGGGTACCTGGGTGGCTCAGTCGTTAAGCATCTGCCTTCCGCTCAGGTAATGATCCCAGGGTCCTGGGATCGAGCTGCATCAGGCTTCCTGCTCTGAGCCTGCTTCTCCATCTCCCACTCCCCCTGCTTGTGTTCCCTCTCTAGCTGTGTCTCTCTCTGTCAAATAAATAAATAAAATCTTTAAAAAAAAAAGATTTATTTGAGAGATTGAGAGAGAGAGAGCATGAAAGGGGAGAGGGGCAGAGAGAGGAGACAAGCAGACTCTTCATCCAGTGGGGAGCCCGGTGGGGCTCCATCCCAGGACCCTGAGATCATGACCTGAGCAAAACCAAGAGTTGGACACTCAACTGACTGAGCCACCCAGGTGCCCCCAATAACAACATTTTTAGAATCTAGGTATTTTTGAATGGTAAGCTCAAAAATATGTTGTCCATTTTGTATAATTTCAAGTCTCTCCGAAGACTAGATCATAGCTAAGGTATGAGGTTTTATGGATTTTTTTCTATCATAGTAGACATTTAAGAATTATGTAGTTTGCTCTAGCAGTGATTGATGAAAGAAGATAGCTACTTCTTTTAGTGTAATTTATCAGAGTTGGCTGTCATTGTAAAGTAACCTCCAGCTGCTTTAATCTCCACATGGAATCCTTTATGCTATGTAGATAACTGATTTATACTTAAAGAGAAGTAGAGTTCTGTGCTAATTGAAAATGGTTTTTGTTGACCAACATCCCTTTATAGAATACTTTAAAATAAAATTGGATTTTACCACCAACCCCAAAGGCATTTTGAAGGTAAAAAATCTGACTCCCTCTTTGCTGAATCCACAGATGTTTCTATTAACTTCTTTACAGCTCTCTTTTTATTGAAGCTGGGTGACTATACATTCAGCATTCATTTATTAAGTACCTACTACGTTAAATGAGACATATTTGATGGGAAGAAAGCCATTTAATATAGAACCAGCATATAACAGTCTTCAGTAAACTTCAATAAACTTCACTATATAGTGGGAAATGAAACAAATCACCTGCTTCGAGGAATTTATAGATGGGGTTGTTTGGAGAGGTGTTAATATGGAAGGGGAGATAGACTGGTTAAAAACTAAGTGAATCACACAAGTGCGTAAATAAAGTTCCCTTTCCATGCAGAAGAAGAAATTCTACATCTGGAAAGATGTGAGAGAAGGTGGCACCTAAAGAGTTCAATGAAAGTTCCACCCCATTTGCTCCTCTGTTGTGGATGCTAAAGATGTACGGTCACTAAGGAGGAACTGGTCTGGTGTCAGGTCTGAACAGGGCCGGAAGGTGGGGGCATTGGGGTAGGGTGGTTTCCACTGGCTACAATACTCTTGTGTGCTGGTGTGCTGTTCTCATCATTCCATGAATAACCATTTCTTGTTATTTGTTTCTTATGCTTTTAGAGTCTGTGTTGCTTATGGTTTCTTTTGCTCATGGAAGAAGCGTGTGATAATGCTGAATTTATAGATCTTAGGGCAATTTGTGTTCTTCCAGCAAAAAGTGAATAATCTTCAAAATGTAGGAAGTTTCCCTGTTTTGCAAAAAGACTTTCAAAGTTTCATTTGTAAGATATTTCCTCATAGAAACAATGTTACTAAGTAGAGAGTCCATTCCTAGACTAGCACAGGGAGGCTTACTAAACCCATAATAAAGCCAAAAACCTATATTTAGGTAGCTGCAATGGTTTGGTGATATTGTAATACAGTAATATCATAGCTCACAAGATTTATCCATAATGTGATTATTACAGCATGTAGTGGAGAACAATATTCATGCAAATGTGTAGAGTTTAAACTGTATTTCAGGTCAGCTAACTTTTTGTGGACTAGCTGGGAGCCTATGTTTTACATAAAACATGATATTTATCAGCAAATGTGTTCCAGGTTCCCCCTTTGGATTCCAGGTGAATACCTCCCTGCCATATCCATGGCAGCCCTTGGCCAACCAGCCTGAAGAAAATTAAGTAGCTCTGGAAATACTCTTGCCCTCCAGGTGTCATCCTTTTGAGCAGAATGTGGGCTGGCTTTTTATAGAGAAGAAACATTCACAAGTCAGGCGTTCATAACCCAGAGAATGCCTGTATGTATTTTATGTGGCCAGAATGGTTAAACTTAATATATTTTATTTTTAACCATCCCAGGTTCAAGCATGACAGCATGTTCTTTTGGGCAACTTGCAGTTACCATGTTCTCGACTGGAAAAGCTGAAAACATCCCCCTTTAAATAAAGGATGAATCATAATTCAACTAGCTTTACAGTTGGCTTCATAGATTTAGTGAGCTATTGCTCAGCAGGACTGTTTTTGTTTTGTTTTGTTTTTTTAACATATCCTAAACATGATTGGTAATATTTGTGGGTTCCTTCAAAGTAGTCTTTTCCTTTCTGCTCATGGACAAGAACTTATTTTTTGGCCTATCTCCTTTTCCACGAGAAGCAAAAATCCTGGTGGTGTGTGCCGGATATAGTTTAAGGAATTTAGTTCAACAATAACATTACTGTTAATTCATGGCAATATTTCTTGACCTATGGATGGGTTTTAGTAAGCCAAAAGAGGATAATCAGTGCAGACTGAAATAGGCATTCATTTCTTGTTAGTGAACATATAACACCAGACTTCCACATTTTATCTCCATAAATCTCCTTCGTCTTTGGTGGAAAACCCCTTCCTCTTAACTAATCTGCATGGTGTTCTCTTCTCCTGACGCAGGGCAATCAAACCCCAAGCAACCCCAACCCATGGAACAGGTGCCTTGTTAAAAGACTGTGGTTAAATGTTGGGTAAACTCTAGCAGTGATTGTTAGAAAAGAAAAGAATGTTATTATTTGCTGAGAGTTTGACAAAGGAGCCCGTCACCTATGTTTGACCAACCTCTAAGCTGTAAAGATAGGCTTTTGTAGAGGAGACATGCGGCTCAGTGGAAGAGAGAACCATTTGCTTTTATAGGTAATTGTTGTTCTGTATTCTAAAGCATGAGTCACAGATGTCTTTATGATTACACATCCCTCCCAGCATATGAGAAATACACTTTAGAGAAAAGGAAGTTAAGAGAAAACAGAAGTGTGAATAACTGCTAATGGTGCTCTCTCTGGCTCCATTCCGTCTGCCAGTTCATCATACATAAAGCGTAGTTCAGAGATTCTTTCCTGGCAAATAAGTGGCAACATATGTTTGAAACAGTGAATGGAAACTATAGGGAGAAAATGACAGGCATATGGCAATAGGAAGGCAAGGGAAAATTTGTTGCCCTAATGTTAGCCACATAATTGGTATGGTCTTCCATCGAAGGGCTGTTTTACTTTAAAAGTCTGCATGCCCCATTAGTACAGCATTTCTGTGTGTGGAATGTATATATTTTCTAGATTTGTTTTTGTTTTTCATTTCATGTCACATTAAGCTATTGAAGCTCCATACAGAGGTCTTGAGAGAAAGGTTCCCAAAGGGGAAGGACGGAACCTAGTCAGGAAATAGGACCCTTTATTAAAGTAGTAAAAACAAAAAGTGGGGAAGCACTTAAGAACAATCACTTTGAAGGGCTAAGAACAGAGGAATGGGTCCTAAATTCTGTCTTCAAGCATGCTCTTCTTTTAAATAATTCTACAGTGACAATGTTTATGATTTATTTGTTGCTGTAGCAACTAAATCTTTGTTCAAGGGGCTGAGATTCCAAAAGTTACCTTAAAGGGCACAAGTTTGATGTTTTGTTACACATTGTGAAAGCATAATGATATACTTTTTTTTTAAGATTGTATTTATTTGAGAGAGAGGGAGAGGGAGAGAGAAAGAGCATCAGCAGGGGGAGGGACAGGGGGAGAGGGAGAAGCAGATTCCCCGCTGAGTGGGGAGTCTGAGGTGGAGCTCAGTCCTCGGACCCTGAGATCATGACCTGAGCTGAAGTCAGAAGCTTAACCAACTGAACCACCCAGGCACCCCAGCACAATGATTTACTTTGAAAAAATAATTTTCTTAACAGAAAAATATTAATGTATACTAAAGGCACTGAAGCCCATTTCCACTTGTATGTCATACAAGGCTATTAGTTAGGAAATGTGTTTCCAGTCTTTAAAATTTAATTATGGCCCATTGTTTTATTAGAGAAAAGTGTTAGAAAGAAACATAATTTGTTTCTCAAAACAAATTTTTTTGTTTTATTTGCTCAGAAATTATTATGACAATATCATCAGCCTTTGTGTTTCTAAGATTTAGTTAACTGCTTAATAAGACTTTTGTTCAGGGCACCTGGGCAGCTCAGTCGGTTAAGCTTCTGATCGATCCCCACATCTGGCTCTCTGCTCCTCCCTCTCCCTCTTTCTTCCGCTTCCCCTGCTTGTGCTCTCTTTCTCTCTGTCAAATAAATAAAATCATTAAAAAAAAAAAAAAAAAGAAGACTTTTGTTCAGATTGTGGGGAAAAATCAGTTTTTGTTGTTATTGATGTGGGACTTGACAATGAATAATGTTAGCATGAACAAAGGACTTATTAATATGTATCTGTCTGTAGATATGATTTAAACATATGTCAATTCTGTAAAACCCAACTGTTCTATACCTTCTCTCACAATAACCTGCTTTACTATGACTGGTATAATTGGTATGATTTTTTACATCTAGTCTCATGCTTTAAAAATGGGTTACCTAAGAAGATAATCTAAACAAAATGTTTTATTTGTAGTTAGAAATTTCTGTATACAGTTGACCCTTGAACAAGGCAAGGTTTAGAGGCACTTACCCCCTGTACAAGTCAAAAATCCACACATAACTTTTGACTCCCCCAAAATTTAATTGCTAACAGCCTATTGTTGACAGAAAGCCTTACTGATAACATAAACAGTGATAAACACATTTTTTATGTTATATGTATCATATACTATATTCTTACAGTAAAGTAAGCTAGAAAAAAGTATTATTAAGAAAATCATGAAGAAGAGAAAATATATTTGCAGTATCATACTGAATTTATTGGGGAAAAAATTCTACATATAAGTGGACCTGCACAGTTTAAACACAAGTTTTTCAAGGGTCATCTATATATTTATATGTAAAATAAAGCAGGACATGGCAGAGAGAATACATGACTAAGTTTTATAGCCTGCCCACTACCAATTTTTGTACCACTCACAAGCTAAGAGTGGTTTTTACATTTTTAAATAGTTGAAAATGTCAAAATAAGAATAATATTCCATGATATGTGAAAATGACATAAAATTTAAGTTTTAAGTGTCCATAAAATTTTATTGGAACACAGCCACACCTATTTGTTTACATATTATGTGTGGCTGTTTTCCTATTCCAACAGCAGAATTGAGTAGTTGCAACAAGACCATCTGGCCTGCAAAGCCTAGAATATTTACCACCTGGTCCTTTATTGAAAGTTTGCTGACCACTATTCTATACCTTTGGTAACAGATACAGTTTAAAACAAAGCAGGCAAAAGGCAACTACAAGTCTATGGTTTTATATATTTCAACTAATTTGTGTTTAATTTACCTGAACCAAATTTTGAATTTTCTGTACTGTTTTTTTTTTAGATCTTGAATAATTTATATTATCTGAAGATTAATATTATTGCTAAGACAATGGGATGCCTTTTGGTGGAGTACTGAAGTGATATGCTTTATTTGAGGGAAAATCTAGAATAGTGAGAATAGAAAAACAAAGTTTAGTTTCTGAGACTAATGGGAAGCAGTGAGGTTCTAAACTTACTATATTTAGTTTTCTATTTTCCTGTCATATCACTTTCTCTTATTCTACCTTGCCCAGAAGGAGGATATCAAGGATGCGTGGTGAGGATTATAGGAGGATTCCATAAGAGAGCCCCCCCCCACCACCACCATAGCATGTCAAAGCATTCTGATTAAGTGCATGTGGCAAAACACACCACCATGAAAATATCCAGTGTTGATGACTAAATGAAATTTTCCTTGTCTCTAATGACCTTGAATAATTGAGGACTGACTATATTAAGAAAAGATATCCTATCTCCAATATGGATTCCTCATACTAATAGAAGATTTAATATTCTGGGTTTGTTTTTAAAATGTATTTTAAATAGACTTAGTCTAATTTATCAGACTCTCAAAACAGAAAGAAGTCTTGGTTTAAATGTTGCTTATTTGAGAGTTTAGATGTGATGCATTATTATTTTTGTTGCATATTTGGACAGTTTAAAAAGATTGTTAAGAAAAAGTAGCTGTATTTCTTTGTTGTAGATAGCATTATTTTTAGAGGTGTATTGTGGGTATATGGAATGAAAAATATTTCAAATAAATTGTTCCACATGGAATTACACAATGCCCAGGGGCTATGTTTGCTCTGATTCTTTATGTCTAATCTCATCTTTTCCAAAATCTCTTCTTTTAAAAATAGAAACCTAGAAAGGTCAGCTAACAAAATTTTTCTTTTGTAGTGATAAATTTCTAACAGGTGGACTTTTGACATGCATACACTTACACATAAAAATGTGTATACATTTTTCACATCATCCTAGTAGTTTTTTGTTTATTTTAATGTGTCTTGGTCTATCACACAAGAATATCAGAAAAAGGTGTAATTAAATGAGAAATATTCCATGAACACTTATGTCTGAGTCTTTGAGTCTGAAACTCTCATAGAAGTTTAGGTATATTTCAAGCTACTCGATTGTAAGATGAGTATTAATATTAAAATGAATCAGATTTCTGTTGGTATTTCAAATCACCTGAGAAGGGCTGAACACACACAGAGAAAAAATGTAATCAATCCTTTTATTTAAGGCCTAAGAGACAGCTACGATAGATGTGTTTTGATTCTGTCAGATGGAGATTTTATGTGTGAATTTATTTAGGGGAACTCGGTTTTATTTCCATCTAAAAATAGTATTTTAAGAGAAAGTAGTTTCTGGTGTTCGTTGATCTTTATTTTCCAGCATATAAAAAGTCTGTTCAATTTTATTTTACTTTGCTTTAAAGATTTATTTATTTTAGAGAAAGCGCAAGCACACACAAGCAGAGGAAAGGGCAGAGGGAGAGAGAGGGAGAGAGAGAATCTCAAGAAGACTCCCCACTGCGTACGGAGTTCAAAACCGGGCTCAATCCCAGGACACTGAGATCGTGACCTGAGCTGAAACCAAGAGTTGGACACTTAACTGACTGAGCCACTCAAGTGCCCCTGTTCAGTTTTATTTTGAACGTAACATTTGATTATAGTTTTCAAAAGCAGATTGCTGGCTTTCAGTACCATATTATTATATTTTGCAGATGTTAAGGACATTTTTGCCATGTTACAGCCTTAATGAGCATTACTAATGCATTGGAGTTAAAAATGGAAATCACATATTTTAAGACCATATAGGAAATATTCCACCTAATTCTTTATACAAAGAAGTTGTCCATGAATTATATTGACTGTATAATTAAAATAATTAGAAGTTATTGTATATAAAGGTTTTAGGTATTTGTGAAATTTGTGTGGAAAGCAGCTGTTGTGATAACTGCTGTTGCTTTTTTTCTAGCAGTTTCCTAACCCCTATTGCATTCCTCAACAAAAGATTTCTAAGATAAAGTGTGAAGAATAACAGTAAAGGTGCACTGTTCCTGCACCTGAAATTCCTGATATTGTTATGATGGACATTTTGGACTCCCACTTCCATCTCGAATGTGACTCCACTATGGTCCACCTTCAGGGCATCTTTCCTTAATGCACATTAACATCCCTAGGGATGGTAAGCAGGGCTCTAGAGTCAGACTCCCTGCATTTGGTCTTTAGTTCTTCATTTACCAGTCATGTAACCTCTCTGTGCCTCTGTTTCTCATCTGTAAAATGGGGATAATGGGAGTACCTTCCTCATTCAGTTGTTGTATTAGAGTTATGGCCTATAAGTACTTAAAGAAGCACCTACACATGTTAAGAATTCAACTACTTAGCTCTCATTATACATTCCTAAGATACCATCTATGGTGTCCTGGTTGTACTTGATCTTCGAAACCCTCTAATTCAAAGTCAGAACCAAATTGGCAGTATTTTAGGATGAACTAAATGTAAATTTGCATGAAAGCTTTTTGAAAATTTGGAATGTAACACCCATCTAGAACAGTATTGGCACATAGTAGGTATCCAGTAAATATTTACAGAATTAATGAGTTAAAAAATTAAAAATACTATACACATATAATGGTGATGTCATTCTTAAAATTCATGACTAAATTCTGGAATCAAAGCCATTCAGTTCTTAGATTTAGGAGAGATCATTTAACTCTCATCTATGTTAATGAGGTGTGAATAACAAAGATGGTGATGAGGAGGATATTAATATATACCTGCCATTTACTCTGAGTAAAATACTATTCTAAACACTTTATATGTACATAGATTAATTCATTTAATCTTTACAGCAATCTGTAAGGTAGATACTACTATTATCCCCATTGAATAGATGAAGAAACTGAGTCTGAGAGTTTATGAATAACCAGGATTCAAACCCAGGAAGTTTGGCTCCAGAATTCATGCTCTTAAGTCTTTGTTATAAACAAGCTATAATTTCATAATAGTTATTTAGTCCAATCTTTTTTTCCCTACTTAATGCTCATCAGAACAGCCATATAGTACCAAAAGTGCTAGTCATTGCCTAGCCCTGCTTCTTTCTGCTCTCCCACACAAGTCTAAAGCACTGATACTCAAACTGTGCTGCAGATTGGAGTTACCTGGGGGACCTTCAGTACTTTTGATGCCTAGGTCTTAGAGATTCTTACTTCATTGATGCATCAGAATTTTTAAAAACGCTCCTGGTGATTCTAATATTTAGCACAGTTTTATTTTTTTTATTTTTTATTTTTTTTAAAGATTTTTTATTTATTTATTTGAGAGAGAGAGACTGAGAGAGAGAGCACATGAGAGGGGGGAGGGTCGGGAGGGTCAGAGAGAGAAGCAGACTCCCTGCCGAGCAGGGAGCCCGATGCGGGACTCGATCCAGGGACTCCAGGATCATGACCTGAGCCGAAGGCAGTCGCTTAACCAACTGAGCCACCCAGGCGCCCCTTTAGCACAGTTTTAGTCCACTGGTCTAAAGGAAATTTAAATTGGTGTGGGCCCTAGAGCACTCCTGAGGAGTCAACAGCATGAAGGTAGTAGGATCTGGACCCTTGAGTATCCAGGAGTTGAAACTCAAGCCAGTTTGCATTGTTTCTTGTTGAGAATTGCTTCCTTTGCAAGGAATACTGGTTAGAAATACCAGGTGACAGTGGATTCAGAATTTACCCAGGGATTAAGTTGTGTATACTATTCTTTTAATTTGTTTTAAAAAAAAAATCAAGTACGTTTTAGCATTGCTTTAGTTTTGGGCCTTAAATGGCCATTGAAAATTCTAAGGAAACTTATTTGGAAAAACAAAATGGCTACAAGTGGGACTAGGATAGTGCTTTCTTTTAGGGTTATGAGCTTATTGCTCCAGTGAGAAGAGTAGCCTGGCTTTACTAAACTGTTTAGGAAAATTGATATTTATTTCAAATGTTTATGGTTTATCATCTCACAAGATTAATGCCAAATCCTCAAAAATGTAGTGACGAGCGATGACTCATTTGAGCTCATGTCAAAACAATGCGCTTTTGTAATTTGCCTGTCTCTGGGGAAGCTATTAAACACTAAACAAAATGCCTGAGAATGAAACTGATTGAGTGTTTTAAATTATGGACTTTTGCTTGGCTATTAGCCAGAGTTCTTTGGGAAAACTCACTGCACATCAAGAGCTGTGATTTGTGCTGACAATGATATTGCATAGTTTATGCTGCTTCAGTACCAGCGGTGTGTATTCTAAAGTTAAATAGTCAGACAAAGCTCAGTCTTTTGATAAACAATTTGCGTTAACTCTACTCTCTGCCAAGTGATTTTTTTTCTTTGTAAACTTTGGTTGGGATATACATAATGGATAAGATATTTTGTCTGCATTATCTTGTTGACAAATAGAGATTCCAACAAGCTAAAGAATAGTTATTATATATATGTATTTATACTTATGTATTTGTTTTCCTGTAAATAGTACCCTATTTATATATTTGTTTCCTTGTAAATAGTACCATATATCTTGTCCCTAGGAGAGCTCAGTATAGTGTATAGTGTTTTGCATGTAGCAGATACACAAAATATATGTGTTATTGATAATAATGATACCAATAAAAACATAAAGAGTGGCTTTTAATTTCCTGTGGTCTGTCTGCCGGTACTATATGAGGCTTTCTAAAAATCAGTGTTAAGCTAACTACATTTTATTTTTCAGGAGCAAAATATTTAAATGACTGGCTTGCTTTCACTGACCTCCTGAGTAATGAGGATATTTACAATGTTAGATTAGATGTTTTTTTTAGATTGGATATTTGTAAAAAACACTTTTATTGGAGCACCTGGGTGGCTCAGCCAGTTAGGTGTCCCAACTCTTGATTTCAGCTCAGGTCTCAATCTCAGGGTCATGAGTTCAAGTCCTGCATTGGACACCACTCAACTGAAAAAAAAATGAAAAAAACTTTAAACTTAAAAAAAAAAAAACTTCTATCAGTATAATTGATTCTTAATATTAGTAACCAAGATATTCATAGTACCATGTGGCACTTTTTGAGTAGGCGGTTGGGGCCATGGTCTCCTGACAGAAGTATGGGGCCACTCATGACCATTTATATCACTTTCAGCACACCTAGGAAAGAGTAGGTGCTCAATAGATATTTGTTGAATTGAACAGATGTTCTACTCATACTCATCTCTTACACTATAAGAATCCATTTCTTCGTGGGGCACCTGGCTGACTCAGTCGGTTAAGCATCTGACTCTTGATTTCTGCTTAGGTCATGATTTCAGGGTCATGAGATCGAGCCCCATGTCAGGCTCCATGCTGGGCATGAAGCCTGCTTAAGATTCTCTCTCTCCCTCTTCCTCTGCCCCTCACCCCCCTCCCCACTCGCTTGTGCACACTCTCTCTCCCCCAAAAGAAAAAAAGGATCAGTTTCTTCAGATGCAGTTCCATGAAAGGACATGGAAAAGGTAATGAAAATTAAATGACTTCAGGGTGATTCTATAGCATGGTGATAGATATCATCCCTAAGGAAGTTACCCTGATGTGTAAGTATCTAGTTATCAGCAAGTTGCATTTGAAAACTATAGTTTCGATCCATGGAAGAAACCTTGGATTACAGTCAGTTGTTACCAGGAGACACTGAACCACCAGAAGGGTTAATAAGTCAGCAAAATGCCAGGTTTAGAAGAATTTGAAAGACTTATGGAAGAAATCCAAAATTGGCTATTAAGGGTAATTTATCATTTAAGGTTGCATCTTCACAGGCCCCTTAACATGGCTTCCTTGGCTGCCACTCTCAGGGACAGGGACCCTGGTTTGGTTCCATCAGTGACCTGACCCAAAAAAGTATTTGTTTCTGTTTTTACTAAGATGCTTCACACAGAAAACTATGCAATGCTTCTTTCTTATTTCCTAGGCTGAAATAATGAAATAAGGATAAAACTATAGTCCCCTGCTGCTTCGTTTACTTGTACTAATTTGTCCTAAATGAAAAACTCTTCATTTGGTAATAGAAAAGTATGGCTTCAAGTAATAGAAACAAACCCAAGCTAATTGAGTTAAGCAAGATCTTTGGCCAGGAAAAGTAACTATTGAGATATGCATCTTGTTTTTCCAAGCAAATACTCCTACTTGAGAATCTGAGTGGGTCTTAATTCATTTACCTGGTTTGAGTTGCCCAGTTTTCTGACAACCACTCTATATTTCTGGCAGCAATGAGTGTGATGAATGTTTTCATTATTGTTACTCTTAATGGTAAGTGTGTGGTTTTTATTCTCACTATAAACAAATGTCTGTAAAGACTATAGACCAGATTCTTTCACCATTATGATGTGCTTATTTTGTTATTTCCATCATTTGCTAGTATTTTGTTTCTAATCTTGGAGTAGATCTTTCAGTAGAAGAGAGAAAAACTGCTTGCCAATCAAGTATTTATAACTACCTTAAGTAGTAGAACCTGCCTGGTAAAAATTTATTCAGTTTCTGTCAGGGCAGTTTTTTGGCACTGTTTTTTCAATGACCAAATTAAAATAGGACCTTTAAAAATAGGTTTAACATGCTCCTTTAAAATGGGATATTCCATTAAAATGAGGCCAAAGAGCCTTCCAGACATTAATTTTTGTTCATTTGACATCTTTCTGTTCCAAACTTTGGAGGCCTAAAGATTTTTTCTTTTGCATTCCGCCCCCCCCCCCTTTTTTTTTTATGGCTGCTCATTGCTTCTCGGTCAACCTGAAATTCAGGCTTATTTTAACTCCCATCACTGCCTGTAGTGACTACCTCCTCCTTGCCTGCCATGCCCACTTGTCCTCTTTGGAACTCTGCAGTACTTGTCCTGTTATTCCAGCATCCTTACTCTCATTTGGCTCTTTTCCCTCAATTTCATTGTTTCTGCAAGTGACCAGGCTCCCTCTTCCCTTCCAGTTCCTGACAAGCTTCTTGAAAGAATATTACCACACTCAGTGCTTACCACCATCTTTGGATCCTTGAAATCTGGTTTCAGCACCTGCCATTCTGATGGAATTGTACTCTCGAGGTCATTGGTGACTTGATCGGATCCAAAAGGCTGTATCCTCTGCTACTTCATCCTCTGGCTTCACCCTCTCTTACTTTCCTATGTCAGTTAACACAGTTAACTGCTTACCCACTCCTTGAAATTCTCCCTTTGGCTTCCAAGACGCTGGGCTCTCCCAAATTCTTTTTCTATATCATAGACTGCTTCTTTTCTAACTTCCATGATAGTTTATCCTCCTTTTCTTGTACGCTAAATGTTGGTATTTGCCAGGACAATCCAGCCCTTTGCTTTCTAAACTACTTCCTCCTTGGTATTCTAATCTATTCCTACTGTTTCAACTTTCCTCTCTACACTAAAACTCTCACATCTTTATCATTAGCCAGTGCTTGCCTGACTTCTATCTAGCTCCATCTTGTACTTACTCCTAGATGTCTCAACAGTTTCTCAAGCACAGCATTCCAAAGCTGCCTATCCCAGCCTTTCAATTGCTGTTATTAGGACCAATCTTCTTGTCACCAAGGCTCGTAAGAGTTACTGAGTCTGGTCATTTCTACCTCTTGCATCTTCAGATTGTGTAACATACTTCGTGTTATAACTTATAAGCATTATTTTTCCATTTTTCTCTTTCATTGAGGTATAATTTATATTTAGTAATGTGCACAAATATTAAGTCTACAGTTTAAGTTTTTACATATGTATATACCTGTGTAAACTCTATCTAGACCAAAATATAGAATATGTCCAGCTTCCTAGCAGGCCTCCTTTGTGCCACCTTCCTATTGATATCCACTTTCTTCCCAGGAGGCAACCATCATTTTGACCTGTTACCATAGATTAATTTTGTCTGTTTTGAACTTCATGTAAATGGATTCTCATATTGATGGAAATTCAATTTCATATAAATGGAATTTTATCTTGCCACCAGAAATACATACAAATTCCACTTGCTCTACTTCCTCATCGCTTGATGTTGTCCTTTTAGTTTTAGCCTTTCTGATAGGGCTATAGTGGTATCTCATTATAGTTTTAATTTGCATTTGTGTGATAATTAATAACATTGAACTTTTCAGATGCTTATTTGGATATCCTTTATCATGAAATGTATTTTTTTTAAAAAAAGATTTTATTTATTTGAGAGAGAGAGACAGAGATAGCAACAGAGTTCACAAGCAAGTGGGGAGGAGAGGGAGAAGCAGGCTCCCCGCTGAGCAGGGAGCCCGACGTGAGGCTCAATTCCAGGACCCTGGGATCACGACCTGAGCCAAAGGGCAGACGCCTAACCAGCTGAGCCACCCAGCTGGCGCCCCAATTATGAAATGTCTCTTAAGTCTTTTTCTTTTTTATGTTGGGTTGTCAGTCTTTTTTTTTTAATTGATTCAGAATACTTTATATATTCTGAATGTTGGGCTTTGTTGGTTATACATATGCACATATCTTCTAATCTGTGGCTTGCCCTTTCATCTGATTATTGTTGCATTTTGATTAATGGAAGTTATTAATTTTAATAAGGTACAGTTTATTACTCCTTTATGATTGTTGCTTTTTCTATCCTTTTCAAGAAATCTTCACCTTCTTCAAGATTGTGAAAATAAACTGAGGCGCAGAGAGGTTAAGTGGTTTGTGCTAAAATTGTGGCAGGCTGTTAGTTGTCTTTAAAACATCAATTGGCTCTTTCTTCCGGGGCATATATGGCTGTCCATCCAGTCATTTCTGGCTTGCCCTGTATTGGGAAGTGGCTATGTGAGTTTGGATTAGATCAATAGAATATAAATAGAAGAGATGGTCATCTCCAACTTGAAAACAAGATATCTTTCATGTATTTTACCCTTCCCTCCACCCTGTGCACCCCCACCATGTACTGTAACATAGACATAATAGAATTTCAGCTCTGATCATGTAGATGAAGACAATACTCTGAATGATCCCATAGAACAGAACTCATTTAAGTTTATTAAAATAATATTTTAAAATTATTTAAATAATAAAGGTAGCTCAGATGCTACCTTTTCCTTCAAGCCATTCCTGATCCCCTAATTAATATTCACATCCCCCCACCTGAATGTTTTTCTGCTCCTGAGGACAGGGAACATTTCTTTAGTCTACTGCTTTGCATGTGGTAGGCACTTGGTAAGCATTTTGAAATAAATGAATAAATAAACTAGATAAGTGAATTTTTCAGAAGCTAAAACTATATATTTAATATTAAGAAATGTTGATCTGGTCATGCAGTGAGTGTAGCCTGAGAAGTTCTCTCTACATTGGTTCTGCACCTTCTCTGCAGTGAGGTTCTGACTCAGCAGTTCTTAATCAGCAGATTGGCTGTGCTGTATCACTTTCATCTTCTATAACACAGCTTATGTACCTGGGTATCTTGGTACTAATTTACTGACACAGTATGACCATGACCTCATTTGACCTTTTATCACACCAGCCCTTTCTGACTGCTATACAATGAGAAAAAGCTCACGTGGAAAAAGAGATGCTATTTTCTATTTGAAGCAAATGATTTGACTTAGACAACTATGTGACAACTGGCTTCACTCAGATTCTCTTGGCATCTTTAAAAAACATTTGAACCATATTTAAGATGCCGTTATGTTCCTACCTTCAAATACAGCAGTTGGAGATTCTGATTCAGTACGTTTGAGGTTGGGCCCAGAAATCTGTACTTTTAAATAGTTCCCCTGGCAACTCTAATGATAACTTACTTAATTTTGGGAACCAGTGGAGGAGAAGGGCTAAGAGCTCAGATTCAAGAGTCAGAAAGACCTGAATCCTAATTATTTTCTATACTTACCAGCAGTGTAACTTTGAGAAAGTTATGTAGTGTCTTTAAGATTCAGTTTGATTATCTGAATATTATGTGGACAATAACAGTACCTACTTTCAAACAATGTTATGAGGATTAAATGAGATAATCCATCTAATATGCTTAGCACAGTGTTTGACAGTAAACATTCAGTAAAATGTAACTATCATTACTCATATTATTATCACTAATTATCAAGTTCTTCATAAGGGATCTTTCTTGGGGCACCTGGGTGACTCAGTTGGTTGGGTGTCCGACTCTTGGTTTTGGCTGGGGTCATGATCTCATGGGTCATGGATTCGAGCCCTGCATCCGGCTCCACACTCAGTGGGGAGTCTGCTTGAGATTCTCTTCCTCTCCCTCTGCCCCTTCCCCCCTCAAATAAATAAATAAATATTTAACAAAAAATAAGGGATCTTTCTTTGTATTGTTTTTGTATAGAGCATACAAAATAGAATCTACTGTCTCTACAAAGAAAGGATTCATGTGTTGTGTGGGTGTGTGGTCTTTCTCTTAATGAGTTTTCAGTTTTAGGTGTTTGAAGTTCTATATGGGCTTACTCTGACCCCAGTTCCTCTTCCTTAATAATTCACCAAGTAGCCATTCTATGCTTTTTTTAATTATTGAGGGACTATTCTTCTGTGTTTCTACATGTATACCCATGCACACGTATGTGTGTGTGTGTGGTGTGAATATTACCCTAAATGTGCGCGCGCGCGTGTGTGTGTGTGGTGTGAATATTACCAAAAGATGCTTACCTGGAAAATTTAAGAACTGAATGTTCTATTGCAGCATTTCTCAAACAATTAGATAGTTAACATGTCATAATTTAGGGGCTAGAATTGAGACTGTGGATAAAGCAAATGCAGAGAGCCACCTTTTAAGTTCTGGTCTCCTTATAAAATTCTCTATCTGCTTCAACATCTGAAAATGGAACAGAGCTAATCTGAGCTAGGGTTTGGTTGTGCTACCTACAAAATAAACTGAGTTTTGATGTGTGTTGTGTTTCATATATTCAAGGACGAGTGATGTGGAATGCTTGGGGCAGGAGGGAGGAACCGGGAGTGGGGAGAGTCATGGTATCCAAAGGTTTTAGAGCCACTCCCTTGTACCTTAGTTATTTGTTATGAATTTACTCCCAAAGGTAACAGTAAATAATGAAAAGTTAAACTTTGGAGCAGAAATACTCTTTCATGGCAGGGGCAAGATTTCTTTTAAGTAAAGCAGAAACTCACCAGGGCAAGAGAATGGGTGGATTCACCTGAAGAGTCTTCTTTGCATAAAGAAGTAATACTATTGCTAAGAATAGGGTGTCAAAAAAGGAATAAATAATCTTTGGGTCCATGTGTTTGTATACCTTTCATCTGCATGGATTAAAAGTCCATAATTCTGTAAGTTTTAATTAACTCTTATAGCTGCTATCAGTTCTAGTTAATTTAAGTAACTTTGACTTATTTTTTTATTACGTTTGCATTCAACTGTCTATTGAATTCTCAAATAGCCTGGAGAGTAGGTGATGAGAGTCGTGGTCTACAAGTCTTACACTTTAGTGAACCATTCACAGTCAGAGTTCATTTATCATTGTCAACGAAGAGCTGTCGTCATCTGACCGGAATGGATGAGAAATTTCAGTTGTTGGGGCAACAAGAGTATTTAGAGCTGAAATTTCAATTAGAAATAAGGTTGATTAGTTAACAGTTAAGGGCCTCATTTTGGGGTCAGATTACCCTCATTGCTCTTTCAAGTATTAGATATTCTTAGTTATTCAGAATTCATGGAATTCTTAATAGAGTTGGTTTACATATAATTTCTCCTCTTTGACTCATATGAATTTAAATCTTCTCTAAAAACCTGTATGGATTTCAGAGGCTTAGAGAGGATTAAAAAGCTATAAAATTTTAAATAACTTCATCCAGTGAGCATGTTTACCTAAATGTGTCATCAAACTTCTCAGTTTTCTGGTTAGAGAACTGGTTTGGGACAGGCTGACTCACACTGTCGACTGATAGAATGCAAACACATTCACAATTCTCCTGGCGAGACTAATGCAACAAAAACAGAGTTCTGTGAGCTTTTAGAGGTGAAGTGTTTCATTTCTCCAGTAAATCTTCCTATCACTAAGAGCTTTCAAAAGAAACAAACGGGTGTCTTCACAGTTGTTAGGTGCTGGGTGAGGTGGCATAGGCGTACTACTGTATCCAATACCTTGTGCCACTGTTAGTTATTTTACCTTGAACTTTGGTCTTCTACCCTAATTTGTCTATTTACTTTTTTTTAATTGAAGTATAATGAACATAAAATGTCATATTAGTTTCAGGTGTACAATATAGTGATTTAACCTTTGTATACATTGTAAAATGATAACTTTAATAAGTCTAGTTACCACCCATCACTGTACAAAGTTAATACAATATTATTGGCTGTATTCCTTCATGCTGTATATTACATCTCTGTGACTTACTTATTTTATAACTGGAAGTTTATACTTCTTAATCCCCTTCACCCATTTTGTCCCCCAACCACCAATCTGTTCTCTGTATCTATGACTGGGTTTGGTTTGGTTTGGTTTGGTTTGTTTGTTTTGTGTTTTAGATTACACATGTAAGTGAACTCTTGTGGTATTTGTCTTTCTCTCTCTGATGTATTTCACTTAGCATAATACCCTCAAGGTCCATCCATGTTGTCACATATGGCACCCCTTCCCACTCTTAAAGGAAATCATTTTTAAAGGTAATCTGGGAAATATTAGTAGTTTGCCCTTCAATTAATAAAAACAATGCTCTGGAATTCTAGATATTATCCCCATATGTAAATGAACATTTTACTGGGTTTGTATTTCACTTTTAATTGTTAGATCACAAATTCTTTGCCCAAATAGTTATTCACATTCTTTTCAGTTACCCCTTGTGCATGGAAGGTAGATAGCAAGAATATTTCTGCCCATTTTGAAGATTAAAACAACTGTACAGAACTCAAGTTATTTTTTTTTTTATCAAATTTGTTCAACGAATTTGGGGGCAGCTCCCAAGATGGCCACAGAGTGGTATTCTCTAAGATGGTTATATTCTCTATGTAAGGTTTGCTGAGTAGCTCTTTTCAAGGATGAAGGGATGGAGATTGGAAATGTCTTCTCGGCAGAGTTCAAGGTACAGTCAAAATAAATAGATGCGGGGCGCCTGGGTGGCTCAGTCGTTAAGCGTCTGCCTCTGGCTCAGGTCATGATCCCAGGATCCTGGGATCGAGCCCCGCGTTGGGCTCCCTGTTTGGCAGGAAGCCTGCTTCTCCCACTCCCTCTCCCCCTGCTTGTGTTCCCTCTCTCGCTGTGTCTCTCTGTCAAATAAATGAATTAAATAAATAAATAAAATAAAATAAATAAATAGATGCTCCTATTCCTTTCTCTTTTCCAGGTAGTTATATCTCATTGCCATATGTTCATATGTTGCTGTAATTAACCAATTTTAGGCCAGGCAAAAGAGATTAGGTAGCATATTGCACACCCATACCTTTTTTTCTGGGATTTAGGGTGGAATGAGTTTTTCCATTTACTTTAGCCAAATGGACACATACTTCTCCAATCCTATTTTGCTATGAAGTAAGTCTTTATCAGGAAATTGTACCGTAATAGAAAACATGGAATCCATTTCTGAAGGCCTTATCCCCCTTGGTGTTTTGCTTATAATTGTCGTTTTCTGGTTGCTGTTAATAGTATTATTGTTATGCTCTTTCCAGATTTGACTCTGGACACACCTAACATAATGCTTTGTGTATGCTGTGGGTGCTCTGACAAATTCCCAATGGTGGGTTGAGATTTTTCTGCACAACACATTTCTCTTGGTTTCAGGATAAAGAGGGAACTTGGGTAATGGCACATGGTCTGCACAACCGAGCCCTCACCTACTCATCCTCAACAGAGACTTAATTCCAAAAACTTGTCTTTTTCATTCCTTTGTACTTGTGGGTGCAATTTTCTGCCTGAAATATCCTTTCCCCTCTTCTCTGCCTGATGAGAGTCTACTCAAGACATCAAGTTAATTGCTCCTTGATGGGATGCCTTCCCATTCCCTCCATGAAGAGCTAATCCATGCCTCAGATGGGATCCCTGAGTACTCTGTATGCGCTTCAGTTGCAGCCCACATTTAACTACCTCATACTACTTATGTTTCTACTGGGGCCTCAAAGACAGGATCTATATCTTACTCTTTATTTTTGTCCCCAGTTCTTAGTTTCATGCATAATGTTAGGTTAAATGAATGTCAATGAATGAATGAATGGATGACAGATACCCCCTTTTTCCCTTTTTCTCATATAGAACAAAATGCTCTTTCTCCTTTTTTTTTTTTCACAAAAAATAATCATTTGCCTTTGATCATTTCCCTTTGGGATATCCCCAGTAGCCTATTTCCAAGTCCCTATCCTTTGGTTCCTGAGCATGATTTGGCATTAAAGGACGTTCCTTTATAAAGTTTTAAGAATTAAAACAGCTAACCTGTATCTCATGAGAAATATCCATTATCATTAACAGGTTTATCCTTTTTATGGCTGAACAAAACTGAAAGGATATAACTTGACTGATAGGGATTGTGTTGAATCTCTAGATCAATCTGGGGAATATTACCATCTTTACAGTATGAAGTGCTTTGATCCATAAATATGGGATGTCTTGCCATTTATTCGGTCTTCTTTAATTTCTATCAACATGGTTTTGTAGTTTAAGAGTTCAAGTCTTCCCGAGTGTTTTTTTTTTTCTTTTTGCTGCTATTGGAAATGGAATTGTTTCTTAATTTAATTTTTAGTTTGCTTGTTGCTACTGTACAGAAATACAAATGATTTTTGTATATCGATCTTGTATACTGCAACTGTGCTAAGCTCATTTATTAGTTCTAGTAGATTTCTTAGTGGATTTCTTAGGATCTAATTATTATCATTAGTATTATCATTGTATTAGTTTAATTTCCAAAGCAAAAGATGTTTGGAGATTGTTCATCTTTCCTAAAAGGCAAAACACTTGTTTTATTTTGTAGGATGGTATGTTAGCTTTTTTATCCATGCCTAGATCTAAGTTTTTATGATGATTTTTTAAAAGATTTTATTTTTAAGTAATCCCTACACCCAACATGGGATTCGAACTTACAACCCCAAGATCAAGAGTCGCACACTGTACTGACTAAGCCAGCCAGGCACCCCTTTTTGATGATTTTATGTGCTACTTTATATGTTTATGTCTTCTATCTTAATTTGATATTTTGAAGACAAACTTTATTTCATCTATCAACTGTGTTAGCATATTAAAACTATTATCTGTTAAGGTCTATAGTCTTACTGTAAAATTTGGAGTAGTTTAGAAAAGAAAAAATTTATGTATATGATTTTCTCTGAAAGAAGAAAGCGGCCATAGATGGACAATGACTGGCAGGTTCATATAGTTTTACCTTTTATTTTGCTTTATTTCTGATTCTCCAGAAAATACCTAGGGACAGTTTGGAGTTCATGGATCATGTCCTTCACCTCAGTGGCAGTACCCTGTCCAAATAAGCATCATCCCTTGTATTTGGGAAAGCATAAAGAAAGTGTATGTCATCTTTTGCTGCTTTGATTCTTCAGGGCTCATTTTGTTCACTTCATCAGGCAACTCCTGCAGATAAGTATAAATTTTATTTGAACTGCAGGAGCTGCTACTCTTGGATCAGATCCCTGCTTCTGTTGCTTTTACAGCCTTCCTCTCCTAGGAGATCCGAAGGCCTCTGGGGAAGGTGCTAACAAGTACTTGGGTGGGATCTGTAAACCTGACTCTAGAAGTGTCTCGGTGCTGCCCCCTCCTCCCACCGCCACTACAGTCTTCTGTGATGTCTTCAGGGTCCTGCACAAAGGCTTCTTTTCTTGTGGGTTTTAGTTCCTTATTATTCAAAAAGCAAAAACACAAAGTTACCAATGACTCACTTATTTCTGAAAGAAAATTGGAATTAAGAGACATCTGAAATCATTGAGAGTCAGTTCATTGAACAATGTTTAATAGCCCCAAAAAAGGGAATATAATCTAAAGTCCATATATGGGGCCTGGCTAAATGAACTGCATCTATAAAATGAAATAATATGCAGCCACTTAAAAAAAAAAAGGTAGGAAGAATATAGTATGATCTCCTTCATGAATTGCTGATACAGGCTTACAATAATTTTTTAGGAAAATGCACAGGAAACTGTTAACTATGGATTACTTTGGGGAGTAGGAAGTGAAATGAAAGGAAGGTTTTAATTTTCATTTTATACTCTCCTGTTCATTTAAATTTTCTGTTTTCATACGTTATTTGCTCACTTGTTTTTTTCATTATTTCAAACACATATAAAATTAGAGCTAATAGCATAATGAACCCCCATGTGTTCCTCATATAGCTTCAATAACTATCAACTCCTGGCCAGTCTTGTTTCTTCTGTATCACCCTACTGAAGGGTAGCAGAATATGCATTCCAAAATATGCCTCTTTGGCATAAGGATTATTTTGAATTGATTATTTTGAGAAACAGCAGGTGCAGAAGTTCTGAAAACAAGAGTAGAGTTAACCTTTTGTAAGAGAAATTTACACTTATGGAGGAACTCTCTATTTGTAAGAGTATCTCCCTCTCAGTACCAGGAAGAGAAGGATGACTAAATCACAAGACAGTCTTACCAGTGGAGAAGGCACCAACTTAAATCTGCATAATAGACCTTACCCTTGCTTTTTCTAGTAACTTCCCTTAACAAGCTGCCCCTCCCCCCAACCCACCTGTCTTTTGCTTTTAGCTGAAGATGGCATTTAAGGTTCCGGCTTAAGTCATCTTGTAGAGTTACTCATTTTCCCTGGTTATTTCCCATGTATACACTTGAGGTATACATGTTAATAAACTTCAGTTTGTTTTTTCTCTTGTTAACCTGTCTTTTATTACAGGGGGGTTTCAGCCAAGAACTCAGAAGGGTAGAGAGGAAATTATTTTTCCTCCCCTACACTATGCTCCCCACTCTAAATTATTTTGAAGCAAATCCCAAACATTCTATCATTTCATTTTAAAATATTTTCAGACTATATCCCTGAACGATAATGATTTTTTAAAATATACATCACAACACCCTTAACACATCTAACATTAGAAATAATTATGTCATATTCTGAAATATTCCAGGGTTCAAATTTTCCTGATTCTCTCCACCCCCCTTCTATAGTGTCTTCAAATAAAGATTCAAATAAGATCATCCATTACAGTTTATGGAAATGTCTAAATTTCTTTTAACTTATAAATTTCCTTTGGTGTTTTTCCCTTGCACATTATTTACATCATTTGTTAATGGAACCAGGCTGTTTTTTACACAGAATTCTCACAATATTGATTTTGCTGGTTGTACCCCTCTGTTTTCATTTTATTGTTTTGGGGTTTTTTTAATATATTTACATATATGTATTTGATTTTGAAGAAATTTAATGTTTCTATATTCATTCAGCAGTGTAGAAAAGGTGGAAGGAAGTTCCTATCTATGGGTCAATATCAAAACATTTAGAAGCATGAAGAAGAATAACACATTTCTCTTCTTGCCACCAAAGAGCAGGGGATCTTTGGGAGAGGTCTCCACTAAAAACAACAGCTCCTTTGAAGTCCCTATAGCTGCTGCTACCAATTACAGCGTTCATGTTAGTGAGTATGTTTGTTGAGAGTAATACATTTATTTATTCTGTAAATACCAATTGGGCACTCTCTGTGAGGCGCTAAAGCTACAGGGATAAACAAAACAAGATGTCTCTGCTCTCCTGGAGCTTACACACAAGTGTGTAAGTGGGGAGACAGACAAGAAGCCATGATAAACAGGCTTCTTCATCTCGTCTGTATTGTGTCCAGTGCTTATCGTTCTGATTCAGTATACATCTGCTTTTATAGGGTCCAAAGAATATTTGTCCTCTTTCCTCATCACATATATCCTATTCTCCAAAGCTGGACTTCTCAAGTCTGGCTTCTCCATTTCTGGATCAACCATGTTCTAGGGCCTGTTCCTTATTTATTGGTGATATTGAAGTGATTATTCAGAAAGCTGACTAGATAGACTTGAGCTTTGCAGGTTTTCAAGGTCTCCACCATTCTCTATTGTGTACATCCAGCCTGTTCCTCTCATTTACCCTATCCTGCTGGCCCCTGAAGGCTTTTTGAGGTTGAGGACCATGCCCCCTCTTACTCTTTTATGTTTCGGATATATTTTAAATGAAAGTGATTATTAATGAATGTAGCATCTGTGAGGAAGTTTGAATGGGCTATCTTCAATTTAATAAAAGCAGAATTTGAACATTGTTTCTGAAACATTTTAGAAGATGGATTCATCTGAATCATCTATGTTTGTATGTTTATTCTGCCCCCGCATCCCCATCTTTGTTATATATATATGAAATACAAAGAAACTAATGAACTTTTAGGGTGTCCTTTGTACAGTTTGGTGGGTATGAATGCTCAGCCATGGTGCAAGAAAAGTTTGTTCTGAAACCACAGATCTCCTCAGATTCCTGAGATTTCTTTCTGGAACTGAAAGTGGGAACTATGTGACTGCCACTCATGTTTCCCTAACAAACAAAATAAAATCGGTCTGAAAAAATACAGGCCTATTTAGAGGAGACAGGGAAGCATGTTTCAAGATTAAACTCTTCCAGCTTAGAATTCAGTTCCTGCCGTGCAGAAGTTTTTTGTGATGAAGTTCTATCTGATTTGCTCTGCTTTGTTATTACTGAGGCGTGACTCACTTAGAATTCAACACAGATGAAAATTAAGGAGTGATTTTTTTTCCTTCCAACATTTATGTTATTCTGTGCCTCTTACTTTGTTTATTGATAAAAATCTTAGCCCTCAAAGGAATGGTGAGAATAAGCCACTGAATTCTTCTGCATGAAGAAGCCGTAGGAGTTCTCCATCTGGGTCTCCACAAATAAACACATAAAAAGACCATTCATTTAATCAAAATGCTGTCCTAACGGTTTAAGCTATCATGTTTGAAAGTATGGCCATAGAACAACTGGCATGTTCTCGAATAGATTATTAGCTGGAGTTTTGATTAGTCAGCAAATCTGTTTAGAAAAGAAGTAATTTGACATAAAGCAAATGACAGATGTGCTCCACAGGGAAATGTGCTTTTTTTCTTTTTAATTGTCATTTATATTGGGTCCTCACTATTGACAGTACTGGTAAGTATTCGATTTTGAGATCTCTGATATCTTTGAAGGATATATTCTCTAAACAGTGTTGTGGCAGCCACATGTAATTCTCTTTTTTCTATATTGTTCCTTTACTATATATATTCCAATGTTTGTTATGGCATGACAAGCCTTGAATGTCATATTTACTCAACAACAACAACAAAAATGCATGATATAGGGGTGCCTGGGTGACTCAGTTGGTTAAGTATCTGACTCTTGATTTCAGCTCAGGTCATGATCTCAGGGTTGTGAGATTAAGCTCTGCTTCAGGCTCCAGGCTGGGCGTGGAGCCTGCTTAAGATTCTCTTTCTCTCTCTCTCTGCATTTTTTTAAATGCATGATATAAAGTGACAAAACTGCAAGTTAGCAATTACTTATTTTTAAGAAAACACATACTCATCCTCATAAATTCTGCTAACTTGTTTCTTCTGAAACATCTTTTTTCCTTTTTTTTTTTTTTTTAAGATTTTATATATTGAAAGAGAGAGCACACGAGCAGGGGGAGGGCAGAGGGAGAGGGAGAGAGAGAACCCCAAGCAGACTCTGCACTGAGTACGAAGCCTGATGAGGGGTCAGATGTGGGGCTCAATCCCACAACCCTGAGATCATGACCTGAGCCCAGATCAAGAGTCGGACACTTAACCAACTGAGCCACCCAGGCATTGCTTCTGAAACATCTTCTGAAGAAATATAAATTACCTGTTCTCCAGGCATCTCAAATATTTCAAGCTGTTACTGGTAAATTCGTTGAAATAAATGGGAAAATGCTGTGGACATAAGTATTTGTGCATGATAAATAGGAAATGTGAGGAAGCAAGAATTTGCAAGTAGTAATTGAGTTCAATAAGAGAAATTGGAATGAAATTCTCACACACTTCAAATCAACTGGATTTTTAGAGGCGGAATTTGACAAAGTGAATTTTGGATTCCACAGTGTTAAACAAATCAAACTGGTCAGGACCATGGAAGGCCACTACCATAAGTGTTATAAACTATTGTTGAATCTGTCATGTGGTGGGAAAGGTGAGCCAGGATCCTAGATTTGGACTCTAAAGCTTGGCATGGGCTTGTATGGAGAGAGGAGAATTCAGACCTTTTAGAGAAGAAGCAAACAGAAACAGTCTTTGGAAGACTAGTGATGCTAGGCCATCCAAACCTGAATTTGATAGGGAAGAGGAAATATACTGAAATTATAATGACAACAGCAAAATACTCTTTCAAGAAAATGTTAGGTTTGTGTTTTTGATATGTTAGAATTTTTTTCTTCAGAAGTAACACATCTCTAAAATCAAAGCCCAAGTCAGTGGGAAAGTCTGATTCATGTTACTAACATCCACTTTACATACTTTTAAACATCAAATCATGTTTAAAATGAGGTCAGATTCAAGATTAGTCCCAGGCAAAGTTATAAAGTAAGAAATGGGTACACTCCTTCATTGCTAGTAATAATGTAAACAGTCTATTTATTTATAGAGGACAAATTAGCTACAGTTTTCAAAATCCTTAAAAGGTTCATAACTTTTGACCCACATCTAAGGATTTATTATTCTAAGGCAACATTTAAGAAGGTATAAAAAGTAATTGAAGTATGAGGCTGTTAGTCATAGTGTTCCTTATAAAGGTGAAAAAGTGGAAGGTATCTAAATGCCCACAATAGGGAATTTGTTAAATAAATTACATCTGTATGATACAGCAGAAGTCATACTCTTAAAAATTATGGTGTAGAGGAGTAGTCAGTGATTTTAGGAGGATGTGCATGATGTTTTTGTTAATGAATAGAAATAGGGTACAAAAACTGTGAAAAGTATGAATTGAAGAGTTGTTTTTAGCTTTTTTGTGGTTAATGTTTCTACTATTTTTCAACTTTAAAATCCCCTCTTGGGATCTTTCTTTCCTCCAGTGCCCTGACAAAGGACCTGCCTTCTTTTATATCTGCTCTCTTTGGGACAATCCCAAAGCTCTCAAGCTCATTCTTCTTCACCTATCAAAATTGACTTTTTTATATATATGTATATATACTATTTTCCAAAGCTGGACTAAGTGAAGAGAATTAATCCAGAAGCTAATTTATGATAAGTTATTAATATAAAAAAAAGATTAAAGTTTAACAACTTTTCTTACATTTCAGTCACTTATTCAACAAATATTTATTATATTCTCAGTACTCTTGATCCTGCAGGAGAAACTGTGAACAAAACAAATCAAGTGTAGGCCCCTTGCCTGATAGTGGGAATATTTCATTTTAGGCCAGAGGATGTGATTGTATGGGGATCTTGTGACATTGGCAGGCCAGAGGAGCAGTGGAATTTTGTGATGCACTTAAAAACTGCCATATTGCATGAGTCTTAATTTTGCATATATGCTAGCCTGTGCTCTTCGTAGTATCATTGCATTAACCTTTCTGTTTTTACTAAGTAAAATGATTTCCAAAAGGGGGAAATAGGTCTCCATGGTTTTAAAAGAAAAAAAATTTTCTTTGAGCATGGTATTGCTCTGCTCAGTGTTAACAATGTTAGATCATTAGGCCGTTTAGTAACACCTGTACTCTGAATGGAAGCAGGTATAAGCAGCCCTAGAGAATGAGCCCTCCTTGGTGCAGCCTGTGTGTTCTCTGTTGTCATTGTACCTGTAACACAACATTGCACTGTTTTTATGTCTGTCTTTCCTATACTGAAGGGTATGCCCAGTTGAAAGCTCCTATTCATCATCACGTCCTTGCCACCCAGTCAGTATAGGGTCTAATTAAATGCCTTCCTGGAAATCCAGAAAATGCCCAGTATGGCACCAAGTTTATAAATAAACTACCTTAAAGAAAGGCGAATTTGAAGAAAGATGCTAGTGCTTACTGAGTGCTTCCTGTGTGTTAGACACCACACTTAGCACTTTCTATGCATTTTATAATTTAGTAATTCCAAGAACCTATGAGATCCATATCATTTTTTTAATAGATAGTGAAACTGAGATTAAATAGGTTAAATACTTTATTCAAGGTCAAATAGCTAGTGAGAGGATGGGACCATGGCTTAGACTTTTGTTATTCTAACTCCGGAGTCTATACTTTTTAACTCCAATAGCCTACACCCTTCCAAGAAAATGCTTTTTTGTGCAGGGATGTTTACTCCTCATTTACTCATCATTTATGCCAGGCATCTCCATCCTCATAGCTGGCCCGAGCTGTTTGGCTTTATCTTCTCATGAGGGAATAATACACTTGCCAGGAAAATTTACCTGCAAGTTGCAAATGCAGGCAGAAATTTCCATCTTGACATGATGTAATGACTCTTCTTTCTCTTTGTATCTTATAGTCAGGTGGAACAGAAGTTTGAGGTTGCCTTTCCACATTCAGTCTTTGGCTTCCTGTTCTGTAGGGCTGTTAAACTAATAGCTGTGAGCTGGTTGGATGTGTTTATCCAGTGCTTACTATATGTCCCCCATTCTCCTAGGGCTAAGCTGGCTGTTGAATAATTACAGTCCTTAATATCTTTTTTGCCTGACTTTCCATAATATTGCAACAGTAGTGTCAGTACCATAGAATGAACGCTTGAATCTTCTTTGAATCATCTACCTATTATTTGTGAGTATCTTGTCTTTTCAACTGTATTATTATTATTATTATTATTATGTCTTAAAATTCTTCTGGAACCCCCACAACACCAGGCACGAAACTCAAGCATATAGTAATGATTCTAGGGAGACTAGGGCCAAATATGTTATCAGGAGAGCTAGCTTCTGGTCTGGCTCTACTACTGTTTAGCAGCAAGATTTTGTGATTTCTTATGTAGGACTTGATGGGCCTCACTTTTCTCAATTCAAAAATCAGAAGGTTGGTCTAGATTGTCAGGTCTTTTCTAGTTGAAATTCGGGATTCAGAGACTTCTGTAATTTTTTTGTAGTTATTTGATTGATCAATTCTTTGTAGTGGCATTAACAGGAATAGAAATGTCATAAACTGGCCTGGATTTGCAAAGATGATACTAGGTTCAGTTTTGAATATGTGACATTTGGGAAGTAGTACAGTGTACCTAAATCTAGATATCCTTTAAGAATGGAAATACAGACTTGGATTTGAAGTTGGTAGAGGTACTGTCATTCTCATGGGCCTCTTTTGATAGTGTAAGTTAGAATCATAGGCTTAAAGTAAAAGGTACTTATTTACAGCAGTCACATTACCACAGATACTGAGATCTGAAAGAGAAATACACATCATATGGTCTATCCCATTTGTTTTATACACAAGATTGGAGAAATTCCATTGGAGAAATGGAATTTGCCCCAAGTTACACACTAGCTACAGATCTAGTCTGTAGTCCAGAGTCCCCTATCTCCAAGCTCCTGCTTCATCCCTCACTGTGTTTGTTAGTTTTCCTCTTTGACTGCTTTGTAACGTGTATAATATTCTTTTGTGAGTAATAAATTCACTAATCATTCTTCATCCAAATACATACCCAAAATTATTTGTAAAATTTGGCTCAGCTTTCTGGGGGAGAAAAGCAATTAAAACACTGTGTTGTTACTGTATCTGAATTTTGACCTCTATAATTAAATGGTGCTATATGAAAAGCACTGAATTGTGCAGTTACAAGGAACAATTTTGTGACATCTGTTGAAAGCTAAGTTATGGTGTACAGTCCTAAATTGTGTTCAGTACCTTTATGAGGTAATTAACTTCTCTGCATCCCTGCCCAGATCCTATGTTATGTCTGGGGTGTATAAACACTTGTGGTACTCTATGGAGTTATGATACTGAAATAATGTTTGTGGTGGGTCTCCATTTTGTTCTGATAACGAACTGGATACCAGTGACAAAGGTCAAATGGAGATCTGGCATCTATTTCACTACTTGCAAGACATAGTCTCGAGAATATGTAATACATATAACTCCTTGCCAGAAAACTGAAAGGAAATGATTGCATTTGAGTACAATGTATTCTACAACAATAGTTAAGTGTGCATGAAACTTAAAACTGCTGGCTTTCTAAATATGATTTTTTAAAAGTAGACTTAGTTTATTTATTTTCTAAAACATTATACCCATTGTGTCATACTTTATGGGATAGTCTTAAAAGCTGAGATTTAAGACCAAAGAAGCTAAAAATTCTAATGGCAATGGTTACAAGATATTGAATTCTCCAGTAAAGTACTCTAGTTTAATGTGTTTGTTGATTTCTCCTGGATGTTCTATTTTCATGAGCATTTCATGTTATTATGTCATTTTACCATAATGGTGCATTTCTTTCCCTATCCATCATGATCTCATAGTACCTTAGAAGCATCAGTATCAAGTCTTAAAGTCTGCAGTGGCATCTCTGTTTTACATATGCACAAATTAGTCAGGGTTTTATATAGGTGGAGACCACATCTACCCTTTCACCTAGTGTCTTCCACAGGACCTGGCATGTAGCAGTCATTTAATTAATTGTTGTTGCTGGGGTTTTTTTTTTGTTTTTTGGGTTTGTTTGGTTTTTTTTTTTTTTGAGTGATTGAATGAATGGCATGTAGCACAAACTAGCTAACTAACTAATTAACTAAAAAATTAGATAAATTAATATACTCATTCATTTACATATATATGAGAGAGGTATCCAAAGCCTCGAAAAAGAAGATTTGATGTTTTTAACAAAAGCCTTTAAAACTACTCACATATAGGGATGCCTGGCTGACTCAGTTGGAGGAGCATGTGACTCTTGATCCTGAGGTCGTGAATTCGAGCCCCAAGTTGGGTGTAGAAATTACTTAAATAAATAAACTTAAAAAAAAAAAAGTACTCAAATACCCTCAGTTAACAGGAAGGTCAATATAGCTCAGTTTTTCAGTCACCTTGCCAATCTGCAAAATAGGCCTGTCATAATAGGGAAGGGTTGATGATAGAAATCTTTCTTTATAAAGTTCCCTCAGCCAAAGGAGAGGTAGAAGTGCTTTGTTCTTTACTAAAACCTGAACAACAAAAGACTTAGCCCAAGGTGTGGTCAAGGCAGCAATCCTTGAAGCTGGGTCCCTGGTGACTTTCCTCAAAAGACCCTTCTGCCCCCCTGAGCCACTGTTCTATCTAGTAACACTTGGGCAGGACAGGAACAAGAAATTAATTCTACCTGTGACTCCTTCTTCACTATGTGGCTTTTGAGAAGCCAGGATTTGAACTCCTGCTTTATAAAGTCAGAGTATCAATGCTAACCTATTTGGCCAAGATATTATGAAAAGTAATTTAAGGCTTAAAAAAAATTCATGGTTGAAGCCACATTTTTATACAGAGTTGCCATAATATTTGTTTCCCACTCTAGTGGTTACTTCAAGGCCCGAAATGCAGTAACATGTATGGTTAATATACATGGTTTGTTTTTGTATTCTAAAAAAGAATGCATGGTTTCAAAAAAAAAGGAAACTTTTTTTCTTCACAGCCTTTTCCCCCCTGAAACTGAAAAAGGAAAAAGAAATTATGCAAGCTTTTTTGAAAGTACAGACAAATTTGGCATTTCACTTATGGGAAAATTTTGCAAAATTGTACTGACTAAAAGTGATTTTTGTTTTGGCTTTCCTGTGAAGCCATCCAGAAAGGTCAAAAATTACTGGCATTGCTTTTGTATAAAACATTTCACATAGACTCCACTTGTAATTCAGCCAAGTACATAATTCAGGTCATCGGTGACACACATATCCACACGTTGGAGCTGGTCAGTGCACAGAAAGTGGTCATGAAATGTGGACAATATTACCTTATGGACAGACCAAACTGCACAGATTACAGCAAAGGAAACTTTGCATTAACGTGCTTGGGAACGGTTTCCTGAGCTGATCCCTGCCCCCATCCTCCCTCAATGGGAAAACCAATTGTTTACTGATTACAACAACGACATCACTTGGCAAACATTTTGGCCTAAACTCAATCTGTGACATCAGTCTCCTTCAGAGTTTTCCACATAAAACAGATTCTCCAAAGAAAACACAGAAATTGAGCCTAAATTTGAAATCCATTATTACACCCTCTAAGGTTTCTTTAACTTATCTCAATCCTGTATTTCTTAATTTTTATTTTATTTCCAAGTAGATATTATCCAACACTTAACAACCACAAAACATTCACAGTGTTTTTTCAGAGTTTCAGTCAGATAGTTCTTTATAGTTATCCTCACCCAACTCCCTTTTTATGGGGGTTATGATATCTTTCTTTGTTTCTCTATACTTAGGATCACTGATTTGGGAGTGGCTTCCATCACTTTGTTTGAGGAAGGAAGTAAACATTATTCTTTGACCCCTTAAGACAAGTTCATCTTGCTTTTATGAAGAGTGGCTGTGTGCTCAAGAGGAAGTACTCTCACTAAAGTTAGAAGGACTCTGTGATGGTGCACATGTTTTGTCACTTGTCAGAGAATGAAACAAATGAATGGTATTTCACTCTCATGTAAGCACCTCCTCTGCATATATTTACCTGAAATTATTAGAGTTTTCCCCACTTTCTGTTTTGTTAGGTGGGTTTCATGTAATATTTTGATGCAAATGGCCCTAACGCAGGTGGAAGTCCTGATGACCGCAGTCTCCCTGTTGAAGGCAGGGGAGCAGGAAGGACCAATGCAACAAGAGTGCCAAGGTAATGGGAGTTGTGATGTTGTACGGGCAGTGTAGGGCAAGAATTGTCCATGTATCATGTGAGTTGAGAATAGGTTTAACATTCTCATATCGAAAGAGTTCCATTTGGAAGCTGTTCCTTGGCAAACAGAAATAGGTGAATATTCTCATATCTTCTGGAATGGCTGCTATACAGGAATGAGAGTCACTCCAGCCACTTTTTCCTGTTTTTGGTAATGGTATGTTCACTTTCATTATTCTTTAAGACAAAGAAACTTTGTGTCCAAAGGCTAAAAAAACATGATCTTTTAAATTCTTCCTCTTAAACCCCTTCGATACTTATAGAAATGCCATTCTTAATATATTGATTCCATGGGGTGCAATTTTACTTTCATCTCACTGTTTTCCTTTTCCACTAACACGTGGCCTTTATTCCCACTGAATTTTTATTCCCATTTCTCAGTGTTTTACTCTTTGCTCTCTCTTGGTTTAAATAATCTTCATCATCTGCCTCCCAGCATTACACTTCTGGATAGTCCTCCTAAGCCTTCCACCAGAAGAAGATAGTTGAGGTACAACTGTAAATGTTAAAACTGTACCTTAGACAGCCCTCCACATTCCTACCCTAAATCTGTATCATCTTGCCTTCTTTGGTAATGTGGTAAGCCCCCTGGGCAGGGACAACCAGTACCTCTTTGTTCTATGGCAAGCAGCACTCTAACCATGGTCAATAAATGTTCGTAATAATGAAAGATGAAAGGAAGTGTCTGTGTTCAGCAAGTTAGTGCCAAATAAGTGTGGAGGCCAAATGAGGCCACGAGTGCCAAACCACAGGGGTTCGAAATAATATTTAATATAACATTGTCTCATTGAATAACAAATCTTACATTGTAATGTCTGAGTCAAATCTTCCCTTGGTGCCAGACTTCTCTACTCCTTTAATCTTCCCCTCAAGATATTTCAAGTTCATGAGGCTCAAGGTAACAAGACCCCCTTCCCCCCCCCACCATGTAGTGAGCAGAAAACAAACCTCCTGATGAATGTGGAAAAAAGTAACTGGATGTGAGGGCCATGGATTCTCTGGGAATCTGACCAAGTGTCTACCATGAAGTAAACTGAAAAGAAATGAAAGTTTGCCATTAACCTAGCTATTGTGTAACCTCAGTTACCTAGCTAAAATACGAATTATAAGTAGTTAGAAAAAGCACTAAGACTACTAATATTTTAGAAAAGGGAGGTCACAAGTAATTATTTTTTTTCTGCATTTTCTGTGATTGTTAGAAATCACAGCTAATGGCAGCACCATTAGCTCTGTAACTCATAAAAGAAGTACACATGGAATAACAAGAGTGAAATGACAATTCAATAAAATTTGACATTGCAAAGATTGGTTATTTCCTATCTTTGTATTATCAATATAGAACCTTAATTGTCCTTTCCATTTCAAATGGAAGTTCATACTTTCTAAGGTGATTCAGAACAGAGGGGCAAAATGGAGCAAAATAATCTCTGTCCTTCATATGGTTATAAAATGTTTACCAACCAGTCTCTCCTTTTTTGCAGCCAAACTTCTCAAAATAATAGTTCACATTCTCCTTTCTTATTTATTCTTCAAAGCATTGTGATTTGGCTACTGCCCTCACTATTTTATTGAAAGGGTTCATTAAGTTTCCCAGTGTCTTCCTTGTTGCTAAATCCTGGGACATTTTCTTCTTTTCTGTTATTACTTGAAAGTCTTTCCTTATTTGGTGTCTTTGCTTTCTTTCTCTTCTGGTTCTTCTAACACTCTACCATTCTTTCTCATCTTCCTTTCTTGACCCCTTTTCCTCCAGAAAACAGCCAGCCATTGATTTTTTCTAGAGTTCCCTTCTCAGAATTCTCTCTCCTCACCATACCAGAACTCACGGCTTCAGCTATTACTAGCTGCAAATCCATACCACCAGCCCAATGTTTACCAGACCTGTATTTCCAACTGTATGTTGTTTAATTAGATACATCATTCTCCCCACTAGACATCAGAATACACCAGGTACCTCATACTCAATATGTCTAAAACAGGACCTTCCCCCACTTTTGAACTATCTCCTTCACCAACAAAAAGCTGTGTACCATTTCTATATTTTGTACCTTGGTGAATAGCCAGGAGTGCTTCTCAAAATCCCTGTATTTCTTCCTCTGCTCTCCAGTCTCATTAGTCACTCATTAGTATTGAGTGTACATCATAAATATTTTCTTGTTCACACCCTCTTCTCTCTACCCTCATAGCCATTGGAACATATACCCTCCCCCAGTCTAAAGCTTCTGTCTTTACTCCATGTTGCCCTAAGGGTTCTTCAAGAAAGCATACCTGATCAACTCATGCCTCTTCTCACAATTTGTCATTTGCCCCTACTTGCCAACAGTATAACAAATCCATCTGCTTGCGGCTAGCCTTTCCTTTTCTCATCCTGCAATTACACCCTATACTGTAGTCATGTTGAGTTCTCTCACTACCCATACTATTTTCTTACCTCTATGCTGTGACACTTATTTCTGCCCCTGCCTTGTATATAGTTTCCATTCTTGTTTGCATAGGGACCAGACCCCTGTTACCTCCTCTGTGCAGCTTTCACAGGGCACTCTCTTGCAGAATTAGGTGCCCAGCATTTATGTTTCCATAGTTTTTATCATACCTGGTTATTCATGCATTATATTCAAATTATCTTTAAACATACCCTCTTCCTCCCTCTGGACCATGAGATCTTTAAGAGCAGAAGCTATGTCATATTCATCCTTGTACCCCTGATACAATGTTGAGCCCATAGTGAAAGGTTAGTAAGAGTTTGCAGAATGGGGGGCGCCTGGGTGGCTCAGTCGTTAAGCGTCTGCCTTTGGCTCAGGTCATGATCCCAGGGTCCTGGGATCGAGCCCCGCATCGGGCTCCCTGCTCCGCAGGAAGCCTGCTTCTTCCTCTCCCACTCCCCCTGCTTGTGTTCCCTCTCTCACTGTGTCTTTCTCTGTCAAATAAATAAATAAAAAATCTTTAAAAAAAAAAAGAAAAAGAGTTTGCAGAATAGATCATTGTCTTGTCCAGAGTAACCTTACCTTTCACATTCCTGTTCTAGTAAGCTTATGAATTCATCACTCTTCTCCATGTATTCTTTATGTTTTCTCTTTTCTTCCTCCAACTCCAGTATGGTTTGCCTATGAGATTTTTCTGCCATTAAAAGCTGTTCCAGGATTCGTCTATGAGATTCTTTATGTTTTTCCATGACTTTGTCCAACTACAAAAGAAAATACATTTATAGTGTGTTTACTGCAAACCCTTCAATGAACCCTTCATTCACTGTTTTAGAAATGTCTAAGTTTTGACTAATTTAGCAATGGGTTTCTGATCTGTTTGTTTTTTTATCATTACTCTTGTTAATTGATACTTTTTGATGCATTTCAACACAAAGGTAATCTTTTTATTGTCATTGTTTTTTTTTTCCCCAGAGAGAATAATTGGTGACTCTGTAGATATGAGAATAATTTCCCCATATCCCTTTTCTGACACTTCCTCCTCTCTCCAGAACAACCTTGTCAGAGGAATGACATAAAGAAAAGGAATCCTTGCATAATGTTTGATTCTGAGGCAACCTAACTGCTGTCCTGCCCCAGCCCTCCTTATAGTAGGCCTGTTGGATCCCATGGTCTGTTTTTCATCATATTATGCATCAAGGTATTTGCATATTTTTAAAAATTCTTATTAATCAGTTCTTTGTTGACTGTGTAGTATTAATGTGAACAAATGTCAACACCAAGTCCTTTCTGGTTTCTGTGGCCTACTTATATCTCTATTATAAAATGATCACCCTGTGCCTGAGTTATGTGTTTCTCTTCCCTACGAGACTGTGAACTCCCTGAAGGCAAGGCCTACATTGAATTTTTAAAAATTCTTAGCATCTACATAAAAAACAATGAAATCTTGCCATTTGCAACAACATGGATGGATGTAGAGAGTATAAGGCTAAGCAACATAAGCCAGTCAGAGAAAGATAAATACCATATGATTTCACTCATATGTGGAACTTAAGAAACAAAACAAAGGGGGGGAAAAGGGGGACAAACCAAAAAGCAGACTCTTAATGACAGAGAACAAACAAGAGTTACTGGAGGGGAATTTGGGGGTGGGGAATGGTGAAATAGGTGAAGGGGATTAGATGTGCACTTGTCTTAATGAGCACAGAAATAAATCCATGCTTATAGGGTCAATTAATCTATGACAAAGAAGGCAAAAATATACAATGGGGAAAAGACAGTCTTTTCAACAAATGATGGTGAGAAAGCTGGAGAATTATATGCAAAAGAATGAAACTAAACCACTTTCTAACAGCACACACACACACGCACACACACACACACACACACACAGACTAACTCACACAAAACCTCAAAATGGGTTGAAGACCCATGGGTGAGACCGGAAACCATAAAACCCCCAGAAGAGAACACAGGCAGCAATTTATTTGACATCAGCTATAGCAACATTTTTCTAGATATGTCTTTTAAGGCAAGGGAAACAAAAGCAAAAATAAACTGTTGGGACTACATCAAAATAAAAAGGGTATTAAAGAGGGCACGTTCTGCATGGAGCACTGGATGTTATACACAAACAATGAATCATGGAACACTACATCAAAAACTAATGATGTAATGTATGGTGATTAACATAACATAATAAAAAAAAAAGCTTTTGCACAGGGAAAGAAACCATCAACAAAGCAAAAAGGCAACCTACTGAATGGGAGAAGATATTTACAAATGATATATTTGATAAGGGGTAAATATTCAAAATATATAAAGAACTTATACAACTCAACCCCCCCCCCAAAAAAAAGGTAAGGGGCAATCACATTGAAAAATGAGCAGAGGACCAGAATAGAAATTTTTCCCCAACAGTCATTAAAATGGCCAACAGACACATGAAAAGATGCTCAACATCACTAATTGACAGGGAAATGCAAATCAAAACCACAATGAGATATCACCTTTTACCTGTCAGAATGGCTAAAATCAAAAAGACAAGAATAACAAGTGTTGTCAAGGATGTAGAGAAAAAGGAACCCTCATGCACTGCTGGTGGGAATGTAAATTGGTACAGACACTGGAAAACAGGATGGAGGTTCCTCAAGAAATCGTAAATGGAAATAGCATATGATCCAATAATTCCACTACTGGGAAAACAAAAATACTAGTTCAAAAGGATATATGCACTAGTTCAAAAGGATTATTGCAGCATTATTTACTATTATTTATACCAAGATATGAAAGCAGCCTAAGTATCCATTGATAGATGAATGGATAAAGAAGATGTGGTGTGTGTGTGTGTGTGTGTGTATATATATATATATATATATATATATATATATATATATATAAAAATCTACAATAGAATATTATGCAGCCGTAAAAAGGGATAAGATTTTTTTTTTTTTTTTTTGGTCATTTGCAACAACATGGATAGACCTAGAGGATATTTTGCTAAGGGAAATAAGTCAGACTGAGACAAATACCATATGATTTCACTCATATATGAAATCTAAAAAAAAAGCAAATGAGTAAACAAAAAGCAGAATCAAATCTATAAATACAGAGAATGAAGTGACGGTGGCCAGAGGGAAGGTTGGTAGGGGATGGGCAAATATATGGGCCAGGAGGAATGGGAGATATAGGCTTCCAGTTAAGAAATGAGTAAGTTGGGGCGCCTGGGTGGCTCAGTCATTAAGCGTCTGCCTTCGGCTCAGGTCATGATCCCAGACTCCTGGGATCAAGTCTCGCATAGGGTTACCTGCTCAGTGGGGAGCCTGCTTCTCTCTCTGCTTGTGCTTTCTCTCTCTCTGACAAATAAATAAATAAAATCTTAAAAAGAAAGCAAAACTTTATTTTTCACTCATGTTTCTTTAAGTTATACAATATTTGAATAAATTAAATAATTAAAAATAAAAGTAATCAAATAAGGTTGGATTTATAAAGGGCTAAATTATGGGTAACTTTCAGGGACAAACATTTGTAGAGAGTCAGGGTATTTCCAATTTTGCATGTGTGCAATAGAATTATTGTGAAACTAAAACTAAACTAAAACTTTCCTAGTGATTTTAGCTTAAGTTTGGAATCATTCTGTTCATTTCACACTGAGGTGTTGAGAGGTTGTGCCATTTGTGGAGTTTTGTCAGGATATATTCAGTGATCATCAGTTTGCATTTGCACTTATATGAGTTGGGGAATTTGTGCCTAATGCTGTTTCACAGTCACTATGTTGGGAGCCAGGATACAGTTTTAACACTATTGACTTGAATGCAGCTTCAGCTCCTCTTTCTAAAATTTGGATTAAAGTGCAAGTCAACAGACTTTGGGTGGTCTCATCCTTACCCCTCAGAGAAGCAGATCCATATGACCAAACTCCTTCACAGTTTGGCAAGACAGTAGTCTTCTCTGATGAGACACCCAAGACGAGAATAGCAAGGACATTAGAGGTCAGCCCTGAGGTAGGTTGCCAGAGCTCATGTGGGCAAAATTTGTCCAAAATTGGCTTTCACTCTCTCCAGCCTTAACTCATGCTCCTAGTTGTTTCCTTTTTATAAAAATGAAAAATTATGAAATTTTCCATTGAGGTCTCAGAGGAAAATAGAAGAATAAAATAAGGATGCCAAAGAGTTGTAGAAATGTCAGCAAGTAGAAGAGCAAGCATTACGGCATCTTTGTGCAATGGTGGCCATGTTGAGACTTTGCATCTTTGCTATTGTCATTGCTGGGCACACTTGATGGGGGAAAGATCTTGGCTGTCATTAAACTTTTGAAGGAAAAAGAGGATAGCACTCATCTAAAATATATGTTTCCTAAAACTCCATTTCTTGGACAATTCTTCAGATCATTTCCATTCATGCTCAAAATTTCTATGACATAATACCTCAGTGTGTTCAAAGAAATTAACCTCTATGCTTGAGCTTTGTTTTTTATTATAGCCTGTATAGCCTTCAAGTCCCCATATGTGCTGTCCCTTGTGTGCGTATGTGTGTGTGTGTGTGTGTACGCACCACGTGTGTATGTCTGGGTGTCTGTGTCTCTGTGTGTATGTGAGAGAGAGAGAAAATCTCTTGTATTTGTCAGCTTTCAGTCTGATGTCAAGAAACAAACCTAGTGGAAACATCCCATCTGTGATTTGTTCTCCTATTCTTTCCTATAGAACATGTAGTATTTATTTACCTTGGGTAGATTTTAAATGTGTGAGAACATAAAACTGTAAATTAAAAAAAAAAAAAAGTTATATGTCATGCTCACCTTCCAGGCCTAGTGCTTGGCTGGCTAGTGAACTTTTCCACCTTCCAGGTGCACACCCCTGATGTGATACATACCTCATTCATTGGTTTTTCATAGATGTCCTCCTGCCAAGGGGCAGATTTTGCTTGAAAAGCATCTCGCTGGAGAGCCTCTAACACCTTTTTTGGAGTGACAAACCCATACTGAGCTTCCAGCAAAGCCAAGTCCATTTTTTCAGCTTTTAAAATGCCTATGACTTCATCTCGAGCCTGTAGGAACAAAAGCCATTTCAGAAAGCTTGCTTTATCTACCAGCAGTCTCTGAAACTGATTTCTTGAGAGTTGAGTGGTTTTTTTCTTCTATTTCAAATATAAACAAATCCTATTTCTTTATAGCACCTTTTACAAAAGGCAGTAAAATTATGTCCCTTCATCCTTCTTATAATCTAATTACACATTATTAATGTTTTAAACGTTATCACTATACAACATTGGGGGGACCCAACATTTTTAATTGTTTGACAAGTAGATAACATGATACCCTTGAATGGATTGACATTTGAATTTTGGGGGGTAGGAAATAAGACTCTCCTATATGTATAGTAGCTGTTTTTAGGTTTTTATGTAGGTTAATAATGCTAAGGCAGGTCTAGGAGCCAATTTACATGGGGTATAAAAGTGCTTCTTATTATTTAAGCCAATCTAGAAGTCATTGTTACTCATACATGCCTGGGCACTGAAGCTCATGAGCAGCTTGGGCAGAGGATGTGATCTTTCACGTGGTGCATGCCAATTGCATGTCATAATGACAGCCCTTTCAGATATGATTAATTGCCCTTTCAGTTGGCAGAAGGGAATTCTGTATATGTGTACTTTCTTTGATGTACATACAGGTATGAACCATAGATAATCTATTTCCATGGCAGCATACACCAAATTCACAAGAAGCCTTCTCTTTGAACATGGGGATAATTCTAACCCAGCTGACCTGCAGTTCTCCTTCCAGAATGCTCAGAAGAAATAATAGGTCGTCTCTTGAGAGGTCTTCTCCACGGTGACTGATACCACTGTGTGACTTAGGACAGGGAACAATTGCATCTGACTCACTGGTAGGGTCTTTGTCTTGCTGTCTCTGCTTCATGTCCGCAGGCCCTTGGAAACCATGGTCTTTACTATGTCTTGGAAATTGCTTTTGGGCTGAGCGCTCTGTGTCACTGCTTCTGGAACGCATTCTTTAAAGCCTGGAAAGAAGGAAAACAATTTGTACCTCTTAATGGAAGTGGAGTTTTAATAAGGGCACCTATTACTGCTTTAACAGGTCTGCACTCTCGCTGTATTTGCTGCAGCCAAAGACTCGATCTTTCTGAAGTCTACAGCAGAGAACACCCCTAGTAGATTCATAAATCACAGTTTTATTTACACTTATGTTTTTAAAATCAACATTTTAAAAAAAGGTGTTCTGCTTTGATTAAGGTCACTTATATCCATGGGTAAACAGACTATATTTGAACTTCATCCACCAAGTATTTCATGTCAGGGATCCAGGTCATACCTCCGACCACAGCCTAAGTGTTTACTTGAGTTAAGATGTACTTAACATAATTGTAAAATGGTAAATTTGCTAATTGTTCTAACTTTCTGCAGATTCACATTATAGTATTTCCTTTGGAAGTTTAAAAAATTTTTTAGAAATTTCTTAGTTTTTGGTGCTTTAAAATAGAAGCATCAGAATTACTGCTAGAAAATACCTTGGGTTACTTAGTTTTGACAACAAAGTCTAATATTAAAGGAATGAAAGCTTGGTCCCTGGCTGTATCCCTGATATTCTGCTAAAATTCCAGATCTATCCTTGGACACGTCAAGGATTTATAGTTAGGACACTCATCTCCAAAATAGGGACAATTCTGCCTATAGTAGTTGGCCATTACGGAAACAATTAAAATAAATTCATATTTGAGGTATACATTAGCTCACATCTGATTATATAATTATCCAAATTAATTTATAATAGTAAGAAAAATTGTCCCACTTTTGAGATTTTTAATGAAAAGACAAGTATCAATTGAGTTTATAGTCTACTTCAATGATGTACAGATTATTAATTTTACTTCTAAAATCTTGAAACTTTTATCATCTTAGTGCCTTGCTTTTAGGTTATAATAATATTTCTTTTTTCCCCATACATTCTATAATAATATTTCTTTTAAAAAATAATATTTCTGGGGCACTTGGCTGGCTCAGTCAGTGGAATATGTGACTCTTGATCTTGGGGTTGTGAGTTCAAGCCCCACATTGGGTATAGAGATTACTTAAAAATAAATAAATATATATATATTAAAAAATAGCATTTCTTTAAAGATCTATAAAACTAAAGCATACAGAAAAGTGTGGGAAGTATAATGAATCACTACATGCTACCACACAAATTCATAAAATCTTAATTTCCTATATACATTAGAAAATAATTTTTTAATGTAAAGTATTATAGATACAGGTGAAGCTCCGTATTTATCTCTTCCTTAACCTATTCTCTACGCTTCCCACCCCAAAAGTAACCATCTTGAATTTGGTATGTATATTCCCATACATGTTTTATAGTTTTTTTTAATGTGTGTATATATATTACTAAACAATATATGGTATTGCTCTGCATATTTTCAAACCTTATGTAAATAGCACATTGAATGTATATTGCTGAAACATGCTTTTTCATTCTGTATTTTCTAGATAGATTCTTCCTTATTCCGTTTTACTATCAATGGATGTTTAAATAGTTTACATTTTTCTTCAGTATTAGAAGAAATGCTGCAATGAACATCACATTTTTTTCCTGGGTACATGCATTTCTCTGGGAATATTCTTTAGGACATAGGAGTGGGATTTTAGGGCTGCGGAGTATGTGTTCTCTCAACATTACTAGGGATTATTGCTCCTCTAAGTGGAATATCAATTGACAGCAGAGTATTAGAGTTCTCATTGCTCCATATCTTCATCAACACTTCTATTATTGAATTTATAGTTTTTCCCATTTTGATAAATGAAATGGTATCTGTCTTTTCAATTTGCATCCTATAATTTTTAGTGAGATGGGCATCCTTTTTTGTGTTGAAAGGCCATTTGGGTTTCTTCATAAATTGCTTGTTCATGATCTTTGTTCATTTTTCTTTTGTATTGGTTGTCTCTTACAGATTTGTAGAAATGCATTACATATTGTATACAATTACCATTTTGTTGATTATATGTTTTGCTATTGTCTTTTCTGGTGTGTAGCTTGTATTTCCACATTATTTATTGTATTTTATGGTATAGAATTTTAAATTTTAATTTAGTCAAATTTATCACTTTTTAAATTAGTTTTTCTTTTCTTATAATTTGCATTAGAAACCAAAACTTGATCAGTGGCAGTGTAAAAGAGTGTGAAGACCATGGACTCTGGGACCATACTGCCTAAGTTCAAATCTGTACTCCATTATTTATTGGCTGTAAAACTTTGGGCAAGTTACTCAATACCTTTTTTCTCATCTGTAAAATGGGCGTGATAGTAGTAGAATATTTGTAACCTAAAGTTGCTGTGAGGATTACATGTCAACACGTGTCAAGTGTTTGCAACATGCCTGGTATAAAATTAGCACTCTAAATAAACATTGTCTTTTATTAATACTATTATTAACTTTATTTTTATTCCCAAAAATTGTACAGTGAGTCTATACTACGTTTATAGTTAGGGGAAAAATTAGCAAGTATATTTGATTATCTCTTTCATCTAATAAAATGTGAGGTATGAATAGAGAAGGAAAAAAAAAAAGGATTGAAAGAATAGCTTTGTGTCTTTGCTGAGTACTCTGTTTAAGAAGTGATTCTCACTAGGGGCACCTGGGTGGCTCAGTCAGTTAGGCATCCAACTCTTGATTTCGACTCAGGCCGTGAGAGTAGTGGGATCAAGCCCCATGTCAGGCTCCATGCTTAGTGGGGAATCTGTTTGAGGATTCACTCTCTCCCTCGCCCACTGCCCCTCCCCCAACTCAAGTGTTTACTTTCTCTCTCAGATAAATAAATCTTTAAAAGAGAGAGAGAGAGAGAAGTGATTCTCAACACCCCAGTTTGCTGGCACCACTTGAGAGCCCTGAGTGTCAGAATAGTTTAGAAACCTTGAGGACTTCTGAGCCAGCCAGCTAGGCTTTGTTCATCCCTCCACCCATAATTCAACAAGCATTTATTGAAAGTCCACTATGTGTCATGTACTAAGTTGGTTATTTATGGTGTGGCTTCCTTACTTCCCTTAATACAAATGATACACTTTTACTCGAAAGGTTTATAGAAATAGTTCCTAAAACTGGGGTTATGAGAAGTGCACTGAAGTAGACAGAAGTCAAATGAAAAGAATTCAATCACAAATCAGCTGTGGGACTTAGTTAAAACATTGACCCTCTGTGAGCCCAGTGTCCCTAGTTGTGAAATGAGGGAGATAGGGAGGTGATCTCTGTGACCCCTTTCCCCTATGGTATATAATAATTCTTGCCAGTGTGCCTTTCTTCTAGCATAGGCTATCAATAGTATATTTAGATGAGATGGATTTGTGGATCTTCATCTTATAGAAATCCACAGAAATCTGAATGCTTCATGTGGATATGCAGTAAACCAGGTCTGATGATTTCCACCAAGAAAGAGATTATAGTTAAAAGACAATTCTTAAGGAAATAATCCCAATAATAATTTTCAGGTGAGAATTGTTTTTTTAAGTTTGCACAGCTAATAACTGGCAGAACTGGGATTTGAATCCAGGCAACCTGGCTCCAGAACCTGTACTCTAAAAATCATGCCATAATGCCTGTACTGCCAGACAGTTAAAGTCAGGCTGTACTGCCAAAGACAAACAGTTACAGACACCTTGTCTGGAATGAATATAGACACCCTATCTGAAACATGCTTATAAACATGCTTGCTAAGTCATTACAGTACAGAAAAACAATGATCTGTGATAGTAGTTATCACAGATTCTTCCCTAGATAGCTGAGGAAGAATTCATTTATTTGAGAAAAGCAAAGCATAGAGAAGTATACTTTTTGTGTAGGGATGGAAGGTTGAGGATCTGTGGGAGATATGACTGTGGAAAACCCCATTATATGTATATTTATGTATATATAAATAATGTTTATATACTAGCATACTAATATACACTATGTACCTTATGAAAACATGTATAAGATATGTGATATGAAAGCATTCAAAAATGAAAATGAAAAATATTAATTAAAAATAATATATCTAGTTATTTTTTCCTACCCCATTGGATTGTCTTGAACATTCCAGGAAGAGGCTTGCTCTGGCCTGTAGGAATAATGGCAGGTTATTAACGTAGACTAGATATATTTAAAACTGATAACTATTGTGCTAGCTTCAACAGCACATATACTAAAAAAATTGATAAAACAGATAAATATTAAGTGCCACTTTATTTATAGATATATTCACACATGAAGGACAGGACCACCCATGTCTTCTGTCCAATATTATTAATCTCCATTTAGGTCTTCCATGGGGTATCTGACCTGATGCTTCATACATAATGGTTATTCAACAAGGTGACTGGTTTCTTCTTCTACTTTGTGGCCTACCCCAAAACTTAGGTAGTGGCTAAACAATAACAGTTCAAAATTCTGTGGTTCATTCTGCAGCTTACATCATCTTGCAGCTCAACTGGGCCTAGATGGTCTAAGATGGGCTTATTCACATTTCTGTCAGCTAGTTGGGCCAGTAGACCTCAGCTGGGTCATCTTATCTCTGCTCTGCATGGGCTCTCAACCTCTGGTAGGCTAGACAAGGCTTCCCCACATGGTGGTCTCAGGGCAGCATTCCAAGAGTACGAGAGCTGAAATTTTAAGGCCTCATTTTTATTGTCAAGAGAACATCACAAGGCCAACCCCAATTCAAGAAGTGGAGTCAGAGATTTCATCTCTTGATGGTTGGCGCTGCAAGGTCACATTGCAGAGGAATAGAAAGAGTTGGGAAGAGTTAACTACAGCCATTCTTTTAAAAACTGTAGGTCTACAACACTTACAGATTCAGATTTTTGTGAAAATTGAATAAATGTCCAGTTTTTTGTTTCATTGTTGTTGTTGTTTTTAAGTAGGCTCCACACCCAGCATGGAGCCCAACACAGGGCTTGAACTCACAACCCTGAGATCAAGACCTGAGCTGAGATCAAGAGTCAGACACTTAACCCCCTGAGCTACTCAGGTGCTCCTAAATGTCTAGTTTAAAAGGGGTAAAATATATTTGGTTCTTTAGTCCTTTAGTTTCTTGGATGCATAAGGTTTTGTGGGGAGGTTTTAATGATTTCTATGATGTATTCCTGTGCTTTCTCTTACCCACATATTCGTATGTGGAAAAATAGCCCTTTTCTTTAAAATTTTATTTGAGAGAGAAAGCGAGCATGAGTGGGGCGGGGGGAGGGGTGTAGAGGGAGAAGGACAAGCAGACTCCCCGCTGAGCAGGGAGCCCAGGGCTTAATCCCAGGACCCTGAGATCGTGCCCTGAGCCAAAGTCAGACACTTAACCTACTGAGCCACCGAGGTGCCCCACCAGTAGCCTATTGATAAGAATCAACTTGTAATCTGCTGCTAATCAATAAGGATTCCTCTGGATTAATTTTATCCAAGATGTGCCTTCCAGAATTCCAAGATAATGTAAGCTTCTATTTAGGAGAGTAGTTTAATAAGCATTTCTCATAAGTACCTTTGAGTTAAAGTCAGGCTGAGCTGCTGCAGAAAACTTGAATGAAACTCTGTATACATCCCAGCTTCCCTTGCCTCACTTTTAAGGTGAAATCTTCCAGGAAACCACAAGTGCTTTGGCATGATGATATTTATAAGTGATAGAAAGGAATGACCTAAAATATTTTGATACTTCGTTTATTCTTTTTTAAAGTGATTAGAGTTTTTCCAAGACTGCTAATCCCTTTGGGGGCTGGGGTTGGTGGCATCAACATTCTTAATGGCATGCACATTGGATTTGTGAACAGATCCATCGTGTGCAGACTTCTGGTCTACTGAGGTGTTATATGTCTCCGCATGTTTACAATGGTGGAGTTTCCTTGCCCTTGTGCCAACAACCACAAAATGATCAGTAATGAGAAGTAATTAAGTATGGAGAGGAAGAAAACAAAGACATGAATTTCATGATACTTCATGCTTTGTATTATCAGTGACTTCATTGTTTCTCTTGGCAAATTTTTAATGCATCTGTGCTTGGCCCAGGGGTGTGTACTGAGGAAAAGAAAAGTTTTGTAATAACAACCATGGTTTGGGATTTTCAGGTTACCCGCCCCCCCAAAAAAAAGGATTGGAAAGTTGCTTTTGTTTATACCAAATAATGATGCCTTGCTCTTTTCATACAGTGCTAGCAGTAACATAACGTCTGATGGTTTTGGAACGAGAAATCCTGCTTAGTTGTCAGTTTAACATAGCCCAATGCATTATCTGTGACTATAATAGCCATAGAATGGCAGCCCTCAGGAGTGTAAGAGAGTGATAGATGGGAATTCAGGAAACCTGGCTTCTGATCTCAGCTCTGCTTTTAATTAGCCAGGCTCTGGGTTGTCATTATAAAATGATGATATTGGGCTAGGTTGGCCCTAAGAGGTCATTTAGGATGGAACAAGGACCAGGGGTTCTTTCCTTTGACTTCTATTGTGTTCCTCATCCCCTAACAGATTCCCTGACAGCAGGATTCAGGCTTGAGACTAGATGATCTCTGAGGTCCTGGGGCTTCCTACTTTAGAATTATGTGATTCTCTGTTGTCTTGTATCTATGGATACAAATATAGTTCACTTGGCCCTGAGAAGCAGATTCTGTTTTGTTTTCCTATGTGGTGACCTCGGTCAGTTTTTCTTGGGTTTAAACTGGTTGAAATCATGGTGGATCTTTGGTAAGGATGTGTCCATGCAGGAGAAGGACAAGTAAAGAATTTGCAGCTATTTACTTAAGGAAACAGCCAAATGTAAATAGTGGCCTATTCAGCCTCCAATACACACAAACTTCTAGCCAACTCCTTATTATAAAAGTTAAATTTTCTTAATCATTCTTTACTAATTTTATATATCAAAAATTGCTTACTATACATAATTGGGTGCTGTTTAGACATAATTTAGTCTCCATGTACCTGTTTATTTTCCTGTTTGAATGTTGGAGAAGAGGATATTTTACTTGTATAAAGGAACCTGAAAAAGCCTCAATAAAAGAAATTGGTTTTGGTCTTGATCACTTACTGTGATACTGAATTAGCTGATCAAAACTCCAACTTAAGGAGGAAAATAAGAGTAATAGCAGTAGCTTACATGTATTCAGTACTTACCAAATATAAGCCTGTTCTAAATGCTTTCCTTTGATTAACTCATTTAGTCTTCACAAAACTGTTATTCATCTTCATTTTGCAGAGGAGAAGACTGAGGCTTGTAGCTGTTAAGTAATTTGCTGAAGCTCATACTGCTAGAAAGTAGCACATCCTAACTTGGGCAGACTGGATCCAAAGTGTCCAGCAAATTACTATACTCTGTCTATTTAGGATCTTATAAGAAGACATACATAGTAAAAGAAAAACCCTAGTTCAACATCAAGTTATTCACAAACATTTATGAAGTACCTACTATACAGGTATTGTGCTAGGTAATTTGTTCTAGCTTATTTTTATACCTGGGTGTGGCATAGGCATAGCATAATAGAAGGAATATGAGTTTGTGGAATTACATAGATCTGGGCTTATATCACAGCTCCAATATGTTAGCTCTATGGCCTTAGACCACATGTGGTTACTAAACCTCCCTGAGCCTTCAAATATAAAATGGAAGTAATGGTACCTGGTATAAGAGATTTATTATTCATGCTTTGCGAGCAAAGGCCCCCTGTTTATGTCTGTATCCCTAGTGCCCAACAGATTGGGACATCATCAGGGATTCACTGAATGATTGAATCATGCAATCCTCAGCAGAGCTGGTTGGATCTGAGTAGGAACTTCTTCATTGTAAAGATGATTCATCTGGCTAGAAAGTTAGGAAAACAGTATCAGGTGTACCTCGTTTTATTGCACTTCATTTATTGTGCTTCACAGATACTGCACTTTTTACAAGTTGAAGGTTTGCGGCACCTCTGTCGAGAAGGTCTAGTGGCACCATTTTCCAATAGCATTTACTCCCTTTATGTCTCATGGTCACATTTTGGTAATTTTTGCAATGTTTCAGGCCTTTTCATTACTATTATATTATTATGGTGATCTGTGGTCAGTGATCGTTGATGTTAGTATTGTAATTATTTGGGGGCAGCACTAACCACACCGATTTAAGATTATTAACTCAGTCAGTGTATGTTGTGTGTGCTGTGACTTTTCTCTGTCTCCCTGTCCTCAGGTCTCCCTATTCTCTGAGGCACAATATTGAAATTAATCCAATTAGTAACCCTGTAATGGCCTCTAAGTGTTCAAGTGAAAGGAAGTGTTGCATGTATCTCTGTAGAATGATTGAGCTTAGTGAGGAAGGCATGTTGCAAGCTGAAAGGCTGAAAACTAGACCACTGTGCCAAACAGTCAAGTTGTGAATACAAAAGAAAAGTTCCAGAAGGAAATTTAAAGTGCCACTCCAGTGAACACATGAATTGATAAGAAAGCCAAACAGCCATATTGCTGATATGGAGAAAGTTTTAGTGGTCTAGATAGAAGATCACGCCAGCCACAACCTTCCCGTGAGTCAAAACCTAACCCAGAACAAGGCCCTAACTTGTTTTAATTCTATAAAGACTGAGAGAGATAAGGAAGCTGCAGAAGAAAAGTTGGAAGCTAGCAGATGTAGGTTCATGAGGTTTAAGGAAAGAAGTCATCTCCATAACATAAAAGTACCAGGTGAAGCAGCAAGTTGTCCAGAAGATCTAGCTCAGATCACTAATGAAGGTGGCTACACTAAACAACAGATTTTCAGTGGAGATGAAACAGCCTTCTATTGGAAGAAGGTGCCATCTAGGTAGGACCTTCATAGCTAAGGAGGAGAAATCGATGCCTGGCTTTAAAACTTCAAAGGACAAGCCAACTCTCTTGTTAAGGTACTGCAGCTGGTGACTTTAAGTTGAAACCCATGCTCATTTACCATTCCAAAAATTCCTAGGGCCCTTAAGAATTATGCTATAAATGGAGTAAGAAAGCCCGGATGATAGCACATCTGTTGCCAACATGGTTTACTGAATATTTTAAGCCCACTGTTGAGACCTACCGCTTACAAAAAGAGATTCCTTTCAAAATACGACTGTTCATTGACACTGCACCTGGTCACCCAAGAGCTCTGATGGAGGTGTGCAATGAGATGATTGTTGTTTTCATGCCTGCCAACACATCATCCATTCTGCAGCCCATGGATCAAGGAGTAATTTTTTTTTTTAAAGATTTATTTATTTTAGAGAAACTGCGAGCAGGGGAGGGGCAGAGGGAAAGGGAGAGAAGCAGACTCCCTGCTGAGCGGGGAGCCCAGTGTGGGGCTCTATCCCAGGACCCTAAGTTCATGGCCGGGGCCAAATCAAGAGTCAGACGCTTAACCAACTGAGCCACCCAGGTGCCCCTCATCAAGGAGTAATTTTGACTTTCAAGTCTTATTATTTAAGAGAGAGATTTTATAAGACTATAGCTGCCCTATTTAGTGATTCCACTGATGAGTATGGGCAAAGTACATTGAAAACTTTCTGGAAAGGATTCACCATATTACACACCATCAAGAACATTCGTGATTGATGAGAAAAAGGTATCAACATTAATAAGAGTTTGGAAGACGTCGATTACAACCCTCATGACTTTGAGAGGTTCAAGACTTTGGTAGAGGAAGCAACTGCAGATGTGGTGGAAATAGCAAGTAGAATTAGAAGTGGAGCCTGAAGATGTGACTGAATTGCTGCAAGCTCATGATAAAACTTTAACTGCTGACGAGTTGCTTCTTATGGATAGTGGTTTCTGGAGATAAAATCTACTCCTGGTGAAGATGCTGTGAAGAGTGATGAAATGACAACAAAGGATTTAGAATATTTCATAAACTTAGTTGATAAAGCAGTGGCAGGGTTTGAGAGGATTGACTCCAATTTTGAGAGAAATTCTGTGGGTAAAATGCTGTCAAACAACATCACTTGCTAGAGAGAAATCCTTCATAAAAGGAAAAGTCCATTGATGTGGCATACTTCACTGTTGTCTTATTTTAAGAAATTGCCACAGTAATACCAGCCTTCAGAAACCACCATCCTGGTCAGTCAGCAGCCATCAACATTGAGGCAAGACTTTCCACCAGCAAAAATATTATAACTCGCTGAAAGCTCAGATGATGGTTAGCCTTTTTTAGCAATAAATAAAATATTTTTTAATTAAGGTATATGCATTGTTTTTTTAGACAATGCTACTACACAATAGACGTAAACCTAATTTTATATAAACTAGAGCACCAAAAAATTTATTTGACTCACTTTATTGCAATATTCCCTTTATTGGGGTGGTCTGGAACTGAACCTGCAATATCTCTGAGGTATGCCTGTACTGAGAAACTAATAAGAAGTAGCTTATAGGTATAGACCTCTTATCACAGGCTAAGTGCTGTTTTAACGGCTTTGTATTATCTTATTTAATCTTAAAGAGTTTTAACCTAAAGTAAATGCTGTTAAGAAAAGGCTTGGTAAGGGGGCCTGGGTGGCTCAGTCATTAAGCATCTGCCTTCGGCTCAGGTCATGATCCCAGAGTCCTGGGATTGAACCCCAGGTCTGGCTCCCTGCTCAGTGGGAAGCCTGTTTCTCCCTCTCCTGCTCCCCTCTGCTTATGTTCGCTGTGTCTCTCTCTGTCAAATAAATAAATAAAATCTTTAAAAAAAAAAAAAAAGAAAGAAAAGGCTTGGTAAAGGTAAATTAAGGGTGGAGACTCTCATTGATATCAAAGAAAAATGACTATCAGTATCAAGGTAGTGCTGGTGCCTATACAAAATTCAGAGTGTGTGTGTATGTGCACACACTGTGTGGAGAAGTGACTCTAGATCCCCAAGACTTACCAGAAATCTCCAGTTAATGTCACTGAATTTTGAAAATGTTTGATCATATATACCCTGACCTTAGGCCTCCTTACCCCCACCTCCCCACATACACACATAAAACGAACTGAGGATCCGCTATATGCCTTCTTTTTATTTGACAGCACATTTAACAGTCATTAGTTCTGATTTTGTGTATGTGACATTTTATATAAGCAGTGTCATTTAAATTCAGTTCAGTAGGAAATTTGGGGGGAGGAATTATTCTAATGACAAGATGGCTACATAATGCAGAACAAGTCTGTGCTAATTGTTGCATGCTCATCTCCAAGGGACAGAGCTGGCAGTGATCCAAGGTCTAAAATTTGAATGTGTGTAACATCCCATACTTTGCTGAATTTAGGGAATATGCTGTCTGCTAGCTTTACATTTCCACTTGGATTTTCCCATCTTTCTACATGGAACTATTCAGCTATAACTTAGTTCCCTCAAAGGAGAATGGAAAGAGATGTAGTAAGATTATGGGGTTCTCAGCAGAGCTGGTTGAGCCCTTAATATTAACTGCCTCATGGTAAATGTGATTCATCTATGAAAATACTGGCTATAAATAGATGTTAATAGTGCCCGGTTGCAAAACAGCCAGGTTGTGCTAGCATGGCCACATTAGGGAAAAAAATCTTGTTGAGTATTTTATTTGGTTTCTCTTAAAATAAAAAATAAAAATTTCTTTCCTTTTATTGCCCTAGCCACCCACATTTGAAGACACTAAATTCAGCCAACTGCAGTAAAGCTATCTGATGGCTAAAAAAAGACACATTGAAAACCAGATAACCTAATTTAGCATTGGCCCCTTTATTTTTTTTTTCTTCTATTTTCAGTAAAAATCATTGAAACATTTCCTTAATGGTATTTTTTCTTGTAGAGAGAGCATGGACAAGGCTTCAGAGAGGGGAATGGAAGTTGGGGGGGGGGGTGGTGATTCAGGCCCATATTCCCAGCAATTCTGTGTCCTCATAGAAAGTCAAAATCAAAGAAAGAAAAGAATCAAATAGAAGGTTTAGAAGGCAGTGTAGTAGTCATCTCATCCATCCCCCACAGTACCCAGCAATCAGTGTTTTCTGTTATCACCTGCTCAGTTGTTATGAGGCTCTAAGTGTCAGAAAGTACTTCCTTTGTGAGCTGAAATCCAATTCCCAGGAACTTCATGCATTTGTCCTGCTTCTACCTCCAGAGCTAAATCAAACAAGGCTATTCCTTGTGCCACACCATTAGTCCTTCAGTGGGAAGGGCTCTATTTTTTCCAAATGAAACATTCTCAGCTTCTTCAATGACTTCTCACACCAAGTTATCTAGTGTCTGTCACCCAACACATGGTCTCACACACACATTTTGATTATACCCCATTATACCTACCTACTCTTCATTAGGCCAGGTTGTTTCTTAAAGAAATACATGGAGTAGTTGGGCATGATTTCCCACATATTAAACACAACTAAAGCAGTGAATTGGTGAGTGTATATATTTAGGGAAGATCTCAGTAGTTCTTCTGATGTTGGGTTTCAATTTGAATTTTAAGTGTAGATCAGAAATTTCATAGTAGACATTTAATAAAGACTTATTCCAGTTTAGCTTATCAGGTGAGTGCTTATAATAATACTTTCATGATTACATTGCTTGATACATCAGTAGATAGGTAATTGTCCTGTTTTGCAGTATAAGGAATATGAGATTCAGAAAGCTTAAATAACTTTGGCTAATAAACCTTGGACCAAAGATGATGAAAACTTAGGTGTTCTGACACCTCTTTCTGTCCAGGCTCATGCTAGATTAATCAAAGCTCACACTTTTTGTTGTTGTTGTTGTAAGCGTGTTCTTTGGTTGCTTGTTCACTAAGTGCTGTAGTCAGAGAAGCTGCTACACTGTGGATACAGAATAAACAGCCTGCCAATGAGGTCTAATAGAGCAGACTTACATCATGGCTTTTCTTAGCTGTGTGTTCTGAAGAAAGGACAAAAAGAAATATAAAAATCTCAGAGTATAAATAGTTGATTTATCCAAATTTTCCATTACAAATCAGTGGCTCTTTAAAGATTCTTTTCTCATTTAAGGTTGACACAGGGCTGGGAATGTTTTCCAGATCTTTGTAGAATAGTACAGAAAAAGAAAATTATTTAAATATAGTCCAAATTAGCTTTAAATACATTTCTAAATGCCACACTCACAGTACTAGGTCAGAGCTCTTGAAAATCATGATTCTTTTAACAGTTTTCAAACTACATCACTTTTCATATTTTTTCCAACTCTGCTCTCTGTTTTTTCTTAGAAGCACAGTGATATTGAGCCAGTCATTTAACCTTTCTATTCTCTTTGAATTTTTGTCCCTTTGGCTCTTGGAACCAGTTTTGTCAGATCCCTTTATTCTGCAGCTGAGGCCCAGGGAGGTTAACTGATGTGCCCATGGTCATGCCTAGAGCCCGCACCAGAATCCTGATCTTGCCTATAGCTCTGTTGATGTTTCCGCAGCAACAGTGCATTTTTGGAAACCAACTCCTATTTCTTCCAGCTCTCGGAAGATATGCATCCTAAAAGATATATATGCATCTTTGAGAGTACCCAGAGTCTCCCACAAATTTTATTTTTCTCAACCTCTTCTTTACCCACTAGGTGACTATAGGCCTGAGAATGCCTTTAGGCCTTCTCTTGGCTAGACCAACCCAGCATAATAAAGAGCTCAGAGGTGGACAAGAGGTTCAGAAATCAAGAGTTCACATCTACAGATTTTAACATGACTTCTTTCCTTTCTATTCTTTTTTATAAGGACCTGTGACTAGAATAGAGAGATTGTTCTAGAGAAAATGTTCCAACTGGTAAAGTCCCTGGACTGTACTCAACCTTGTAGTGATTTTACTTCCCCTTTCCCAGCATTTCCCTGTGCTCAGTTTATCTTCCTGTAATTGAGAGAAAGTTTAACTCCTTGCCTCCCAGGCATATAAGTGTAGTCTGACACATTTATAAATTCTCTTACTAGAGGAAAAGAAGGAAACTGACTTTTGTAAAACTCCAGTTCTCTGCCAAATGATATGATTCATACTTTCTATTCTTTATCTCTTTTTAAAAATTCAGACACACAGTTAGTATTATTCTCATTGTTTTACAGATTAAAGAAACTGAAGTTTTGAGAAGCTCACAACTTAGTGTGGTAAAAATATAGGTTCAAGATTAAATACAAAATACCAATAAATAGTATAAATCATGTCCAGTGGACAAAGTGTTTTGGGAGCATTTGAGAGGAAATGACTACTCTGCCAAAGGGATTCAGTGAAAACACCTCAGAGGGAAGTTGGGCCTTGGAGGATAAGAGTGTCCAAGTCATATGTACAGATTGAAGTTAGATGAAAAACACAGTATGTGGTGAATATCAAATCAGCCTTATGGCTGAAGCCAAGGAGGTATTCTTTGGTGAAAGGTGAGGATAGAAAGGTGAACCATGGACACATGTAAGGCTGTTTACCACAAGGCTGTTCATAATAATGAAGATGAAACAACCAAATATCCAACAAATAATAGAGAATAATTAAATAAATCCATGGGATATACAGTACTGGCCATTTAGGCTGCCAGCAAAAGTCAAGTTTTCAAAGAGTATTTAATAATACGGGGAAATATTTTCAATGTATAATGATAAGGTAAAAAATTTTTTTTCGAAGAAGAAACTAATTTATTCAGTCACACTGCTTTCACATTTTGGAACCTTTTTTCAGAAGAGAGACAAGGATGAGTGAGACGAACCTTGAAAGTCATTAACAAGGCAATAGAAGGTTACCTTAATAGTAGTTGATGTGATTATCCCTGGGGTATGAAAAAAGAAGACCAAGGAAATTTGAATGTGAACTATGTATTAGATGATGTTAAGAGATGGTGTTAAGAAGTTATTGTAAATTTTATTACATGTGTTGATGGCATTGTGTTTATATGAATGTCTTTTTTATTTTTCCAGATACCTAATGAAGTATCTGAGTGTAAAATGACATGATATCCTGGGCTTTACTTTTAAGTACTCCAGGAAAAATAAAAGCAGGGGGTAAGGTAAAGTAAATATGACAAGGTGTAATTGTTGATTATAGATTGTTACATAAACATCTGTATGAAAGAGTGCTTGGTCTGATATGAGGGCACAGTGTGAATTAAGGTCATGCACCTTTGCTGCTTTCCATTACTCAATAGATTGTTGAAGATGGGGGATGGGTGCATGGGCTTTATTATATATTTCTTCCTACTTTTTGTATATTTGGAAATGTTCATAATAAAAGATTTAAAAAGAAAGCACCAGGGACACATAGTATTGGATGCATAAACATTTTAAGAAATGGTCCTTTTTAGAAAGAAAAAAAAAAAGACTGCAAGGTGGAGAAAGAAAGAAGACATCAAGGATTGTGTGTCAGGCAGAAACAGAGAAGCCGAAAAGCTATATCCCAGGAGCCAAGCAAAAATTATTTCTGAGAGGAGAAAGTTGCTGTGACCTCATTTTAATAGCATTGACACTGGTCAGAACAGTTTTGGAACTCCACTTTTGTAGTTTTTTATTTTGGAATATCCCTCAGCCATGGCAAATTCTGGTCCATTAAAACTGAATTTGACTTCTGACAATGGGGAAAATTTTTTGAAACCAAATCTAGTGAATCAAGTTAGAGTTTGGGTCACCTAATAACTGTTTTTGGTCAAAGAACCAATTGTGACCTTAAAATAATGGGGTTGGCTTTTGTATGTGGCCTTTGAAAGGGTTTTGAAGGCATTTCCAGACTATGTCAGCCATGACACTCTTTCAGAATAAGCTTTATAAAGGAAAACCTTTGACAAAATGACATGTTTGAATTTATAACTTAGGACTTTTGTTTTGTTTTTAGTATTCCATCTACTCTAGTTACATATCAAATCTTTGGTGTCTTAGAGCTTCTGGTTGTGTTTTAGAATCCCAATATAAGCAAAGAAGTAGGAAATAGGATGGTGTATGGCAGGAGAAGGAGCAGTCTTTGGGGCCAGCCAGGCTGAGTTAAAGCACTGCCTCCATTACCACATGCTGTCCAGTTCAATGCAAGTTACTTCATTTCTTTAGGACTCTGTCTTGCAGCGTTGTTGGGAAGATTCAAGATTGTGTGTGTGAAGTACTATGCCCAGTGCCTGGCATATGACAGGAATGTAAAACTCACCTGGTGGAGATATAATGATACAATTTTATCTCTTGGTTCATTAGACATGCCTTCCCTCTTGTGATGAGAAAAGAAATAACTAATGGATTTTAGCATCATGAGGAGAGTATATTACTCAGCCTTACCTTGCTGAACAAGGGTAGTTCTTTTAGTCTGTGCTAAACTGGTATTCTCAGAGAGTGAGTAATTTTGTGCCTTGCCAAGATGGAGAGTGGCAAGCTGAAGAAATTGGATTTGGCCAGGAACTGGTGCCTGTTATTTAGCAGAGAGGCCACAGGGAATTACGATCCTGGCAGTTTGGAGGGGCTTAACATAAAGTGTCTGGCTTCTTGGTCCTAACTGGCCGTAACTGTTCCACACAAGATGATGAAGAGCACTGATTCAAAAAGGTATGCTTACCCATGTTCTCATTAGCATGGCTCTTCCACCCACCATGACTTTTAAAATCGTTTCTTAACACAGCATTACATAGCAGCAACACAAAACTTACTATCTTGCTGGCCAGGCACTGTGCTAAGGCACTTTATACTCATTATTCCCTTTTTTGCAAGCACTACCAGGCATATACTATTAATCTGTGCTTTATGGGAGAGTTTAAAGAGGTTAAGTCAGTCCGCTTCGGACCACAGAACTGGTGACACAGTAGGAATTCCAGTTGGCTTCAGAGCCCACCCAGTCTTTGTAAGCCTACATTCTATTGCCTGAATTCTTTCTCATTTGCAATAATGCTCTGTTTAAAGATGGGAGACACATCTCCTCAGCATTCATGGTACAGTTTTGACTACATCAGCAAAATCGAAAAGGTCAGTGCTCTTTCACCAAAGACCTGCATCATGACACGGTGATAGGAGAGGAGAACATAGCACAGGGAGAAAGGAAAAATGTGTGGACTTGGTCTGATATGAGGGCACAGTGTGAATTAAGGTCATGCTCCTTTGCTGCTTTCCATTACTCAACTTATTCTAGGTGGTAGGAAAGAAGTTGTTAATGAGGCTGGAGGTCTGCTTAAGTCAAGAAGCATGAAGGAGCATCAGAAAGCATCAAGAAAACCACATGCAGCCATACTTGCCCTGGGTAGTATGGCTTTTGCTAGACCCTGTAATTTTGGGTCAAACTGCTTTCAGGATTCTTCAAACTGACATCAGGGCTGTCCTCATGTCTTCTGACAAAAGGGTCAACCAAGCCCTTTCTGAAGCCTCTCGGCCCATTATCTGTATGAAAGAGTGCTTTTAGGTGCTCTTTATTTAGTACAGAGCCCCCTTTCCAGCTCTGTTGAATAGATCTGGACTTCAGATGCTCCAGAGTCCATGGGACTGGGATAGATTGAGCTTGGGGATTTTACCCACCATGTGTGGTTCCATATAGCCCTTTGTTAGAAAGTGCCCAAGGCAGCCAAGAGTGCGTGTTGACCAAGGAGGTTGGCTGCTGCTAGGAGTTATAAGTAAATAAATGGATGTCAGAAGCTTACAACTGAGGGGGAGAAACAAAGCTTCATTACCCTCCCTTGAGCATGTTGCTTTGGATGTTTTGGTAATGATTGTGAAGCATTTACACACAGACTAAACTAAGCTCTTTGTGTTCTTTGCAAGGTGGAGAGCTTGCCAAGTCAATTTCAGCATGCAAAGCCCAGACAATTATTCTTTTGGCATTTAGGGGCCACCCCGGTTTTCTCTGGAGTGGGGGGCAGGCAGCCTGTTGACACAGGAAGGCTTTATAAGGAAAGAGAAGGCAACTTTATCCCACACTTTTTAGAAAAGAACCCCTTCCCCTCTATATCAGGGTTCTTATGTCCCTACCTTCTATGCCATGCTAAACCTCTGTCACAGAGCCAACAGAAGAAACCCCTAGGCTCAGAAGTGCCACACACACTTCAGTGCCCACAACGTGTGACTCATTCGTAGCTGTTTTCATTTCTTCTGCTTAGCACCTCACCATGAAATTGTGTATTTCTTTTATAAGTGTGTGATAGTTGTATTTCGAATGATAACCTTAGAAAGATAAAGTTCTTGAGATTATGGTCTTGGTTCATTATATATTATATGCTTTGCAGTAATGGTTCTCAACCTGTAAACCTGGAACCCCTGGGAGCTTTCAAAATTGTCAAAGGGTTCTTCCAATCTGTATTCCAAAAGCATTGGTATTAATGTGTTCCCAGAATAGCTATGGATGCTATTGTGATTGATGGCATACAAGTCATTTAAATATTTTCTGAATTTGTTGTAGGCTTTCTTGGTTATATCTTTTTTCAGTCTGTCAGTAGGAAAAGCTACAAGTACTGTGAATGGGGAATCAGGAAACTTTTTGTTGGAAAAGGAATTCTCATCCTGGAAAGGATGGATAAACAGTGTTCAAAGGTCTTTGTTATAGCAGCTAAATGTGAGGCTCCTGTTTTTTTGTTATTGAGCCTTTCAGTGCTATGATTTCCCTGATCCACATGGTTTCGTGTCTGGATCAGAACTCCCTGTTAGTTGCAGTTGCAGCTGAGGAGTGGGCTGAAGGCATTTGGCCTTACAGACTATAGATCTTAAAAATTAAAGGGTGCATTTTTTTTTTAATTAGTGTCATAAGAGACTTCATGTATCCACCCTACTCTCTTTAGTACAAGTTACCATACATACCATAATTACTTTCAGGTGAGAAACAATTATAGTTTGCCTTCGTGGTGGCTAGATGCTGAGGGCTGCATCCAGAGTATTTTTTTTTTTTAACCTTCAGTAGAGACTGCTGCTTCCAACACATTGGCTGTAGTTTTTAAATAGAAGTTTGCTGGCTCTATGATATAAAGCACCAAATTGCCAAGTGCAGGCACTTTCTACATCAGAGGAGTACAGCACATTCACTGCACAGGTGCTAACACTTGCCTGTCTTCTGCGATGAGTGCTTTATTATTGTTGTTTTCTTCTCCCTTGCCTGTCAACATTTCCCTTTTTTAAATAAAAAAATTTTAAGTAATATGTCATATGTGTGAAGCACTGAAAATAGGGAAGCAAGCATAAAGAATAAAAAAGTTTATCCTTGATCCAACCATGCTTTCTACTTTTCATCTTTTTCTATAGCTTCTTGTAGGCTTTCTTCTTTTCTGTGTGTCTTTTATAATGTGCATGCTGTTTTGGGAACATTATCCATTGTCATTATTCTTCCATGCCACAATTTCTAATAGCTGCATAGTACTTCATTGTATGATGGTGCTATTATTCATGTAATCATTCTCCTATTACTGAATATTTAATCATCATCTTCTAGGTCCTTCCTTCCCTTTTCCCCTCACTTTCACCTTAGAGCCCAATGGATGTAGAAGGGATCCAGAACTAACAAGGAACTTTGACCACTTACCTCGACTTTAACTGGCTGGAATCCCTGAGAACTGTCCTTGGCTCAGAAAAATATCTGTTGGTTGTTTTAAAGTCATGATTTTGGCCTCTGCAGGATTTAATCACAGTTCATAATTGCTATTCTATCTCCTCTCTAAATTCTTTCCCCTTTACCAAATTAAAAATATGAAAAATATGTTCGAACACTTTTTAAAAGGTAAAAATTTTCACAGTATATGTAAATCAAGCCATCATGCTATATGCCTTAAACTTATATAGTCATGTATGTCAATTATTTCTCAATAACACTGGGAAAAAAAGAAAGTAAAAAAATATAAATACAGAAATCCTAAGAGGGGTGGCTCAGTCAGTTAAGCATCCAACTCTCAATTTCGGCTCAGGTCATGATCTCAGGGTCATGAGATCAAGCCCCGAGTTGGGCTCCACACTCAGCCAGGAATCTGCTCGAGATTCTCTCTCTCATCCTCTCCCTCTGCCCGTCCCCCCCACCCCGCCTTTCTCTCTGAAAGAAATAAATCTTTAAAAAAGAAAAAGAAATCATAAGAGACTGTAAGAGTAGACCATTGTACCATCTCTTCAAGCCCTGAAAGTTGAGAATTTGGAAATGAAATTGAAATTGGAATATGTATCCAAGTAATTCATCTTTAACAGTTTAAGGACATTTATTTTCACAAATGTTTTTCTCTTCATGGAAGAGACTGCTATTACATTTACAGATTACTTCATTGTGTAGACTTTAATTCAAACTATGAGAATCGGACTTGGGGAATATATTTCAGACAAAAGTAAAAGCAAAGCTGTATAGACATTGGTGGTGGTAAGAAAAGAAATATTTTTTCCTTTTAAGGCAACAGCATTCTGTTTCCAATCTCTAGAGTGACTATGTAATCATGTTAATATTCCTTTGTTATCAAGAGACAGTACTTTGTCTGTAAAACATGGCTACCAAGCAATGTACAAAAAGTTAAATTGTTACATGGCTTAGGATGTGCAGAGAAGGACCAAATTGTCCTAGAAAACTGTCTCAGAATCATAAAACATCTTCAGAGTTGGAGGAGCGTGGAAATGGGTTTGCCTGGCTCTTCCCAGCAGGTACTGGGGAGGGGCACTTTCTCTGTACAACCTCCCTGACAGGCACACATCTGCTCTATGAGTGCTCATTTTTCTTACTGTATGGTCTTAACTTGGCCAGTTCTTTCAAGATATCCCCGAATTCTTTTGCCATTTTGTTTCCCAGGATGCTGTTATGAGGTAAATGCCATCTGATAATATAAATTATGGTGAGTAAATTTCAAAGACTTGGGAGGAACATTTCCTAAATATGAAGCAAGGAACCCCCCCCCCCCCGCCCGCCGCCACCTGCCTCCACCAAACTGAGTAAATGACCAGAGTGATTTATCATTAAGGGTACAACTAAACAAAATTTTCCTCTTGTAAGCTCCTGGTTCTACAACTGCTAAGGCTAGGCCTATGAAGAAACCTTAAGCTGTTTCCCCAAACTCTATTTTGATGTATTAGTACTATTCGGTTTGTTTTTAATAAGATAACTTTAAATAAGACCTTCCATAATTGGTTACTGGCTTCTTGCTTAGTTATTTAAATATCCTTTAGATTTTTATCCTTCAATTTTTTCTAAATGCTTAGTTGAATAGCACAGTTTGGTTCTTCATTTGGGGAAGCCAGGAATCCATGACTTTATATTTTTACCTCTAATACTACCTTAAATAGGCCACTTCACCCTCAGTGCCTTTAATCCATTGAAAGAAGGAAAAATAAACAATAGCAACCTTGGGCTCTTTCTGGGAGCACTAATATAGCTATATGTTTTACTAAAAGGTACAAAGAAGTACATGGTGCTTAAGTTAGTATTTCCTAATCAAAAGGTATAATAACACATTTAAAAGATGATTAGAGTTACACAATACATTTGTAGTGGTTCTTTAAGCCATTCTATAGCTAAAGTATAATTTTTACTTTTTAATTCTTCTGAGTTCTGAGAATCAGAGTGAGACTGATTTCATCTGTAGAAATAATTGCTTCCTTTGGTATTGCTAATCACCGTCCAAACCAATCACAGTGATTACCAATGACATACTTAGCAGCTGGGTGTACGCCATACACCCACATCTTGGGAAGAGAGGGAGGGGTCAGGCTGACTTCTGTTGTTGTTGTTGTTGTTTTAATTTATAAATGTTCTTGAATGTGTCACTAAAACTAAATATTATCTGGAATAACTTTTTATTCCATAATCAAAGGTATGTCTCTACCTTTGACTTACATATTTTTATTACCTGCTTTGGAAGATTGGGGTTAAGGTCATTTTAAGGTATTAGTCATTGAGTCATTAGGTTAGAGAACAAAAGTCAGTGAAGTTTACAAAGCACTATAAGCCAACAAGGAGGCACCTACTATAATTGCAGATAAGACTTTTTCTACCTTTACTTCCTTATCTATCTCTTCTATTGCTGATTACCCTGGTTTCCCTGTTTCATAATGTACATCAGAAATAGACTATATTATTGGAAAGGAAGAAAACAGTATCAGAGTTCTTACTAAATTTTAGAAGCTTTAACATCATCTTACTGAATTCTCATAACAACTCTTTGATGGACATCTGATTATTCTCATGTTTACAAATGGGAAAACTAGAACTCAAAAAAATTAAGTCACTTGCCCAAGGTCACACAGTTAAGTGGCTGAGCAATGGTTTACCTGTCTTGTTCTTGGGACTTTTTGACTTCTCTTTATGATCTCCTGTTTTCACTAGATTCCCCTGGTACCTCTTGCCTTTCAGCTATAAAATGCTATTCATCACATAGTATAATTAAAGCTGAAAAATTTACTGTTCCCAGCAGGAAACAGCCCATGGCTGTATGAATATCCCTATCCAACATGATCCCTGATATCCACCTCTCCAGACAGAAAGAGGGATGGAAGCAGCCCACATAATTCTCTTTATATGTATTTAATTCATTCGCAAAAAGCTACTTAGTAAATTCTTTTTGTTTTTTGTTTTTTATTTTATTATTTTTCCCAGGGTTTTTTTTTTTTTGAGATATAATTATTATATTAGTTTAAGATGTAGAAGTAAATTCTTTATTATCTTGTTTTCCTTTCTTTTTCTTTTTCTTTTTTTTTTTTTTCATTGAATAGAATGATGAAGGCTTAAGTGAATATTCAGAATAAAGCCTTGTTTGGCTCAGGATTTTAAAAGGAAAGAAAGAAAAAACTGATCATGAAGATAATAGTGGCCTGAGGGAAAAGACTGTCACCCAGGGATTACAAGGTTTAACTTTGCCCTTAGAATAACTAAAAACTTGTTAATAGGACTTTCAAGGCCCCTCTTGGTCTGGCTCACAATTTCACCTCAAACCCCTCCCTTCTTCCCTCTTTCTGCTCTAAATATGCTGGCCTGCTTTTAGTAGCATATACCTGCCATTATCACTCCTATCCCTGGACCTTTGCCCATGTTGTGCTCTTTGCCTGCACCTCTTTCCTCTGCTCTTTATTTGGCTAACTCTTCCTGCTCAGCCCTCAACCTTCAGCTCTAGAGACACTTCCTTGAGAAGTCTTCCCTGACCTTTTTGACTAAGCCATAATGCCATTATACACTCTAGTGGCACCATGACCTTTTTCTTACACCACTTACAGCAGCAATTTTACATACATCTGTATTATCTAAAGAATTTCAGCCTCCTCCACTGGACTGTTAATTCCATGAGTGCAGTACATACTCTCTTTGCTCACTGTTATATTTCTGGTCCTTTGCACATAGTAATTATTCTTTTGATTGAATGAATCAGTCAATCATTCATTGAGTTTGTCTCATCATCAAATGGCCAGATTTTGTTTTAGCCTAATCTCCATGGCAAAATTCACATGGACTTAACCTAGCAGAGTTCATATGTTTACAAAGCTGTTGGATATTAGACATGCAATGGACATACTGGGTATAATGTTGGATAAAATGATATTCAGTGACTAATTGGTCCAAGAGGTGTCCTTAGGTCAGAAGCCAGCAAACTTTTTCTGGAAAGGGCCAGACAGTACATTTTTTAAGCTTTGTGCACCCTTCAGTTTCTGTCACTACTACTCAGTCTGTCTTGCCAGAAAACAGCCATAGAGCAATGCACAAATGAGTGGCCATGACTGTGTTCCAATAAAACTTTATTAATCAAAATAGCCATATTTTGCTGACCCCTGCCTTAGATGTTGTTATGAAACATTTATGAGAGATCCTATGAATAAGTTGATCAGAAAGAGTAATTCCCCACCCCTTTGTATGAAATTTGTGTACAAAGTCATTATTTATTCCAGAGGGATATGTAAATTGTGCATAAGACATAGGTTCAGCTCTGAAGCTGTTAAACAGAAATTAAATAGAAGAGATAGATGTGGCACAAACACCACCAGAGGCTGTGAGAGCTGGGGTATTACATAGACCACAGTCTCCTGTAGATGTGATTTCTTCATTGATTTAATAAGGGGAATAAGAAGCAATTCCTATTTGAGATCTGATGTTGTCTCTGATTACAGAATTTGTGTCCTAAATCAAACTAGGACAATTTCAGTGGAATTATTTTTAGCTTTAGCTAGATGTCTAAATTATTTTTATAATGAACAAGTTATGGTATTACACTGAGGAATTTGAATATTTTCATCAACTGTTCTTCAGCAGTCATTTTGTTCAGTCCAGGAAACAAAAGAATTTTCTGGCTGATTTTATCCCCAAGCCCAGAAATTTCCAACTCTTAGAACCTGTTTAAAGAATTCAGGATCTGGGGGGCGGTGGGATGGGGGTAGGATTCAGGATCTGTGTGGATCCTGGTTGGCTTGGTCATTCAGGAACAGAAGCCACTAGAAATGGATCATTTATATTCTCAGTTTATTAAGACTGTGTAACACTTCTTAAAGAAATAGATACACAGCTTTTAAACACGTACACACACGTAGAACTATAGAGGAAGTACAAATTTCCTCTTCCCACCCCAGATTCCCTTATAATGTCTATGCTTACTTTTTTTTTCTATTTACCAATTTTGAGTGAAGAAGAAAGAAACACTTAGGTCTTTTACTAAATTTCTCATTAATATTCCTTAGAGGAAACATAAGAAACTTTCTCATGTATTTAATTTGAAGAAGTTGAGGTGGTTGAGAATGTTAATTTTTACATTTTGAATTGTTTTTCTGCTGCGTAGTGACAAAGAAAATGCTATAAAAGTGTATCCCCAAAATAGGGATGCAGGTAAATTTCCCAACAATTGCTCTTTTTCCTATGTCAGAACTTTTTTTCTAGTAACTTCTGATGAATATTTTTAAAGGTAATCCGTACTTCCTGCTTAAAGTTCAAGTGTTGTGTATATGAACACAGTTGAGGTGTTAAATAATATATTTTTGTGTTTTCTTTTCTACCTCCTCTATGTCAAATTATAACCAAACATTTATTTACTCCTCTTACCTGCTTCTACATCCTACCCTATTTCTGGTTTTTGCTTCTAGATCTATCATGCACTGAAAAATCAGGTTATCAATGAGGTTCTAAGGTGTGAAGTAGTGTTGGTGTGGAGGTTTTGAGAGAGCCACTTGAGGTATAGATGCTTTTACCTCTTTCTGTCTGTATTGAAGTTGTATAAAAATTGTGTCCCAGAAAGGTAGTAGTTGATCTGTCTCTATTTCATGACACAGTGGACCATTTTACCTTTGACTGGGGTCCTAAATCTCTACATTCAAAAGAATAAATCCAATCTGTCTCTTCTAAGAGGACTTTATTAGTATCTTTGTAAGGGCCTTCCCCATTGTCCTGCTCATAGGAAGATGCTATAAATATCTTTGAAACACTTCTTACTCATCATTTCTACAGGAGGGAGTTTTTCATAGATATGAAACTACAGTGGTAGCCTTCCTAGGAGTTCAGTTGATATTGATCGAGAACTGCCTCAAGCATCCACATGAACAATTGGCTACCTTGTTCAGTTATACCCTTTTGTGGGAACTTGTCTTCTCCTTGACGCCAAAATAATCTGCCCGTGCTGGAATCAAAAGGCAACAAGGCACACCTCCCACACTGACCTGCTCTGTGGTTAACCAGGGACTACTTTCCCACATAGTAGGCCTCTTAAGCCTCCCCTGCAGTCTTCCTAGAAGTCACATTCCATATTTTTGTTGTACTCTTAAGAAAATTATCATGTGACCCTCAAAGAACAATAGGAGATGGCATCTTAGTTTGTAGCAGCCTAGGCTAAGTAAGCTCTTTATGAGGAATCAGCTCACTTATTCCTTCATTATCTCTGGGAGGCATAAATACCTTTTTTCTTCGTATTTTATGGGGGAAGAAATTGAGAGGTGACATACAGCCCAATGTCACATAACCAACAAGTAGCAGAACTGGGCTTTTTGCCCACATCATCTGATTCCACAGCCCAGGTTCTTTCTAGTACCTTATAGTACCCCTAAGAAGGAAAAACAGATTTCATGGCAGATGTGCTTTGAGCCAGCATCTCACGTAATCCTCCCATCTACCCTGTGAGGTAGGTATTGTACTTGTTCCCAGTTTACACATAGATGTGTGATTATGTGAGATTAAATAACCTACTGATGATAGTCACACATCAGTTAATGGCAAAATCAGTACAGGAACTCACACTCTACTTGGCTGTCAGCTTCTCTAAGCCTCAATTGCCTCATTGTAAAATGAGAATAATAATGGCACCAATGTATTAGGATTATTGTAAATAAATGAAATAATGACAAAATGAAATAATCCTTATAAAGTGCTTAGCACAGTGCCTGGCACATAATAACCCCTCAGTAAATGTTAGCTGTAGTTAGTAGCAAAAGCAAAAGCAAAATCACTTTGAATAGAAAAATCCTGCCATTCCACTATTTTATTTGATTCTTACAAAGGTTCTGTTATATAAATAGTAAATGAAAGGGTGTCTTCTCTCACTTTTTTTTAAAACAGAAAGTTAGATCAAGTGCTGGGTAATTTGTCTTTCATCACTTAAGCTATTACACAAGTAGTTTCAAGGTCCCTTCCAGTTCTGTGAGTGTACATTCTAGTGATGGAAAGCTGTTTTTTCTATTAAGAAATCTTAAGTTAGAACTCAGATACTCTCTACAGTAATGAAGTGGTATGTTCACACAGAGGACAGAACAGAGCCGATTAGCAAGGCTGAGTGCAGACTTTGATTTTAGAGTTGTAAATGACAAGGAGTATAAACAGTGAGGCTTTTGGAGTATTTGTTTCTCATGGAAAGATAAGATACCTACAGCATTTTTAAGATGGAAAACAAAGCCCAGATAATTATTTTAGCAAAGGCATTTAAGAAAATATTTGTTTTGTGCTTGGTGCTGGGGGATAATAGAATACAAGTAATTATTAAACCAGAATTTAGTGGCCCAATTTGAATCAAGAAACCAGTTCTCCAGAATAGTTCCCAGAAATGCGTGAGGACTCTAACAAGATACACAGCCACAGTTAGATGTGTTGCCTCAGAAAGTCTGTGAAAGTTTTGTTTCTGTCATATTCCCCTGGAGCTCTGTTAGTTTTGGCCTGCCTAACTCACTGGTAATCATTAAAATTACATCCCCAAGCATTGATGGTCAAGATCTCTCAGTGCCGATGTGTGGAATCACTTGATTTCATATGGGGCATGATTATATACCTTCCTCATTAGTGTATCCTGGAGGGCAATGACATGGAGTTCCCAATGGCCCGTTCTCCATTCTCAGTTTACAGATAGGGCTGTTAATACCTTAAGCAACTCCCTCACCAGGAAACTCCCCCCACCTCCCCTGGACTAAATGCATCTTCTCTCTTCTCCTTTGTACCCTATGTACACCTCTAACATAGAGCTTGCTACATTACCGTATGGTTTGTTTACTTGCCTGACTTCCTGACTAGACCTTGGAGTCCTTGACTAGAGCTGCATGGTGCCTGGAACTTTGGAGTTGCTCAGTCAATGTTCAATGACCAACTGATTGGCCAATCTAAAGAACTTATATTTAAGCTTCCAGTTTCAAATGGGCCCTTACTATCAAGAGTAGTTTCATTCATTCTTTGTTGGCTCTGCTTCGTAAACCATGATTCCAAACCTTATCCACTATTCCCATTCCTCCAGCCACTCTTGCCCTTCACATATTATCATCCTTTGTTCCTCCTCTCCCTCTACCCCTCTCCCAACCTCTCCCCTTCTTCATACATTTTCTTCTCTTCCTGCCTTAAAAGATGTTCCTCTTGGCTTCCAAGTCTGTCCCCTCATCTGAGCTTTGGATCATAGGCATCTTCTCTGGAATCTTGCCCTGTCAAATACCTCCTTCCCCTTCTGTACCTGCAGTTTCTTTCTCTCTACTGATTCTTTTTCTATAACTTTATAACATGTGCAAAGATCCCATTTTCTAATCAAATCTTTGCTTTCATGACTCTCCCCTCTAACTGCCCATTTCTCTCTCTACTTCACATTGCCTGAACTCATGCTGTTAGTCTCGTAACTTCCCATCCCCTACCTGTAGTCCAGATTCTGCCCTCACCAGTGGTTTCCTAGTGAGGAAACTAAGAAGAGTTTCTTAGTTTTCATGTTCCTGCCCAGGCTTCTAGCTGGATTTAATAATGCTATCTTTTTCCCAGCTATCCAGGCTGGAAATCTCCATGCCATTTTCCACTCCCCCTCCCTTAACATACTCCCCTCTGTAAGAATAAAAGAACTTGTGTTTATATTTGTAAGTTTATTTTTCACGTGCTATACAACAAAAGATGCTGCATAAAGCAGCAGAGTGATTTGAAAAAATATTCATCAGGGCATTCTGATTTGGCAGTGTGATGTTGGTACAAGCAAAAGGCCAAGCCAGTGAGAAAGTATGGAAAGCTGTAAAAGTAGTGAACGAACCACATGTAGTGTATGCACAGCAGCCTATTGTTAAAAATTCTGATTTCCACACATTCTAAGCACTAACAGAAAGTATCTAGGCCAACCCAATCAAGACTTGGAGTCAGAATGTTCTGGTTTTTCACAAATGGTTATGATTTTTTTTTAATGTTAACACAAAATTTATGTATTTTTTTTTTAATTTTTTTATTGTTATGTTAATCCCCATACATTACATCATTAGTTTTAGATATAGTGTTCCATGATTCATTGTTTTGTGCATAACACCCAGTGCTCCATGCAGAACGTGCCCTCCTCAATACCCATCACCAGGCTAACCCATCCTCCCAACCCCCTCCCCTCTGGAACCCTCAGTTTGTTTTTCAGAGTCCATCGTCTCTCATGGTTCTTCTCCCCCTCCGATTTCCCCCCCTTCATTCTTCCCCTCCTGCTACATTCTTCTTCTTCTTTTTTTCTTTCTTAACATCTATTGCATTATTTGTTTCAGAGGAGTATTATTTATTTACATACATGTACAAGATCCTCATTATGTTTCTGTGTGCGGTAATATCAGAAGTCTTTAAAGGAACAAAGCAGTGCTTTTAATCACTTCTTCAATACGGTTATATAATTGGAATTTTCCCCCTCTGGGCCTCCTGTGAACCTCTGCAGAGTGGTTCCACCCTCACACTGGAAGTTAAGCTGCTATAGTCAGTCTACCTATCACTGTCCTTCTTTTATAAAACCGAGCCATCTGCCTCATTGATCTGGTTTACCCTTATACTCTATGAGTTTGGCTCTCTCTTTTTTTTTTTTTTTAAATAGAATGAAGAAGGTTTAATTTGAATTTAAGGATAGTAAGAGAAAGGAAAAGTAATCAGCTACCCAGTGTCTGTTTTACTTGCCCCCGCTTGGGCAGAGCCATAAAGATAAGAACTAGGGCTTGTTACATTGACCATGAAGAAGTCATGTGTTATTGAGGCTCAGCAAAAAAAGTGCTTACATAGGACTTGATCCTACCTTTCACAGAACTTAAAGAAAAAGATGTTTGTGAACCTAGAAAAATTGTGCCATGCTTTATGTACCACAGGAGGGTTTTCCCCAAACTTCAAATATTCTAGGTTTTGTATAAATATAAAAAAGATCAAGAAGAATTGGTTTACTTAATTTTTGTCTGCTTCTAATTCATTCTATGGGTTGCATCAAATCTCTGGACTTACTGAATCTTGGTTTTCCAGGTGTAAATTTTCTTGTGCAGACTGACAAGTTGATTTAGTAATCCACAGACCAAAAGGCTACAGCCCATGAAGAGGGTTTAGAGAAGTTAGAAACAAAATTAGTTGTAATAAAGACACTTTATTTTTAATAGACTCCAAAGATAGAGCAATAGTGAGTCTCCAGTGAATTATCAAATCAGCTTCCAGAGGATATGGGAATAATTGTGTAGAGAACAATGAAAGGAAAGGATTGTACTAATATAATTTTTTGTAGAATTACCCAACAGTAAGATTATGAGCATGGTTCCCTGGCTGAGACCACAAGCTCATTTACTGTGGTAGGAATAAGATTCAGACCACCCTTAGGAGGTGCAGAGGAATGGCATTGAGCATGCATGTCTGTGCCTCTTACAGAAATAATGTTGGGATTATGCCTAGTTCTTTCATCTTTCACTTTTTCCTGCCTCCCTCCTTTCTTCATACATTAATTGTCTACAGTGTGCACAGTGTCATGCCACTATTACAGTGATGGGCTCCACCATGACCTGGGTTAAATTCAACATCGGAAAAATCGTGGTAACTCAACCTGCTGGGTACCAGAGGCAAGCAGTTCTTTTCTCTCCAAACAAAATCATTGAGATTTTCTGTGTGTTTTTCTAGCTAGATTAATCGCCTTTGCACACCTGGTTTTAGTTATTCCTCTCATGAATGCTATGAGATAGGTTTTAGGATCCCCATTTTACCGATGAGGAAGCGAAGGCTCAGAAAAGTTAAGTGGCAGGACCTGGATAATAATAATACTAATGTCAATCCAAAGATTTTAACTCCCAGCCCAGCGCTCTTTCCACAGCTGCTCCTCAGTTATGCAGCCCAGGTATTTGAAATATTTGGACACTTGTAGATGCAGCATTTCTAGTGAGTAATATAAAAGCCCTGCGGCTGTCCCGAGTTACAGTGTGAAATGAGATTGCCTCCCACTCCTCCCTAACTCCTGCAGGTCTTGCCCAAATTATTCTTGGGCCTCTTCCTCTATTTCTCTCTCTTTCAGTCATTTTGCCTGCCTCCTAATCATTAGCTTACCCTCTGGGGTGGGGGAGTTGGGAAACTAGGATGGGGGAGGGGAGGATCACTTTCACATTTAAGGGCTATTGTTCATGCTTCCTTTTGGATGATGTAGTAGTTTCTGTTTCTCATTTTATGTTTGGTTACTGTCTGAGTCCATGTCAATTTATGTGCCCTTGGCTCTGAACCACAGTTTATATATTTTTGTGTTGTTAATATTTTTAATTGGTGTTTTTAAAGTAGATGTACTCTGCGTGTTTGGCAGACCAACAAAGTGGAATGAATGTAAAAAGAGTTGGTTTTTTTAAGTAACCATATAAGGTGAAAAGTCCCCTTTTGTGAGGGTGCATGTGTGCATCTGTGCAGATTGTAGGTTTTATCAGGCACGATATTCATTAATATTTATTGTAACAGTTTACAGTGTGGCCCCTTGAGTCCCTCTGGATTCTGCGCAGCCCGAATGAGGTAACCTTGGAAAATGCAATAAATCTAAAGTTGAAACCACTTTAATGGGAAGTTGCTTGAAAGTTGTAAACTTAAATTGCCTCCTTCAGGATGAAGGAGGTAGTGTGGAAAATGCCCCAGGGGACCTGGATTTGCCTCTTGCTGGTCTTGTCCCCTGTGTTGGAATGCTGGGTTTGGGGTTGGATTACTTTATTTAAAACCTCTGACTATTCTTTTGCCCCAATTCTTCATGGTGTGGTAGGCCCATGGTAGCATTAATATATGACTTTTGATCTTCTCTTTTATATATCTGGGGCAACTCTTATCCTACATATGCAATACCCAGGTGTTCAGAAGTAGAATTTTATTAGTCACAGAATCTTAACTTTGCAAGGAGACTGGGCATCACTCAATTCATTTTTGCCAGGCCCTGTATGAACCGCTCCAATTATATGCAGCTGAATACTAACCAAGGTATCTCATCCTATGCATCTTGGAAAGTTCTTTATCACATTGTTTTGAAATGTGATTCCCCAGAGCCTACACCGTTGGTCCTGGTGCCTCTTTTTAAAGCTACATAGAATAAATATTCTCCTTCCATGGTATTATGAAGATGTTTGAAAACAGTGACAGTGATCTTGTCTTGTCCCCTATTGCGGTGTCAAACATCTCTAGATCTGTCAAACTATTTTCTTATGTCCTAATTCATTTGTCTGTTTGTAGGGTACAAACTTTGTTGATGTTAGACACAGCTAAGCTAGAAACTAGGGAAGCATTGAGGACAAAATAAGCTGTTATTCCCGCATTTGGGGAACTTCTGGTGTAATTAATAACAGAATGGTAAGGGCTATAGAGAGGCACCTAGTCAGCTTTGGTGATTGGGGATTGAGGGTGTCAAGGGAAGTTTTCTGGAGGACACATCATATAATCAAAGTCTAGAAGAGTACTGTGAGTCTCCCAAGGAAGCAAGATAAATGAGAGAAGGAAGGTATTCTAGGTAGAAGGACAAGCTTTTGGAAAGGCTGAAGGTAAGAGAATATGTAGGGAGTGGAGGGAAGTGAGAGTGGTTCAGTCTGGGTGAGATACTGTATGGGGAGGCAGTGAGTGGGACTGCAGAAGATGCAGAAGAGCTAGAGCAGAAAGCAGGACTGACAGGTGGTGGGGTGGGGAGATGAGGTCAGACATTACAAAAAAGTAGAAAATGATAGTGCTGATTAGGAAGGGTATTTATTGTTCTCTTGGTTACACAATAACTATGGGAAACATAGCAGGTTCTGTATGAGGTCATGTAGGTTTGGAAATATTTTGCATATTATGTTTTGTTGTTAGAGAAACAACGTATTCAGTCCTTAATTAGGGTTAGACAGACATGGCTCAAGACCTTCTCTCCAACAATATATTTGGAGAAACAAGAGGAAGAAAGAGATAATACAGTTTTAACATTTTTATGACTGTGAGAATATTTGGGTGACTTCCATACATAGAACAACAGCAGTAACAGTAATAGTAAACACTTACATAGCACAATGGACCTGGCCCTGTTATACTAACAAATTTAATGCCCACATGAGGTAAATATTGTTCCCAGATAACAGAGAGTTTAAATAACTTGCCAAAGCTAGAAAGCTAAGTATTCCCTAAGAGCATATGGGGAAAGATTTAGGTTATAGATAAAGGACATTTACTGAGCCTGCAAAATTAAAGACATCTCTAGAAATGGCTCCTGCCTGGTGTTGATGGTCACAACCACATACTCACTGGTGTGGTCATGATCAGCGTAAAAGCAAGTATTCACACAGTTCCTGCCTTACCCAAAGGCATTGCTATTTTGAGATCACACTCCCGATGACTGTCAGGGCTTGGCCTGGGCTGTACTAGCAGCTGTGGCTGCCTACAGCTTCAGTTCATCTCCCTGCCTCCTGCCACCGTCAAAGAGAGTTTAGCCTGCCTAAAGAGGATAGGGAAGTTAGGATAACAGTGAAGCAGGCAAGGTTTGAAATACCCTTACTTCAAGGGAAACAGAATTGCCTTGCAGTGTTGCCAGGCCAGGCCATTTAATCCTGGCAATCATGAATGTACAGTTGCCCCAGCTTTCAAGCATGTGTGATTTTTTTCTAAGGTTGATTGATTCTGTTTTAAGTGTGTGCGGCGAAGTGCTTCCTGGGGACAGAGAGGATAAAGATAACTGAGAGAGATTGAAGTAATGATCTGTGGAGTGATGACCCTATGCTGCTAGGTAGGAAAAGAAGTGAAAGTAGGAGTGGGTTGGTGCATAAGGATCTAGCCAAGGAAAAAAAGAGTTTGGGGTCCCACTGGGTCCAGAAAGAAGTGAGGTGGGAGCAAATGTAAGAAAGCATTGGAAAGGTAGCAAAGAATGCTGAGTGAGTAGGATATTTGAATTTTTTTTTTCAAAGAATACACTTAGCACTCCTCCTTTCCTTGGTCAGTGTTCTCTAAATATGCATCAGTGTGTTAAGGACTTAAATGAAATGTGTCATAACGAAAATGTTATATAGGCCAGGGCACAGCTGCTAGGTAAAACCAAGGTGAAGCTCATCTCTTCATTATACATGATTTTATAATCTTTGAACTCATGTTTGAATATTTGAACATAGTGATTATTCTGTTGCATGATTAAATAAAAGCAGAGGTCATAGACGTTCTGTGATGCAAATTTACATTGTAGATTTACATGCCCAGTGGGAGGTGCCATCGAAGAGTTATACACAACGATAATTCTCAGTCCTCTAACTCATTACAACTCAGTTAGATTTTATATTTACTCATTATTGTTTATCTTCATTAATAATCCTATCTCTAGCTAGATTACAAATTCCTTGAGAATAGGGACAATGTCTGTGTCTGTCTCTAAGTTTCCCTTACATTACCTAGTTCTGTATGAGGTATATAGTGCTCCCAGACATAGGGGTCTCTATTTGGATCAGCACTTCAAGAAGAACAAGGCCAATCCACTTCTGTTACAGGTGAGGCAGTCGAGGGCCTGACTGATATAAGTGATCTGCTGAAGATTCTGGGCCAGCTTAATGAGGAGACCTGAGCCCCACCCAAATTCCCACCTCTGCTCTTTGTACCATATCATGTCCATGCAGCTCACTGAATCAGGTTCTTGCAGTGATCTGTGTGTGTGTCAGGAGCCAAAAGGAAGTGTTCCCTAAGCTAGTGCTCCCCAACCCATGATATGACTCACAGAGAAAATGGTGATGTTTGTTTAGGACATTAGGGTAAACAGAGGATGCTTTTAGAGAACAACTGAAGCAGACTCCCTAAGAACAGTGGCCCAGGTACTGCCAGGCTGCCCAGGGGGATCGTATCTTCATACACCACTCATCCACTGCATTTCTAGCAACGATTGAAAAATGCTTCCCTGAGTTAACATTACGTCACTCGGATACCAGTTCCATAGTGCACAGGTACAGTAACTTCCCTGGCTTAAGACTTTGTGTATGAACATTGTTCTTCAAACGAAAAAGAAACATGACCCTCTTTATTGTATTATTGGAGTACCTAATATTTTTACAGAAATCTGTATCTATAAATAAATTATGATAAATTATAAATTTACAGAATAAATTTGTAAATGAATGTATTTTCTAGAAATTACCTTGGAAGATTACTCTGGTCCAGGAGAATATGTTTTGTGAGGAAATTTAAATCCTACTAATAGACATGTCAAACTAGTCCCCACTGTGAGGTGAAAGATATGAACTTATTAAATTGTGAAACAACAAATACGTTAGTCAGGTATTTTTCTTTCGAGGCTAAGTGGGTCATGACCTTCTTTCTTGTGTTCTGCATATATGTGGGAGTTTTATAATTTTTTATCAGTAATGAAAGGTTGGAATAAGTTTTTATCTGTTCAGGCTGTTGCATTTATCTGTATTGCTCACTCAGGTGCACGTGCTCCTTCGAGCATTGCGTTTTCTGTGGAAGCAACACATGTTCTCTCAAGGTCATGATTGATTTTCCAGACCTTTAGAGTTGAGACAGATAAATAATAAAGTTGTAGCTCTGAATTTCTCCCAGATACTTGTCTGGATTTGTTTGTATTTTAACAGAGAAATTGGTATTTACACGGATATCTCTCACAATATCTCTTACAACAGATAAATTAAAAAATCACAATTTATAGGTAAATAAGTCCTTAGAGAAATTGTTTCTTCACTCAGGGGACATTAGTGTGATATAAACCTCAACAAACAGGGGCTGTTACCCTAGAGGCATTAGGGAGAAGTAACACTTTTTGAGTGTCTGCTATTTGTTACGCATTGTTTTAAATGTTTGGTTGGACCATAAGAATTTGCTGATATTTGAACATTTTGACCTATAAAAATGGCAGTTTCATATTGCTCAACCTCATACTTTGTACGTATTAACTCATTCTTTCTCACAACAACCTTCTGAAGTAGATTACCACTTAGCAGCTAAGGAAGCAGAAACATAGAAATAATAAGTAACTTGCCCAAGGTCCTCCAATAAGTAGTAGAGCCCAGTTTCAGACCTTGGTGGTCTCACTCCAGAGGCTGCAGTCTCTCTCTCTCTGAGTAGGGAATACCTACTCTACCCTCACTGCCTTTTAAGCCTTGTAGTGTGTGAGGTGTATGAGACTGAACTCCTCTTGCTTATATAATAAACTGAGATAAAGTCCATAAAGGAAGTGAACATGGTTCCCTAGTTATTCCTGAAGTTTCATACCTATATGCTTTATGCTTCCCTTCCCCTTTCTCTGTGTATTTCCCTTCACTCCCAGATCTCCTAATGGCAGAATACCTTCTCCGCCTCCTTGCCTAACTGAAACCTAGTGTGTTCCTGGTTTCCTTGTAGGAGTTTACTAATGGACAAGCAGGGAAGGGAATTCTAGACATTGCACATACAAGGTTACAAGATTTTAGAAAAGAACAAGGAACACAGTTCATTCAGAAAACAAGACATTCTATATGTGGGATATGGATCAGAATGGTAAAAGAAGTAGAGTTTGTAAGAGAGAGTGATAGAAGTAAAGTCAGAAGCTGAGGTGAGTGAATCTTGAAGGACTTTTTACCACTTTAAAAAACTTAAACATTATCCTCTGTGCTGTAAAGAACTTAACCTCTCTGCTGTACCCAGCCACTGACAGATTTTAAGCAGCAAAGGACCATGAACAAATTATAGATAAATGTCAGTAAGGATGCAATTGAAGAGGGAAAAGATTAGAGAAGAAAGATGAGTTAGGAAACTGTTGCAGTCATCCATGTGAAGTAATAAATGCTTAGCAGTGGTCCTAGCCATGTGACCAAAGAAGAGGGGGTGTATTCACAAGATCCTTAACAGCAGGAATTGGCAGGTTTTTGGTCTAAGAGAGTGTGGGGTACTGGAACTAGTAGCTGAGATCACCACGCAAGAAAAGAAAGCTGATTTGGAAGGAGAGATGAGAAGTCCTCTTTTCTATATATTGAATATGAGATGTCTGTAGAATCCAGCTAAAAGTGTAAGTCTTGGATTCAGGAACCAGGTCTCACAGGAAATGCAGATGAATATATGTGGGCATCGCTTGATTTATCTGAACGTCACTTCTAAAATTGCTACTTCCCCCATCAGTATCTGTCCTGTAGCCACCCCTAATCTAAGTTACTACAAGAGTGTGGGAATTGTGTTCTAGGTGGGCTATAGCTTTGAGCCAGGTCCTTCATCAGGGCCTTACTCTGTGGAGTCATGGGAAAGTCTGGAGTAGAGTCTCAGGTACACATTGACTCTCCAGCTGCTGAGAGCAGCCCTCTCCCTGCAATATCATTCCCACAAAACGGAGCAGAGTAGCTTCCTAGCATAAATGAATGAATGAATAAATGAATGATCAATCACATTGGGCCCTCTGGATTTAGGTCATCCTAAAAAGCCACCTATACAATCCTCTGGTGGGTCTTGTATAAGTAGAATCATATAGACCTAGTTCCTGGCCTAAGTATATATAGCCTAGATGAAAAATGTGGGTTAGGCATATAATTAGCACACTGACAGGAAGTATATTCAACAAATGGGTAAAGTGGTTAAATATCAGTAATATAATCTGGCTAAACAGTAAGTGAATCAGTACAAATATTATTAATGAGAGGGACCTGGTTCTGGCAGGAAAAGGATAATATTGCAGAGACAAAAAGATACAAATACGCAAAGTATGGGAAAAGATGTCATTCAAACAAATATTTTCGTGGGTTTATTAATTTGATAAGGAATAGGAAGAAATCCAGTCTTTGCTTTCCCTTAGGTTGAAATAAACTTGACCCAATGGAGTACTCTAGTCCTCTTCATTTGCTGAACTTACTTAGATTCCAGGGATTTGCATGTGGAAAACTAATGCCATGGCAGGATTACCAGACTGTAAATTCATCAAGAAGTCTGATGATATCATAAACTGTGAGAAGCCAGTGTCCTGCAGCAGCATCGGAAACCTCCCAGTTTGATTTAGCACTAGTAATCCATTTTATTCCTTTCCATTAGTTATTACAATAATAACAGATTGGCGACACAGTCCCATTTTCTGCCTCTAGTCCTGTCTACTGCTGGGCACAGCTGCTCCCAGTCATTCTTTCCAGTGTAAATAACGGTTCATGTTTCCACAGGCTGTCGTGAGATCTTTCTCTGCTTGTGAAATAAGCCCATGTCACCACCCTTTTGGAGAAGATTGAAGGTACCAGTGAAGCCAGGGAACTGCATAAGAAAGCCAGACTTGCACCCCCTCCCTAAGATATGTTTTTTTGCTCTTGAAGACATTTAGATTGACTGGGTGTTAATGATGTGAATTTCCATGAGTGTGGGGCAAGAAAATTCTATCACTTGCATCTGTCCACACAGGCTTTTTACTTTAGAACTTTTTCTTTCATGTTAGATGTAAATAATGAACTCCTTTGTTGTGAGAGGGTATGTTACAGGCAGTAAACACTTCAGCAAAGAGCATCTTTTGATCTTCACGCCTATGGCAATAAAAGCCAAGAACCAGAAACAGGCCAGAGAATTTGGAGCAGAAACCACTATAAATGCTTCCTTTTTATCTAGTCAACAAAATTAGGTGCAGAACTACAACAGTAATGGATGGAATGACAATTTTTAAGAAAGATGGAGGACAAAATGAGGCTACCTATAAAAAAAAAAAGCTGAAGTTTGCGGGTGCCTGGGTGGGTCAGTTGGTTAAGCATCTGCCTTCCGCTCAGATCGTGATCCCAGGGTCTTGGGATGGAGCCCCACATCACATCAGACTCTGCTCAGCGGGGAGCCTGCTTCTGCCTCTCCCTCTGCTGCTCCCCCTACTTGTGCTCTCTCACTCTCACTCTCTCTCAAATAAATAAATAAAATCTTTTTTTTTTTTTTAAAGCTGAAGTTTGGATTTCAAGATCTGTTTAGAATTCTGAATTCTGTGAGAAATTAGAGACATAATGTAAACACAGCATAAAGAAAATGAATAAAAATGTTTCTCTCTCTCTTCCTGTGATCTCTACAAGTAATTAATGGATGTGTTAAAAACTTTTAAATACTGGTTTGAGAATTCATTTTTAATAAGAAGTCAGTAAGTAAACAATGATTTTTTTGTAAATGCGAAGAAACATTTGAAAAACAGGCTTTTTTTAATACCTTAATTCTGTAAACCCCATTTCAATATGAGTATTAATTCAGTCTTTCCAAATATTGAACTATACATACATTCATATAAAACAGAAATCTAAAATATACAGGTCTAAATACAGATGCAAATTTTTTTTTTGCTTATTTTGACATTTTTATTTTTTTAAAGATTTTATTTGTTCGTTTATTCATTTAAGAGGGGGGGAGAACACAAGCAAGAACATGAGCGGGGGCAGGAGCAGAGGGAGAGAAATATAAGCTGACTCCACGCTGAGCACAGAGCCCGAGGCAGGGCTTGATCTCACGACCCTGAGATCATGACCTGAGCTGAAATCAAGAGTCAGGCATTTAACCGACTGAGCCATTTAGGCGCCCCCATTTTATTTTAGTTTAGTTTAGTTTTTTTGTTTTTTTGAGTATAGTTGACTTACAATGTTACATTAGTTTCAGGTGTTATTTTGACATTTTAAATCCTATTGCCAGATCTTACTGGTAGACATTTAATGTCTGCTTAATTATATGGAACTTACCAACATCTCTGCCTCCAGTCTTACAGAATTCATACTCACATACTGTAGGTAAGTAATAAAATGAAATCAACACTCCCCCGCCCATTATGGTTAGGAGGATAATGGACACAATACACACTTGATGAGAGAGAAATGCATTTGCACTGAAACTATACCTGTTTACATGCACATCCTTCCCCAGTTTGGGTAGTAGTGAGGAAAGCAGAAATTTTGGATGTAGGCATCCTGTCAGAGGTTTAGTACCTCTTTTCCTAGGCCTGGTGTTTGGGGTCTGGCGGTTGCGGGGGGGGGGGGGGACTCATAGATTTGGTCGAAAGTTTAGCTGTCCTTGATTAATAATGTATAATTGATAAATAACTTGTGAAAGATCCTACATACTTTACAACTGTATTTTATCCCAGTTTCTTGTGGTCTGCAGTTCCAAATAGCTGACTGAATAGTTCTGTGATAAAGGGAAATCTGAAACTATGTATTATATTCCTTCCAAGCTTAAGACCAAGAAGGTTCTCTGAATATTTTTCAGAAACAGATTGGGGAACTGTGCTCCATTTTAATGGTCTTTTAATTTGAAAGTTAAACTCAATCCTTCTAATTGCTTGTAGGTATTGGACAATATGAATATTTCCATTGGATGATATGGAGAGGACAATTTATCATTGAAAGACTTGTCATTTTTATCTTAGCTGAATTGGGCGCCAATATATACAGTTTGTGCTTTCATGCACAGGTTGATTTATTATGGTGTGGACCTGCAGTTTTTAGTGGGCTTCGTAAAGCTGGATATTTCTTTGTAACCTTAGTACAGCTTTTTCGTTTATTTGTTTGTTTGTTTTTGCCTTGTTGACTTTAAGGCTAACACTTGTCAGGTTAAACAATTTAGAAAGCAAGAATAAAAACCCAAATTAGGAGGAAAGAGCCTATCACTTTATAACATATAATTAAAATTCATTCAATTATATTCAACTGAAGATTATAACTTAGTCCTCAGAAGGCAAGATGAACTAATAATGAGTGCATGAAACAAGCTTCAAGGAGATAGACTGAACATTTCAGTGTTCTCTTTTAACCTCTGGGCATGGGCTCAGGTGTCTGGCACACCTGGGTGGATTCAGCTCCACCATTTCCTAACTCTGTAAACATGAGTGTGTTCTTTAACCTTTTTGAATGTGCAAAACCAGAAAATAGTAGCATCTTCACAGGTTTGTTAAGTCCATGAGATAAGAACAACAATCAGTAGTTACAATCAATAGTATTGAATGTCTGCTAATGTTTCAGGAACTATGCTGAACATCTTAGATGATCTCAATTAAGCCAGTGAAGCACTTTTTACTTAGCAGGCTTTCTGCTTCTGCTCTTCCCCATCCCAAGTTTGCCAGATGCCTTAAGTGAAAGTCATTTCTCGTATTTGTTCATGTATTACTTCACCCATTCATTTGTGCATCTATCCAACAAATGCATAATGAATTCCTTCTAGATCCAGGAACTAGTCTAAGTGCTGGAGATACAGCAGTGAGTGACCAAAAGAGACAGTCCCTGCTGTTGTACATTCTAGTTCAGGAGACTGACAATGGACAGGCAAATAAATAAAAAAATACATAATATTTCATGTAGTAATGAGTGCTATAAAAAAAAAAAAAACTGGAATAAGCAGATAGAAGGTGACCCCAGTACCAGGAGACACAGAGGAAGAGAGAGTTCTATTTTAGATAGAATAGTCTAGGGAAAAAGACATTTCAGCATTCCTGAGTATATTCATGTCACATCATACCAAAAGTAACATTCTTACTCAGATGTGGAAGTCAAATATACAGTGAGTTGTAGAAAGAAAGTTTTAAAGAATCAACAGCATATGTTATTGCATGTTTTCTTTGGGCTAGCAAGCAAACAGTAATACAGTGTCTTAACAGGTATAAAGCTCTTAGAAAGTAGAGCATAGTAAGGCTATATAAATATGTGCTACTATTGGATCTATTTGAAGAGAGTAAAAAGATCCTGTGACCTACATATACTACACATTTCTGCTTATAACTAAACAACAATAGAGTGGATGGTGATATGATGATGTCATTGAATGATTTGGGTAAATTATTAAGCCATGTCCAAAACAAATATATTGACACCATGAACTTGGGAACAGTAACTCCACAAGGGAACTGTAGCTAGATTACTAGTTTGCTGGGTCTAGACTTTACTCCAAAAACTACAGTCTCAGCCCAGTAGTTTTCTTTTAGCACTTTAAAGATGTCACTTCATTGTCTTCTGTCTTGCATAGTTTATGGCAGAAAGTTTGCCACAACTCTTATCTTTGTTCCTTCTTATATAATGTCTTTTCTTTTTCTTTCTTTTTCTGACTGCCTTCATATTTCCTCATTATTTTTAGTTTTCAGTAGTTTGAATATATTATTTTGTTGTGGTTTATCCTACTCAGGGTTCTCTGGGTTTCTTGGACTTGTGGCTAATGTCTTTAATTGTTTTTTGGAAAAATTTTGAGCATTGTTCCTTCAAACATTTCTTCTGTCTTGTTCTCTTCTGTTCAGAGGTTTTCTTTGGTTTCCCACCCTGACCCCATCTTTCTCATCAGAACTTGGTGGAAGTCCCAGGAGAAGAGTCTGGAAGTGCGTTTGAACACCCTTGTGATTGTAGCTTCTAAGAATCCTGTATTCTCACTCTAACCTATAATTGTCCTTTAGCAATATCTTAAATATTTAGCAGAATTCTTAGCTACTTATAGTGGCTGATGTCTCTTGTTCTGTGTTCTGCTACAGATGAGCCAGTCCACAGGTTCCAGATTTCTTTGGAAGATCCTTAAACTTCAGGCTATTTATCCTGTGAACTCAGCTCTCTGGGCTCAAGGAATGTTATGTTTTATGTTTTATTCAGCTTTTTCTTCCTTTTAGGGTGTGGCATTCTTTCCAGATTTCTATATGCTAGGTGGAATCAGAATTCTAGTCCAGTGATTTTTAAACTGTTCTATTGATGTGCGTCTTGGTCCTCAGTTGGTTGAGCATCCAACTCTTGATTTCGGCTAAGGTCATAATCTCAGGGTCATGAGATCAAGCCTCAAGTCAGGCTCAGCACTCAGCAGGGAGTCTGCTTGAGATTTTCTCTCTCTCCCTCTTCCCCTTCCCCCACTCGCATTCTCTAAAATAAGTAAATAAATCTTTTTAATTAATTACTGTTCTATTGATGTGTTTCAGGAGTTCTATAAACACGTGGTTCAAATTTTATTTTACAAATAGTTTACCTGTCTCAAAATTTTAATAAATCACTAAAATGTCTTCTATACTGAAGTCATCACATTGGAGAGCTACCAACTTAAATAACTGTTGTTCTGTTAATTTGTTTTGTTGGGTTTTTTTTAGACCTCATGAAGTCTGCCACCACTTCACATTATCTTTAAACTTGAATACCAGCATAAACTTGGATAGGGTGTGGCTCTGCATACCCAAATGCAGCCCCATATGTATCCACACACGTAAAATTGCAAAAGCAAAGGTCACTATTGGCAAGCACAAATACACAGCAGTCAATTAAATGTCAGGCAGTATCAATAACACCTTTCTTCACAGCACACCCGTTACTTAGGCAGTAACAAGTGAATGGCTAGTATGCTGCACCATGACATTACAGTGTGAGCACATATTGTTCTTTTCTTGATTTACATGTAAATGTAAGCAATTTTTAAATATTTATAATAATTCTACTTGGAGGCTATATCTGTTTCAAGCCTTTCAATTAATTAGATTGGCTTTTTAAAAAAGCTTTAATTTTTAAAAAAGTGAAAACTGCCTTTATCTGTTTTAAATAAACAAGTTCTGCATAATGTTTGGTTTTCAAGAAAGAATTTCACTGCCAAAATACACATCCCCTCACCCTAGCCCCCCAAATAAATTTAATTTTCACTGGCTTGGTAGAAAGAATAATAATAATAATAATAATAATGGCAGACACATAAACAGAACTTAAACAATTCACATACTTTTCTAAGAATTTTACATACATGTTGTTTAATTTAATCCTTATATCAACCCTATGAAGTAGGTACTGTTATCATCCCCATTAATCAGATAAGGGAAACAGGCACGTGGTATATGTGAGTTAGTAAACAACACACGAAGGAGTCAAACCTACGCAGTCTGTTTCCAGAGTGTGGGTTTCTCACCATGAACTATGTACTGTACTGGTAGAATGTTAAAGTGGTAGTCTGATGTCATACACACACACACACACACACACACATTTGAAATGTTCCCATCTTAGGAGACTAGATCTGTGAGCTTGCAGTTCTTAAGGATTAGATGGTAATTTTTTTTTAAAGATTTTAAGTAATCTCTACACCCAACATGGGCTCGAACTTGCAACCCTGAGATCAAGAGTCCCATGCTCCACTGACTGAGCCAGCCAGGCACCCCCTAGATGGTAATATTAAATATGAATATATACTTAGAGAAATCATATTTCTTTCAAAGATGACCCTCATTATTTAGTATATATAGCATAAATTGAAGACCTTCTCTACACATACTTAAGAGACTTTCCTTTATTCATAATTTGACAATTTTTTGCCTTTGGCTATTATTTTCCATAGGAAAATTTTGCTGAATTTTTTTCTCCAAGTAATGATAGAGAAACCTAACCACTGTGCAACCTTGTTAAACGAATGAAAAATGTGAACATTTTCATGATGGTGTGATTTGTTACTATTTGTTACTATAGAGCATTTCAGAATTACTAGCACTAAATACTAAAACCTGTGTCAGTTTGAGATAAGAGCAGTATACATAAGATCTATTATTTCCGGTGAACTTCTCCAAAAATCATTTTCTAATTGTCTGGCTTGAGAGCACTAATGAAAGTGATCCTCATGAGTTTGCAGATGAAGTGGAGATGAGTATAAGTTGCCATAATGACCTGAGTCCAGGAAAGCCAGAAACTGGATTTCCCAAGTTGAGATTAAATGTTTACCAGAGGCTCCACACCTCTTACCCCAACCAACAAATGTCAAGATAGATAGTTAAATGTTGAGATTTTCTGCTATTTCTTGTCTTCTTGATAGAAGAGCATGGGTACTGTCATGGAGGAATGAAGCAATCTGGCATGAACTGTACCCCCTTCTATTGTAAGGATCATATATGGCCAGAGGAGCAGGTGGGCAGCATAGCATGGAAAGAAAGTCTGTCATACAATGCGACTGACCATCCCAGAGACAATGGAAAACCAGAGAAGAGATTTGAACCAGGAAATAACATAACATGAAGGGCTTCACATTTTTGAAAGGTCCTTCCAGCAGCTGAGTGGAGGGTAAATTAGAGACACCTGAGGCAGGGGGAACAAATTAGAGGTATGTTGCCTTGGTTCAGTATGATATGAGGAAGGCCTATAGGCCGTGCAAGTGGAGTCAGAAAGAAGTTGGATGGACTGAATATAAGAGGTGAAGAAAGATCGTAAATATGCCTAAATGATTTGTTTTCGTGGGCCTTTGAAAGGAATAAAATTCTTTGGTGTCCCCATGGAATACATTTCAACAGCAAAAAAAATTGTCAATTTTAGCATTGAGATCCTAAAATGTATAGCAAAAATAATAAAATATGTTAACCAAGCTATTTAACTTCCACATTTTATCAGAAAAATAATAGTGCAAGCTTTTGAATGGAGCATGACACTGCTGAGATCAGGACTGTTGGGTGGGTTTCTTTATGGACCAGTTAATGTATTTTGTTTGATGGCCTAATCCTAGCCAGTCATTTATAAATGTGGGTGGAATAAAGAGGAAACCATTACTAGAAAGCCAGTTCAAAGCACGTAATATGCATATATACATCATTAACCTAAAAGAAAAAAAAAAAACTGCAAGAAAAATAGAGGCCAAACTTTCCATGTGCAAATTATTATGTCAGCTGGTCCTCTTTAAGATTAATATTTCATTTTGAAGTCCCTCATAATTCCACCTAAAGTCATTCATTATATAAAATAAGAAATGGACATTTAAAAAGAAAACACATTTTTTAAACCTACCTCTGGAAAATATTAGAAATAAATTCTTTTTTTTTTAAGATTTTATTTATTTATTTGACAGAGAGAGAGACAGCGAGAGAGGGAACACAAGCAGGGGGAGTGGAGGAGAGAGAAGCAGGCTTCCCACCGAGCACGGAGCCCGATGTGGGGCTCGATCCCAGGACCCTGGGATCATGACCTGAGCCGAAGGCAGACGCTTAACGACTGAGCCACCCAGGCGCCCCAGAAATAAATTCTTTATAGTAAAGTATTTAGAGTTTGTATACTCAGAATAGCATAGCAATATAAAATGTCATCTTCAGTAATTCCCTTGTGGAAACAAAATAAAAATTCTCAAATCTTATCATTTCCTAGAAACTATTTGAGATGAGAAAAAAATAAGAATGACCCAAAATTCCACTGTGTTCTCTCTTTATGGCCATCTTTTGAGGCAACGCTAAAAAAGCTCTTGATATATGGCTCAAAGTTAAAAGATGCTAATCAAATTTATCAGAATGGAAAGATTCTAAAGATATTATATCATGTTCACTTTTCTAATTGAATAATTTCTGTGTGGGAACTAAAGTTCAAGGTGATGAGCCAGCCTTAGAGTCTAGTCGTTCATAAATAGAAATGGTTTGTTTTTCTTTCCCTGTTTTTTTTTAACTAAATCTCATGAGAAACAAGAGAAAATCCTTTCTTTATGAAAATTCCTCTGAAAATGGTTGTGTTTTAAAAGGGAAAGATTAAACCTGTCTTTGGTAGTTAAACATCATCTATACACATCACTACAAAAGTCATTCAAATACTGTTAGCTTTTTATTCTTGCAACCAACATTTATGGAACAATGACAATATTCATAGAACTAGTCTAGTGCTGTGGAGATATAAAGATGAATGGGATGTGGTCCTTCCCAGTCCTGCAAGAGGGCACAGTTCAGTTGGGAGATAAGTTCACAAATAACTATACTAAGAGGTTGAATTTGTCTAGTACCCCCCCTCAAAAAAAAGAGATATAAAGTACTATAAAGAGTGAGGTAGAAAACTCATTTGTGATTAAGAGAATCTGGAACATTATCTTGAAGATAATGGCATTTAAGTTGAGCCTGAAGGGATGAGTAGGAATTGGTAAAACAGCATTGTAGGATAGGAAATTCTGAGCAAAGATTACTTAGAAGTTGGAAAGCAGAGGATGTGTCTTAGAAATAATGAGAAGCCTACTTCAGTTGAAGCAGTAAGGGTAATTGAGACTTACAGTACTGTAGAGCTTTGGAGGTCTTTGGCATTTATTGGACACTCAGAGCAAGTTTAGCTAAGTGATTAAGAGTCTAGGAGCTAGAGCCAAATTGCATGGGTTTGAGACCTGGTGCTACTAAATTTTAGCTGTGTGCCTTTGAACAAGTTATTTAACCTCTCTGTCTCAGCTTGCTCATCCATGATATCTGAAACTCTTACATTAGGTTTTTTTGTTGTTTTTTTTTTAAAAATTTTAGTTATTTATTTGACAGAGAGGGATATAGCGAGAGAGGGAACACAAGCAGGGGAAGTGGGAGAGGGAGAAGCAGGCTTTCCCACTGAGCAGGGAGCCTGATGCGGGGCTCGATCCCAGGATCCCGGGATCATGACCTGAGCTGAAGGCAGACGCTAATGACTGAGCCACCCAGGCGCCCCTAGGTTTTTTGAAATTCAGAATTTTTCAGCTTTTAGAAAGATTATATTGTACAGTAATTAGATATGTTAGATAACCTCAGCAACAAGGTTTGAGGCAGTGCCTCATAAACAACACATTTGTATTTCCACAGCAGGTGATGTGAGAATTTATAAGTGAAATAAAAATGACACATATTCTTACATACATTCAGTTCAGGTTTTATCCAAGTGAATTTGTTACAAACTTATTTTTAAAACTACTGGATTTCACTACTTTTTCAGTAGATTTTGGAATTGAACATAAGGGATTTGGGGGCCTATAGTAGTACCATTCTTGTAGGATTGTTATGAGAAGCAAACATGACAGTATATGCGCTGGGCTTGCACCATGCCTGGCACTTCGTAAGTATTCATTGTCATTCTTTTTACATTATTGGGTACAAGTGACATGAGACAGTAAGTGTCATGTCCAAGGTCTCTAGCAATTCGGCGGTAAACCAGGATAGGAACTGCCCAGGCCAATGCTTCTTTCTTACACCGCGCTAGATACATTACGGTAGTAGAAAGTATTCAGTACTGGCTAAGTACTGTGTATCCTTCCAGCCAAATGAGGTATAATGAATTTTGGTAGAATAGTGAGAAGGAAGAGATACTGGGCTTGCTAATGAGATATAGGGGTAGGGAGGAGGCAAAGACGATCCCAAGAATTCAAGAACAAATGACCTCTTCCATTTGTGTGGGTACATACACCCCACACTGTCAAAACATTGCCCCATGCATTGTACTGATGAGCCTCACAAGGACTCTGTGTTGAGGTGTGGTGCTTGTAGCTTTTTGACACCTGACACTAGTTCTTTCACACTTCCTTACATTTAATCATGCTGCTTCCACTGCCCCAACTCTAGCCTCCTGGAAAACTCCAGCTTAATCCTCAGGACTAAGTTGAATTTTACCTCTTCATTTAAGCCTTCCTTAAATTAATTAGGAGGAGTCAAACCCTCCTTCCTTCAGGCTTCTTTGGCATTGGTATCTTTCACAGCATTGACAGGGCGCTATAGCTCCTCCTCTGTATCTTCTGTCTCCCTACTCATCCTCATTAGTATTCTCAGCACCCACAATGATAGAGAGTTGGCATTTAATACAGATGTAATGAATATACGAATCCCCGTTTCACAAGTGGAAAATTCGGAGTGTTTCAATTGCATGTTCAACACTGTGCAGTTTAGTTGGAATTGGGAGTTAAACCAGATCTGCCTGATTCCAAAGTCCATGTTATTTTCTCATCTTCCTTCTTAAGGAAGAAAAAGTGTGGATAGGTGTTTATTTACACATGCACAGGGAATAAATACTAGTGAAGGTCCAGGCATAGTGATTTTTGTATTGTATTTTTCTGACAAATACAATATGCTCTTTCAGTCATTTATAAATATGTATAAATAAAGTTGACTTTTTTTTGATGGTTGTTAGTCTTTTTGTTTCTGTAAACCTAATAATGATCATTGGCTTAGAACACTGAAACAATATGGACAGATGGAAAGAAGTTGGTGAAAATCACCCAAAATCCACTAAACAGAAATAACCTCCAATAAGATGTTAATGAGCTTCATTCTAGGTATTTCTCATGCATTCTAGACCTGTGTTTGCAATTTACATAAGTGGGATATGATGGTATTTTTACAAATAAAATAGAAGGAGATTTTTACCTTCAATATACATTTTAGTGTAATCCTCTTAACTTAAAAAAACTCAGACATGCCAAACATATTCCAATTTCAGGCCTCTGGACCAATTGCTCACACTCTGCCTAGAATTTTGTTCCCCAGAACCACTCAGCTAATATTCTAGACTCCTAGTTTTGCTCAGAGCTGATATTTTCAGTGGAGTCCACCTGACCAGCCCACCCCCACACTTCCAGTCTTCTCTTAGACTGCTCTTCCTTTTTTTTTTCCACAACACTTATCACCTTCTAACCTGTAATATCATTTAATTGCTTATTGTATGATTTATTGTCTGTTTCTCCCACTAGAATATAAGCTCCATAGAGTTAGGGATTTTATCTTTTTTGTTCATTGACATATCTGTTTTGTCTCTTGTACATGTTGTTCATCATGTACATGAAGATGTACATGAAGACCTAGAGTAGTGCCCAGCACATACGCATTCAATAGATATTTGTCAGATGAATGAATATGTTACAGAAGAGTTCTGAATACATTTTTCTGGCTAGTTAATTAGACTTTGTCATCCCCTTATTTAGTAAATTTATATGAGCTAATAAACTTTTTACTTTTTAGTGAATTTGACAATTATTTAGAGCTGCAAATGTCTTCCATTTTTACTGAAAAGACAACTCAATGGCCCTGGCTATTCCTATATGTTTCTGAACCTGCTACTATTAGGAAATTACTACATAGAAACTCAAGAGTTTGGCTGAGAATATATGAAATATATTTCATATCTGAACATATAGTATCCTGCACTAAAGTGCATCATAGTTAAGACCTTTTGTTCTATGGACATTTATTCATTCTAGAGTCTAGGATGCTTCATACTTAATCAGAATTCAGAGCAAATAATTCTCCATGTTTTATTTTAGTACTACTTGGTAATACTTGTTCTATAATTGGAAAGATTCTATTCCTATGAAGACATATAGAAATTTGGGGTAGAACTTCATAAAAGTATTTTGATACATGTACTTTAGTATATGTTCTTTAATAATATTATATGCAAGTACACATTTTTCCATTTCTTTGCTGTAGCATGGTATCTTTTCTTATGCCAGTCATGCTTATTATACATTTTGCATCCACCAATTTAATCTGAGGCTGTCTGTTTATCAGTGAGTGCAAAATTTCATTCAGTTAATTTTTGAAACTATTTTTGAATCATTGAAATGTTTAATCACAGAAGTAACCAGAGCACTGTTCATTTGCATGATTCTTGTTAATGCCATATGTAGCATTTCATAGAATGATCCTTCCTCATTTTTCAAAAATGTGCTTATAAAATTTGTGATGACAATTGAACAGCCCAACCCTATGAAATGGTAATTTATACAGCAATAAAAAATAAATAAATCCATGTATTGTGGGCTTGTAGTTGAAGGCATCTGTGTTAAGCATGTTTTTTACATCAAAGTATTATATACAATGCTGTATGAAACTGTGTAGCACAGACTGTTTTGAAGTACACCCACATTAGCTGTGCTTTTGTACCCACTTCTGTGCCCTTCAGGAATGATAAACACAATAATGAACATATCAAGAATGCCTTTCTTTCAGAGGATTCAGAGCTTTTGTACAGCCGTTATGTCACTTGCTTTTAGTGCCTTTTGAAAAGAATTTCTCATGGACATTGTTTTCTAACTTCTCTGAATTATTGGAATAGCCAAGAAAGATGTCTCTAGCATTGATGTAGAGAAATTGAAGCATCACATTGTTTACCTAGAATCTCCATTCCCAACTGTCCAAACCAATATTCCATGTGATTCTACAGTACTCCTGAGAAAAGTTGAAATCAGAAGATGAAAGCAAAGGAGAATAGACCATCTGATGGAATGATTTTAGAATCATTAGAATTTAAAATCATTAGATTTAGAATCATCATTCTACATTTAGAATGTAGAATAACTTGCCAAAGGAAGTGAGAACGTGGATTTGGTCTGAAACAGGCTGGGGGAAGGTAAGAGAGGGAAAAAACAAAAACAAAACAAACAACAACAACAAAAATGCCTGTACTACATGATCTAAATCAGTTACCTAATAGATTTTCTTTTATTGTTGGTTAATCTCTTGATCTCTGTGACATGTTAATCAGCATGAAAAAAGGATGTGTGTGTCTGTATATGTGTGTGTGTTCAGTACAAAGCACAGGGTAAAATAAAACTAAGTTGTATATTCAGGTATGAAATAATTGATCCATATTTCTGCTTGGCTTAAGCAGATTTTTTTTAAGATTTTATTTATTTATGTATTTATTTGAGAGAAGAGAGCACATGTGCGAGCCAGGGGAGGGGCCAAGGGGGAGGGAGAGGGACAAGCAGACTCCCACGCTGAGCATGGAGCATGGGGCCGATTTCAGCACCCTGAGATCATGGCTTGAGCAGAAACCAAGAGTCCAGTGCTAAACTGACTGAGCCACCCAGGCGCCCCTTAAGCAGATTTTTTTTTTAAATGAAATTGGAATGTGATTGTTTGGGAGCCAAAAATGCACTCTTAGAGTACAATTTTACTAGTAGCAATTCATTTATTTATTATGTAGGATGTTTTGTCAAACCAAATTAAAGGTTATATTTTGTCTTCTCCACAAGCAATCTAGAGCCAAGAATGAAAACCACATAATATATTTTTAGGATTAAACCATTTATTACTGATAGATAATGGCAGAGCAGAAACAGAAGGCACCAGTTAGTCTGCATTAGCTCATGAGCCCTGGATAACTTTTTGTGAACTCTAAAGATTTGTGAAATTCTATCACTTGCATTAACTTTCTGATAAATTTCTGATGTGGTCAGTTGTCCTCTATCCCTGGTCACTGCAAGTCCTTCTTCCCACTGCCGAGGGGCTTCTATTCTCAGAGGATCTTTGCCAAGAATTTCCCCCTTAGGGTGCTTTTTAGAAAGAATGAGCACCTTAACCAAATAAACTAAGCCTCCTCTCAGGCCAACCGCTTAAGCCACTATGGGAGAGGGATCCCTTCATGTAGGAAGGAAAGAGTTGTGTGGTAAGAATAGAAAAACCTGTTTTTTACTCAGAATCCTGCCTGATGGAGGAGCTAAGTATATGACAAAATCAAGAATCATATACACAGCTAGTATTTATTGAGGACATTCTATGTTGTCAAACACCAGCCCAAAGCATAGTGTACAGAATGAAAAATAAAATAGTCCCATAATTCTATGCATTTATGAAATAATGCATTTAGATCTGGGTACCATACTTTAAAAGGAGTATTTAAGAAACAGATGACCACAGTGATAAGGAATTTGGACAAATGGGATTCCAGAGTTAAATAAGTTGAAGAAAAGATTTAGTGGGAGCAAGGTAAATCTTGTTAAATAAAAATATTTAAAGGTTTTGCCATGAGGAAGGTATAGGGGGAGGGGATGCAGGACAAATGTAGTTAAAAATAGCAAATTCCAGCAAGGCTTTCATTTAGAATAGAGGGAGAGATCAAGTTTCCCAGAAAAACAAAAATTAAAAGCAAAACCAGCCACATCCCTGTCACACACGATGCCATCGGCCTGCGAGTCCCAAATTCACAGTCCAGCCACTCTCCTGCCCGAGTCAGCAAACACGGCCTGCCACCTGCTAAATGCCAAGTCAACATGCCTTCACCTCAGATTGCCAAGGGCTCAAATTGACACTCTTCCCCTCAAATTTCAGCCCCTGTGCTCAAGTTTGTGCACAAAAGTGGGAATAATTATAACAGCAGAATGAAGCAACCCAAATATCTATTTCTGTGGAATATAGAATGGATAAAAGGAGTGTGCTAGGCTGAGAACATCTCCAAAAAGCACATCAAAGAACAATACATACAGCATGATTCTGGTTAGTAAAAAAAAAAAAAAAAAAAACCTGGGAAGAATAAAACAAGATGAAACCAGAGAGGGAGACAAACCGTAAGAGACTTCTTAAGCATAGGAAAGAAACTGAGGCTTGCTGGAGGGGAGGTGGGGGCAGGGATGGGGTGACTGGGTGGTGCGCATGAAGGAGGGCACGTGATGGAATGAGCACTGGGTGTTGTATGCAACTGATGAATCACTGAACTCTACCTCTAAAACTAATAATACACTATATTGTTAATTAATTGAACTTAAAATTTAAAAAAAGGAAACCCCCCAAAAAATAGCAAATTCGATATGTCTTTTTTTTTTTTTTTAAGATTTATTTATTAAGAAAGAGAGAGTGCACACGGCAGGGTGGGAGGGGAGCAGAGGGAGAAAATCTCAGGCAGATTCCCTGCAGAGCCTGATGGATGTGGGGCTCCATCTCAGGACCCTGAGATCATAACCTGAGCCAAAATCAAGAGTCTGACACTTAACCGACTGAGCCACCCAGATGTCCCAAATATGTCTTAAAAAAATAGACTACCAAAAGTAAAGCTCAGTAAGATTTGGGTTATTAGAATAAAGAGAGGATTGAGTGAGAAATCATCCAAGGGAGGTCATAGTTTCAAAACAAGGTTGAGAAACTGTTTTAGAACATTTAAAGAGGTCCAAAAATGGAATCAGTTGTCTAGTAAGATAATCAGTCTCAAGAAAGTGAGGTGGCCAAACCATACTTTTAAAAAATAAGTCTGAATTTTCTCTTATAATCATAAGAAGAGCTTTGTTTTAAAGGTCATTTCTAAGTCCTATTGCATATATCCATGAAGCACAGTGAAGGCTAAAGCCATTGTGACCACGGAACTCATTTGTATCACAATGCTTTAATTCTCATGTGAACTCGTAAGATACAGTTTGCAGATGGGCCAAAGTCAATAGCAAGCGATGTATTCACAGATGAATTGATTGCTATGAGACATTAGAATTTCTTTCATATGTGTTTTTAAGTTTTATAAAAGTCTATAGGGTAGAAATTTAAATCATTTTTATTTTAATAAGAACCAAATATCCCAAATGTATTGAAATTATAAGATGTAAAGGTAACTTACATCAACAGAATGGTTGACAAATGATGCCCATGTATCAGTATGTAAATTGGTTGTGATATATCTTTATCAGATGGTTTTTCATGAAGCTTACTACATTAAATTTATGGCCGCCCATTCCATGGCCATAAACATATACCACAGTAAAATAAAGAGAATAATGATATATGTGTGCTTGGTGGCTTTTGTACCTTCTAAAAGAAAAGAAAAAGTCTATCACCAGCACTGATTATTTTTAACAACACAATCTGAGAAGTGTTCATTAAGGTTAGTCTTTCTAAAAATTCCTAGTGAAAGAAAACAGAGGATAGTAGCTACATGAGTTGCAGAACTTACTTGAGTTTGGTTGATTAGTATGTTTTCATTTTTCTAATGGGGAGAATTGAGATGTTAGTTTGTCAAAGAGAGGAATTACAGGTGGAGAGGGAGAGAAATTGACTGAGATAAAATGAAGTGATGGATATGGGCCCAAGAACTCTAATAACAAGGGGGAGAATGGTTCTTCCTCTAGTTAAGTGGTTGTCAGTGGGGGATACCTTTGCCCTCCAGAGTACATTTGGTAACTCTGGTGACAGTTTTGGTTGTCACAACAGGGTTGGTTGGTGCTGTGGCAGCTGGTGAGTAGAGAGGCCAGGGATGCTACTAAACATCCTACAATGCACAGGACACCCCCCACAATAGAGGATTATCCAGTCCAAAATGTGTATAGTGTTATGGTTGAGAAATCCTGATCTAGTTGAGAGAGTAAGGAAGTATTGGGGGACTGTACAAAGAAATATGTAGGTACAAGAGATTTAAATTAAAGAAGCTTGAATCTTATAGCCTTAATCTTATTAAAGTAGAAAGCCATATGGCTGACAATTCCAATGGTTCTGTTATTAAGATGCATCAAAAGTCAGAACTGGGGTGCCTGGCTGGCTTAGTCAGCAGAGCATGCAACTCTTGATCTCAGGGTTATAAGTTGAAGCCCCACGTTGGGTGTAGAGATTACTTAAAAATAAAATCTTCAAAAAAAAAGTCAGAATTAGTTTAGCACCATCTTAAGACCTCAGTTATTTTCTTCATGGGTGCATGTAATAAAAGTATTTTGAAATTCCATTTTAAATTGCATGCATATGCCCAATGAGCAAGTCAGCAAAAATGCTTTTGTTAACTTAAAAATAACACTGTAGCAGTAAACATTTCATTAACTTGATCTGGCAAACAATAATGCACATAGTTTTAAAACAGAGCTGCCAATCTCTCATCCTGTTGGATTCTTAAAAGATTTTGAGGCTGTTATTCTTCCAGGCCATTATTCTGTTTCTGAGGAATAGATATCTTTTGCTAATCGAATCAAAGTAAAAAAAGAGCTGGTACACCAGAATGCAAAGATAAGCTGTAATTTCATTGTTGGTCAATACACGCTTCATAATAATCTTGTTTTTACCTGTTCTATTTCAACAACTTTTTAATTCTATAATAAATGAATAAAAACTAAAAGAATTATTGTGAGAGCTTTCATTTTAATCCAAACCATACTTTTTTTTAGAAGTCTGAAATTTCAGTCTTCTGAATTTTTCTTATAAGAAAAGCTTTGTTTTATTTTTTTAAAGATTTATTTACCTGAGAGAGAGGGAGAGAGCACAAGCAGGGGGAGCAGCAGAGGGAGAAGGAAAAGCAGGCTCCCCACTGAGCAGGGAGCCGATGTGGGGCTCCGATCCCAGGACCCCAGGATCATGACCTGAGCTGAAGGCAGACGCTTAACCGACTGAGACACCCAGGTGCCCCAGAAAAACTTTGTCTTAAAAGCCATTTCTAGGGGCACCTGGGTGTGTCAGTAGGTTAAGCGTCCAACTCTTGGTTTCTGCTCAGGTCATGATCTTGGGGTTGTGGGATTGAGCCCGTGACCGGCCCCACGTTCAGCTCGGAATCTGCTTGTCCCTGTCCCTCTGCTCCTGCCCCCACCTGTGCACGCGCTCTCTCTCTCCCTCTCTCTCAAATAAATAAATAAATAAATAAATAAATAAATAAATAAAATCTTTAAAGAAATAAAATAAAAGCCATTTCTAAAGTCATATTGCACATTTTTTAGCACAGTTCTGACTGGCAGCTACATGGTACAAATGAAAAAAATAATTCTATTTGCTTCCTCTAAACATGGAAAAGTGGAATTGTCTGGACTGCCTCTATAGTTTTTACAGAAACACCTGTTATAATAACACATTAACTCCCACCATTGGCCAGTTAATTTTTCTTGGGACCAGTTCTTCCATTTTGTGATTTGTGCCTTGGTCCTAAATCTGTCTGGGGCCTCATTCTCCTGAATTCTATCTTGATTTCTATTAAAACTTGTTTCAGAGTACCAAGTAATTGGGAACTCTCTGTGTTTCCAAATATCTGTATGGAATTGTTAGAAGTGTGGTATAACTGTGTATATACAGAGCAGGTACATTTTTCATGGATTACAAAGGAAAAATTAGGGTTTTTTTTTTTTTCTCGATAAATTCTTCAGTCTAAAATCAGAGTAAACTAGCTTAACATTTAGCTAGTGAGTCACACTTCGTAGAACACTTTTATATACGTTACCTTATTTGGATCTCACAATAACTGTATGAAGGGAGTATTATGATTATCTTGGAGATAAATGAACTATAAATTTAAGTGAGATTTATGACTTCAAAGCTCACAAAGTCCAAAGTGAGCCTCTGGAAATTAACAGCCAGGTGTTCTGATTCCTGCCTTATGTGTTCCATGTCCTAATTCTGCTCTGTTCTCAGGGACTCCAGGCTGCGTGCCTAGGATTCTGTGTAACAGACATAGGGGTGGAAGGGGGACCTGAGGGAGGAAACAGAGGAAAAATCCCCTAGATAGGGAGACTATCTCTTCCTGTCTAATAAGCCATTTACTGTGCCCCTCCCCCATTTTTCTGGAGCCCCAGTACCACAACACCTATTTTGGCCAGTTTCCTCAGTTGACTGCAGCTCTTGACTCCATTCCTTGGTCCAAGCTGTGACCCTGTTCTCTTAATCCTCCTGTTCCTGCATTTCACTGCTCCTGCAAGCTGCTCTGTCTTTATAAAGAAACATCTTTAAATGGTGGAAGTGAGTTTTTTAAACTCAAAGCAGTTTTTAAGAAATACTCATCAATTTAGTCTCCTCCTTTTCCTCCAGAGAAACACTTAAGGTACAAAGAGTAAGGTAATCATGTTTTAATATGGTAGTATGTTATTGATATGTTAATATTAAAAGTTAAGCATTAATGTGATAGAAAGGAAAGTGGAAATAACAAGCTTTTACTTATTCAGACTAGTTTTACCAAAACTCATTACTCTACATAGTCAGTCTTAAGATTCCAGGTAAATAAAGAAACTGGAGTAATTCTAGAGCACTTGGCACCTGCTTACTAGTGGAAGAGTGAATCATACCCAACAAGAGCAGTAATGCCAGTGTTTTACTTCTGGATATAATATTAAGAAGGCTAAGTCTTAAAATCTCATAAAATGATTATTTTTGCCATTCTGTATTTGCATTTGTATGTTTGGATGTGAGAGAGAAAGAAATATATTGAACTAATATTTTTCCAAGCAGCTATTACATACCAGATACTGCTTTAAGCACTAGATACACAGTGATGAATGAAACAGAAAGTGCCAGCCCTAATGGCATTTCTACTGGAAAGTGAGTAGGGTGGTCAAGAGAGAAGAGAAAGACAAAAACAGATATAGACATCATATTTCCACATCAGAGTTCGAATTAGCAACCACAGCTGAACCATGGTACATCAGAGAACTTAACATTGATTCATTCACCGACCCACTCACCATCCCACCAGACTTAATATGAGAGCTTTTAGGCGCTTGCTAGGATCTGAAGAGATAACAAAGTAAACAGGGGAAGGGATGAGCAGAATGGGTGAAAGGAAGTAGGAGATACAGCCTTCCAGTTATGGAATGAATAAGTCTGGGAATAAAAGGCACAGAATAACATAATAAAATTAAATTAAATTAAAAAAATAAAAAAGAAATACCATGATCTTACCAGAAACTAAAAAAAATTTTTTTAAAAAGGCACAGAATAGGGAATATAGTCAATGATATAATAGCATCGTATGGTGACAGATGATAGCTACACTTGTGGTAAGCGTAACATAACGTATAGAAAAGTTGAGTCATGGTGTTGTATACCTGAAACTGATATAACATTGTGTGTCAACCATATTAAAAAAAAAAAAAATTTTAAGTGAGCAGGAAGTGTTCAACCCCCTAATCCCAATCACACCTCCTCTCAAATTCAAATCAACAAATACCTACTGAAAACCTATTATGTGCTCCAACAGATTTTTAGTCCTGGCTACAATTAGAATTACTGGTGATGCTTTTAAAAATACCATTGCTTATGTTCCCCTTAAAACCAATTAAATCAGAATTTTGGGAGTGATATCCTGGCATCAGTATTTTTCCAGAGCTTCCTGGTGTAATTCTGATGTATAGCCAGAGTTGAAAACCCATTTGCCATCAGATGCCCAAAGGGAGAAAAAAAACAAAAAAGTAAGAAAAAAAATACAAACATGCATCCATGTTTGTAAAAGATACTATCTTTCTGGAATTCCATAAAGAAGGGGACCTGAAGCAAACACTTGTCCCTTCATATTTTTATCCAACAAGTATTTGTTGACTCTTTCTAAGAGTAGAGGGGAGTTGGAAAAAGTATAAAGCATACCCCTTCTGTCCAGGAGCTTAAACTATTAGAAATAGTTTAGAAATTAGACTATATTCTAATAGGTTAGAAATAAAAGGTAGAGAGACTAGAGAATTGAAAATAAAAGTGCTCAAGAAATATCTCCAAATGGCAAGAGACACAAGTAATTTGGTCTATGAGTTCCTATAAGGGCAAAGGACACTTAAAAGACAGGAGCTTTTCTGATGCAAAACCAAAAAAATCGTTCACCCCATGTTAACATTCAATAAAGCAGTTAATATACTCACTAGTTTTGCAGCAGAAAATTTTCATTCTTTTACAAATAAGCAGACTATTTCTTATTTAAGGAAAGGATATTCTCATTAGAAATAACTATGACCATTTCATACTTCATGGCTCATCCACCTATTGGTGAATTGTGATACCTACTTGCCAGGGGCATACACCTGTCCAAAGGCTTAGAGCAGTCACTGAATATCCCCAGTGAGATTTTTAGGAATAAATTTAGGAATATAATAATTGTTCCAAGAAATATTCCCATTATTAAAAATATATAAAGTGATTTTACATGTTATCTTATTTAATCCTCACAAGTATATTGAGAACATGAAACCCACATCACTTTAAAGTGACAAATGCAAGTTTTGAGTTTAAGTCTTCCAAGCCCATTCTTCTTTTTCATACCCAAATGTTTCTCAGTCTTAGCTACACATCAGAAAACCTAGGAAACTTTTTCAAAATTGCCAGGGCCCAGCTCACCGGTAGTTCTTACAACAGTGGAGGGAAGAGGGAAGAAGGGGAAGGGGGCATAGGCAGCAAGGAAATAACACAGGTGCTTCCCCAAAAGAAGAATATTTCAGTAATCCATACTGTTACCTCTTCTGAAGTGAAGTATAGATTTGTTAATAGTTAAAAACTTTCTACACAGCTATAAAACTAGAGAATATTTATGAAAAGATAAAATAAGAATACTATGAGGTAACAGATTTTTGATAACCCATAAATGCCATTATCTGGCAACCTAACTCATAAGCCACACTCTTATTACACAAGCCTTATTAAAATGTAAATTAAATATAATGAAAAAGTGGGCTTGGGCTTTCCACGTTGAGTCAAGATCAAGTTGAATAAAATTTTTCAGAAGAGTCATTCCAGGCTCGTGCTAGATTATAGAATTGAAACCAGTTAATGTTATAAATACTCAGAATCATTACTGCATTACTCAGAGTATTTTTTCATGTATGTCTGTTGCAGAAGTGCATGCTGTCTTTTAAGATTTGGGAGTGACATTTTGGATCCATCCAAGAGTATTTAATATAAACAGGATCTGTTACCATCTAAAAAATTATACTTAGCTCCATAAAATAATACATATTTTAAAGGATAAATCTTTCATAGATTTAGGATCTGAAAGTATTTTCTTGTGATGTTTTCTAATTACAGGGTAGCCTACTGAAAACATCTTTAAATTGGATAAGTTTTAATCCATTTTGCATGTGTTTAAATGCATGTGTACCAATACATTTTATGAATAGAAAGGAGGAGCTATATATATATATATATTATATATATATATATATATATAAAATCCAAAGCTATATTATATATATATATATATATATATATATATATATATTATATATAATATATATGTATATATAATCTTTGGATATATATGTATATCCAAAGAATGTGCATTTTTGGAATTAGACATTTACTAAACATAGTTACCATGGGAAGTAGGATTTGTGGGTGGTACCACTTTTCTAAAAGAAAAATGCAACCTATTCACATTTTTGTAGAGCATAGTTCTTTTATAGCTTGTATAGACTTTGATCATCCTCATATTCCTCTTATCTCCTAGAAACCATTTGATCACATAACTTATTGAGATTTCTTTGGGCTAATGAAAGAGAGATGAAACTCAAAGCTAGTAATCTTCCTAATAATCACTTAGTATCCCATTTCTAGAGAAAGAAGAGTTCCTTCTTCTACCCAAGGTGACTCCACTTCATCTGTAATCTATATTCTTAATTCCATGACTGCTGATTTACTCTAGGACAAACACCTTCAAGTTGACCCTCTTTACTATGCATCTTCAACCTCCTCTTTTCTCTCTACCATCTCCTTCCACTTTTCCATCTTAACGTGTTCACTTTTCCATCTTAACAAGAATGGGCCAAAGAACAAATAATCCAATCAAGAAATGGGCAGAAGACATGAACAGACATTTCTGCAAAGAAGACATCCAAATGGCCAACAGACACATGAAAAAGTGCTCAACATCACTCAGCATCAGGGAAATCCAAATCAAAACCACAATGAGATACCACTTCACACAAGTCAGAATGGCTAAAATTAACAAGTCAGGAAACGACAGATGTTGGCGAGGATGCAGAGAAAGGGGAACCCTCCTACACTGTTGGTGGGAATGCAAGCTGATGCAGCCACTCTGGAAAACAGTATGGAGGTTCCTCAAAAAGTTGAAAATAGAGCTATCATATGACCCAGCAATTGGAGTACTGGGTATTTACCCCAAAGATACAAATGTAGTGATCCGAAGGGGCACCTGCAGCCATGTCCACAGTAGCCAAACTATGGAAAGAGCCCAGATGTCCATCAACAGATGAATGGATAAAGAAGATGTGGTATATATATACAATGGAATATTAACACAGCCATCAAAACATGAAATTTTGCCAGTGTCCACAATAGCCAAACTATGGAAAGAGCCAAGATGTCCATCAAGAGATGAAAGGATAAAGAAGATGTGGTATATATATACAATGGAATATTATGCAGCCATCAAAAAAAAAACTGAAATATTGCCATTTGCAACGACGTGGATGGAACTAGAGGGTATTATGCTAAGCGAAATAAGTCAATCAGAAAAAGACATGTATCATATGATCTCACTGATATGAGAAATTCTTAATCTCAGGAAACAAACTGAGGGTTACTAGAGTGGTGGGGGGTGGGGGGGATGGGGTGGCTGGGTGACAGACATTGCAGAGGGTATGTGCTATGGTGAGCGCTGTGAATTGTGTAAGACTGATGAATCACAGGCCTGTACCTCTGAAACAAATGATACATTACATGATAAAAAAAAAAAAAGAAGAAGAAGATAGTAGGAAGGGAAAAATGAAGGGGGGGAATCGGAGGGGGAGACAAACCATGAGAGACTATGGACTCTGAGAAACAAACTGAGGGTTCTAGAGGGGAGGAGCGTGGGGGGATGGGTTAGCCTGGTGATGGGTATTAAAGAGGGCACGTATTGAATGGAGCACTGGGTGTTATATGCAAACAATGAATCATGGAACACTATATCAAAAACTAATGATGTAATGTATGGTGATTAACCTAACATAATAAAATAAAATTTAAAAAACTAATGATGTAATGTATGGTGATTAACATAACATAATAAAATTTTTTAAAAAATGAAATCTTCCCATTTACAACGACGTGAATGGAACTAGAGGGTATTATGCTAAGCGAAATAAGTCAGTCAGAGAAAGACAATTATTATATGATCTCACTGGTATGTGGAATATAAGAAACAAGGAGAGCATCATAGGGGAAGAGAGGGAAAAATGAAACAAGATGAAACCGGAGAGGGAGACAAACCATAAGAGACTCTTAATCTCAGGAAACAAACTGAGGGTTGCTGGAGGGGAGGGGGTAGAGGGATGGGGAGACTGGGTGATGGACATTGGGGAGGGTATGTGTTGTGGTGAGTGCTGTGTGTTGTGTAAGACTCATAAATCATAGACCTGTACCCCTGAAACAAATAATACATTATATGTTAATTTAAAAAAAAAAAAAAAACAAGAACGGGGATAAGGAGAAAGCTCCCTCAACTTTCACCTCCTCACATCCAGTTTGTCCTCTAGCCCCTTCCCTGTATTTGTCCTTCCCTTCCTCCAGTAGGATCTCCTCCCTGTCCACATCTCATTTATTCTTCAGCCCACACTTGGGCTCCAACCACAGAGGTCACGACCAGCATCCTCATAGTTACACTGATTGTACACTTTCTCCCTTCATTCATCTTCACCTTTCAACAACATGTAACACTGTAGATCACTCTGTCAATCTTGAATTATTTCTTTCCTTGCCTTCTGTGACCCCTTTTGCTCTGTTTCTATGACTGCTTTTGCTCAAACCCCTCTCCTGACTCATCTTCTGTCCACCTCTTAAATATCTGTACTTCCCAGAGTTTTATTCCCAGCTCTTTTGCTCTTTTTTTTTTTTTTTAAGATTTTATTTATTTATTTGACAGAGAGATCACAAGTAGGCAGACAGGCAGGCAGAGGGAGTGGGAGAAGCAGGCTCCCTGCTCAGCAGGGAGCCCGGTGCAGGGCTTGATCCCAGGATGCTGGGATCACGACCCGAGCTGAAGGCAGACGCTTGACCGACTGAGCCATCCAGGCGCCCCGCAGCTCTTTTGCTCTTTATTTTGTCAGATAATTTTGTTTATTCTTGGCCTTAGCCACTGGTATGTTGGAGTCAGCTCCTAAGGACCAGTTATGCACATCTCTTCTCAATTCTTTGTTCATTGACCGTCGTCATGTTGGTAGCTTGAAGTTGACGAAGGTGGGAGTATTTATGCTACAGAAATCAGTAAATGCTGCAAATCAGGGAGGTTTGGGTTTTGGGGGTTTTGTTTTTTCCTAAGAGCTAGCTTAATAGCACACCACTGGCTTTAGTAATTATGTAAATGCTGCCAATTCTCAAGCCTGTGTCTCACACTTTCTGAGCTCCAGCCAATATTTCCAACTGATTTCTGGCCAGTTCCTCTTGAATGCCCAAATGAAACTCATTTTCTTCTCCCAAACCAGCCCTCTTCTGCGCTAGTCCATGCTTTGGCTAATGACCCACCATTCTCCTGTCATCTTTGTAGGAAGCCCAAACTTCTCTCTCTCTGGACTACTGTATCTAATTGATTGGTATAGATAGATAGATAGATGATAGAGAGAGAGAGAGAGAGATAATCTCCACCTTGTTTCACAGAAGATTTAAGTTATCTTAACAATATTTATGAAAGGACGGGACAGAACAATTTCTCTCACAGTGATAGTAAAGGAGGGGATCTGGGCAAAAGAGAAATAAACACAAGAAAAATAGATGAACTCAGAAGTGAGATGCGTATACAAAACACATGCCATGAAGTCCAGCCAGCTATATCCTGTCAGTTTAGTCAACATCCTGAATTGCTCTGGATCCATCTTTGCCAGCAATGCAGTATCACAGCCTCCCTGTCCACTTTCCCTGCCCCCAGATTTGCTGCTTTCCCACCCTCCCATTCACTTCCCATAATGCTTTCAGAGAGGTGATTCTTAAACCCAAATCTGATTCTATCACACCGTCTTTCCCTTCAGCTTAGAAACTTGAGTAGTTCTCCACTGCCTTGGGACAAAGTCTAAAGACACACCCAGAGGAAACCTCTACCAGATTTTTGGTTCATCCTTTGGTTCATCCCAGATATCACTCCTCTTTGAAGCCTTCCCTGACTCCCATAAGCCTTCTTCCATTCTCTGTCTATATCCCTCATAGGTATCTGTTATTTGATTCAGTTTACAGTGTGGAATGCTTACTTTATACCATTAATTGTATTTGGTATTGAAGATACAGACTTAGATAGTCCTTGTGTTTTAAGGACCTCTAGTTGAAAAAACATATTTAAGCAAATTATAGAAAGTGAAATAAGCTCTACCCAGTAGAAGAGAATGCAAGGTACAGAGATAATAGGAAGACTAGGAACACTGTCTCATAGCACATATCACATTCTAATGTGATTATTACTTGTGTTTCTCTCCCATTGGAATGGGAGGCATATATATCCCAGGTACCACAATGGGAAGTGTAGAATAGGTGTGCAATGGTAGGTGTATGTTGGATGGATGGATGGGTGGATGGATGGATGGATGGATGAAAAGAAATTTCAACAACTGCCTAAAATTATTTAGAAGATTATCAACAATTCCAGTGACCCTTACTTTCCTTATCACCTATTACCAGTTTTATTTAGAATTGGGTGGATGGAGGTATATAAATATGAGAACATGTATACCCTTACAATACTGTATAAGCTAAATCTGCCATGGGGAACTTCTGTTTGTGGTTCAGTCAGTTTTGAATCTGTTAGCTGGTCAAGGAGGAGCTCAGGGCCAAGCCTTTTCAGTTAGCCCTTTGCTAAATACATCAAAGAAGTCTGTCACTTGATGGTTCATTTGCTTTACAGCTTGCCAGAGGCTCAGGCAAAAGGTCCCAATTAAAAGATCTATGTGTTTCTGTGGTCTCTTGCTCAGCAGTAAAGGGAGAATACCCAGGTCTTCATCACTTCACCAAACAATGCATTCAGTTAATCCTACTAGATTAAAACAAAAAAGCCCCACACATTCTAAAACTTTATAGTTTGGTTTCACCCACAGTTGCATCCCCCTAATCTCTGAAGGACTCTGTTTGTGCTGATATACAAGTGTCTAGACTCTAGAACAATGGTTCTCAGTCCTGGCTTTAAAAAAAAAAAAAAAAAAAGAAAGAAAGAAGAGAAAAGGAAAAGCAATCAATCAATACCAGACTCCACCTTCAGAGAGTTACTGGCTCCTAGCAGGGCCCAGGCATCAGTATTTTTTGAAAGTGCCCCAGTTGATTTTAATGTGTAACCAGGATTTGATACACTAAGAGTCAAGACCAGACAACTTTACACTTAGCCTAGAATTTAATTCACAAGACTGTCTCCTTCTTATCCTTGAGGTCTCTACCAAAACGCAACTTTCTCAGTAGGGCTTTACTCATTACCCTGCCGCTCAGAGAATTTACCACAATCTGAAAATAACTTGTGTATTTATGTTTTTCTGGTTTCTTATCTGTCCCTCCTACTAGGTTAGGAACTTCATAAGATATTTATTGGCATCTCCTGTTGAGTGAATGTGAGCTGTAAATCTAATTATATGTGTGACTGCTGCTAGGCTGAGTCAACGGAGGGGAAAAGGGAATTGGAAGAAAGAGTAAAAGCAGGTGAAAGTTTGAAAGCAAGGAATGCTGTATTTAGAAGAGAATTACAGAAAGCCTCAGTAGATGATTCAAGTCAAGACAGTTCTAAATTGCAGTACCACAGATTACCTACCCGTAATACTTCTTTACGACAGAGAAACAAAACACCTCTTTATTCACAAAGTAATATATGCTTGTAAAAAATTCAAATAACACTGCTGAAAGTGAAACTTCTAATACTCCCTCCCCCGTACTCCAGGAATAACCATTGGTTATAATTTAGTGTTTCTCATTTAAAGTATTTTATAATGTGTACACAAATAATATACAGGTGGTTAAAACAGAATTGAACACTTTCAAAAATGTATTTCTCAGTACCTAAGTTGTATGTAAATATGTAGTCAAAGCCCAGAGTTGCCCTATGGCAAAACACCTGTAAGGGTAACTTGATGATTTAGTGCAAACTACATTTTCATAACATAATCTAGCTACTGAGTGATGGATTTTTTTAAAGTGTTCAATTTCTTTTGAATCACCCTGTATTTTACACACACAAACTCACACACAGATTCCCAAAATGGATTCTTATTGTACCTATTAATGAAGGTTAGTTGTTTTAGAGGTTAGTTCTCCTCCCAAAATTGAGGCTTAGATTTAAATTGTTTTAAGTGGGGATGCCTAGGTGGCTCGGTCGGTTAGGCATCTGCCTTCGGCTCAGGTCATGATCCCAGGGTCCTGGGATCGAATCCTGCATCGGGCTCCTTGCTCAGCAGGGGGCCTGTTTCTCCCTCTGCCTGCTGCTCCCCCTGCTTGTGTGTGTGTGCTCTCTCTCTGACAAATAAATAAAATCTTTTTAAAAATAAATAAATAAGTTGTTTTAAGTGGTGATAAATTTGGTAATACCTTCTTATTTTATCACCTTTCAGCTATTTGGAAACGTACTAGTTCAGCAGTTAGCAAATTATGCAGGCCAAATCCAACCTTTCACCTGTTTTCATAAATAAAGTTTTATTACAACACAGCTATGCTTATTTGTTCACATAAAACCTATAGCTACTTCTGTGTTGTAAAGGTAGAGTTGAGTAGTTGCAACAGAAACCATATAGTCAGAAAGAAAGAAAGAGAGAGAAAGAAAGAGAAAGAGAAAGAAACTATATAGTCCACAAAATCTAAAATATCTATCGTCTGGTTCTCTAGGGAAAAAGTTGGCTAGTTCCTACCCTAGTTGATCAAAGAGATTAAATCATCAGTAAGCAATCAGAACTGAGCCCAGTGTATGAGAATATGTTGATGGTTCTGGGATTTTACACTTCTAGCTAAAGAAAGAGTGGAATGTACTTGTCTGATTGCTTTTAATGGGAAGGAGGTCGGCCAAAGCCTTAGTAAGTGATAGTGGGGGAAGGAGTGGGGAAGCATGTTCCATCTAGCTGGGTCCCGTTTTCTTGTCAGGCAGGTCACATCTTCTCCCTTTCTATTCTCTCCCCTCCCAAGGAGAACAGTGCTCTTTAAAGATGTGGCCAAGATTTTCAGAATACCTGTAGGTTGAATCCTTTGAATTTAAACCAGTCTGCCTTGTCTTTGCTGCCAAGCTTTATAAATCATTTGGCTGAACAATTAAAGGGCTGGGCCCCTTGTTGAATGCTGCTCCAGGTGCTGTGGGGTGAAACCGCCCCCCACCACTCAGCATGGAAGGTGGGGACCCCACACAGTGACGGCTGTGAGAGAAGCACCACAAGGCATTTGGTTTTCATCTCTACTGGGCTTATGTATTCTCCCCCAATCCCAAATTTTGCTGGAAACACCCCTCTCTGGAGATTGCATCGCAAATCTTCCAGTGATAGGTCTCTGAGTGTTTGAATTAGGCAGCTTTGGAAAAGTGTGTTGCCGTAACAGGTGGAAAGCATTTTGACAGGTCAGGCTTGCTGGGGGCCGACCACCTCCTCTTTGTAGTGGTCTCTAATGAATGCCTCCTTCCTGTGGAACTGGTGTTACGTGAATTCACAAGTTGCTATCTCTTGGGTATATCATGTACTGACTGGCCCTGAATTTGGTTTACAGCATCCCTCTTAAGTTATGAAGTATTTGGAGACTGGGGTGCTCTTCTTCTACCCCTTCTTTCTTTTTTGCATCCCTTTCAACTCCCTGTTGTTTGAACTGTTGCTGCGACTGAAAATAAGTGTTAATGTATTATATCCCAATGAGCATTTGCTTTTAAGCTTGTATGATAGAATGTGCTTATAATCTCAGGTGTGAACATTCACATTTTCTAGAAGCACCAGTTCCTACCTTCCACTTTTTCCTTGCTTTCACAAGATTCGTTCACAGCTACTTACCCTCCTAGTCATTCAGAGTGGGGATGGAGGTAGCCAAAAATTTGAATGATCTATATAACTGAGAACAAAGAAGATTTTGTGTCTGCCTTGTACAACTAAATGTTTATCTGTCCACTGTATCTGTGTGATTGGCCTGAATTTTTAATGATGAAATTGCAGAACTGAGAGGGACCTTGAAGATCATCTAATTGGGTAGATGTAGAAGGGGCCTATAGAGCTAGAGTGACTTGTCCAAAATGATAAAGCCTAGTCCTTTAGACCTTTAGGTAGATGGCTTAATCTATAGTTACACATCCCACCCATAAGACTTCCCCTCTAAGGGCAATTTAAACAAAGAGAAATTCCAGAAACTTCAGTTTGGGTTCATACTGCTTTCTCTGATGAGTATGTGTGTGTTCTGAGGCTCTCTCTGCTGTCTCTAAATCAGACATTCTTGCTGGGTTGCATCAGATTCCAGGCGACATGATTGATGAAGAAAGGGCAGAGGAGAGATGACGTAATGGCTAGTGCAGCATTTACCTGCAGATTATCTCTAGCTGTGTGCTGCTCGGTGTCTGTGTGACTCATGTACTGAGGCTCTGCCATCCCTGTTACTCAGCACTGTAGCCTCACACTTACCTCACCCTATGTTTCTCTCCTTTTCTTGCCAAATCTGATTAGAAGCACTTTTGTTTTAAGCCAATGTTTATGAAGCCATAAGTGGACTTTGTACCAATGACCATGTGGAGAAAATAAAAGAATATTAGAACAAGAAAATTACATACTGGCTTGATCAAATCAACTTGATGTCTCTCTTAACTTATTTCATAGCACCTATTATGTGCCCTCTACTGTCAGTGCTGGTAGTTTTCTTCCTTATATGGCTAATTTGTCTCCCAGCTTCAGTTTAACAGCTGACAGCAAACAAACCTATAGCAAGTGCCTACCTTTATCAGTGACTGTGGCACATGCTTTCACATGCTCTTTTCTTGTAAAGCTCAAAGCAGTTACTACTGTACCCATTAGAGAGGTAAAGACACTGGCCCAGTTCACTTAGCTAGTATGTGTTAGAATTGGGACTGGAATCCTGGTCTCTTGATACCAAATATAGTACTTTTCCACTACATCACAAGTGTCTTTGCTTTATGTACTCAGGGAATTTTTGTAAGGAAAATGTTCATTTCTCTCAGGTTGATCTTCATACTTGATATTGTATCTGCCTCAGTCCTTTGTTTATCCTTGGGGCACTAGAAGTCAAGGGTATAGGCGTATGTGTATTTATTGAACAACAGCCACTCAAGTTGTATGGTAGTGTTGTATCAGATAAACACTAAATTTGCATGAATTCAACTACACCTGCTCAGAAAATGAATATAAAAAGAGAAGGAATCATAATTTACATTGTACAGACAAGTCTATTCTGGTTATATTCAATGAATTCATAACTAGGAGTGAACCTGAGTTAGGGGGTGTGTGTTGATTTTCCTCAGCCTGTGTCTGTTCCACGTTCCCTCTCAGAGTAAGCATCTTGCCTTGCTCAGTGTTCTCTTTTGTACAACATATATCCTGTTGTACAAAAGCCAGCTGTTCTTTCTTACATTCAACCAAAGACAGTAATCTGTACCAGTGCCGGAGGAAAAGGCCACCTGGGTTATACCTACTGAGAGATAGTATGTTGTCTTCTAGCATGGGGCCTTCCTAGGGGATTTTGAAGGTAATTTTGGCAGAACTTGATTTTTTTTCCTATGAAAAGCCTAAACCCCAAGTAAAGTCCAGCTCCTGTAGATTAACACTGGCTTGCATAAATCAGGCAGGGAAATTTTGTTTAGGTTGAACTGAAACTGTCTTGGGCTCAACAACATTGTGTCTATTGGTGGTTAAACATATCTTCCATTTTCTGTTTGTTGTGCCAGGTTGGAAGGACTAATACCAGCAGATCAAATACTCACTATGTCCATAAGAGAATTGTGTTGTTACTGAAACCAAGGGAGGAGAACCAACAGGAGGAAGAGTGTGATGAGATCACCCAAAAGAGTAGTAGGGTGAGATAGAGGATTAAGAAAGCCCCATTGAATATAGTCACAGGTGATTTTTGAGAGAGTAGTTGTGATCAATCTTTAAGTCAGAAGCAAGACACAAGGAGTTAAACATCATCCTAATATCAGATCAGAGTAGTCAGCAGGATATCATGAATCCAAGAAAGGGGCAGCAGAAAGAGAGGCCTGGGGATTGAGATCTGAGGACAAGGGGTTGGTGACAACAGTACATAACAAATAGGATTTGGAGGTTAAAAGCAGAGGCACATGTTGTCATCAAGAATAATTCTGGCTTCTGAGCTTGTCTGAGAGTCCCTCACTGGTGCTGGTGGAGAAGATCCTGCCTCTGAGGGAATAGAGGCAAGGAGAATTACTGATGTCTTTTGGCAAACAGCTTCTCATGTCCTCCCACCCATTCCATATTGGATTTTATGCAGTTGTTACTTTTCTAAGTAGTTAGGTTCTAATTTTCTTGCAATTTGGGAAATCAAGGCTGGTTCTGCAAGGCTGTCATTGGATTGCAGAAGAGAGTGCCAGGAAGTCAGCATTTGTAAATGGAAAGCCAGTAAAAGTTCAACTGTCATGAATAGAAAAATCAACTCATTCATAATACCAAACCCTCATCATATTCAAGGAAGTGGAGTTAAAACCAAGGCACCTCCCTTTCTTTCCTGTATTTGTGTAGCTAATAGCACCTTGCATTGTTAAAAGTGAAATCCTGTTGGTGATAATTTTCTTTCCCTTAGATTGCTCACTTTGAATTTTTGACTTACTATTCAGTGTGAACTCCAGGAGACTGCTTGACTACTGTCACTAAGAAACAGGCTTTCTTGAAGAAGTTGAACGTGGGAGGCTAGGATGCTCAGATTAGGACAGAATCTCACAGTGGGGCCTCTCTGTCCCCACTGTATGTGTATAAGAATTCCCTTGGATGCTTATTAAAAATGTGGGTTCCAAGGCCCCACCTTAGGCCAAATAAATATTAATCCATGATCAAATGTGGCTAAAGAATATGCATATTAATAAGCAACCCCGAGGATTCTTATGAAACCTTAAATTTGAGTCACTGGATTTAGGAAATGTGTATATGGTGTAGTAAACCAAATCCTGGAAAAGTAACAATTTACTAAATCAAATTCTCATCATTCTAAAGTTAAATTTTATTAATATAACTATGGCCAGGCATATATGTTTTAATGAAAATTTATAAACCTCTTTGAAGCTCTTAGGAGAAAAATATAAAAACAAGGTACATGTAAAATGTTAGCAGTAGTAATAAATTAAACACCCTTGGATGTGAGAAAAAGGAGACTGTTATGAATTCAGAAAGGCTATGTGTTTTGTGAAATTTCTATCATTTCCCAAGAAGGGAAAGAGGGAAAAGGAGGGAAAAACACAGAGAGAAGCTTTCCTTGGCTTTGAAGATCCTAATCCTTTGTTCTACTTGCCTCCAAAATACAGCTGCTTCCTACTCACAGTCCCTTTGCCACAGGCCAGCTGTGTCTCATTCACTGCCACCTCCGCTACTGCTTTTTCAACCCTTATATACCAGAACAAGAATGAAGAATAGTAGAAAAGAGAAAAGCAAACTGAAATGAAATAGAGTTGAAGTTTTACAGAAAAGAGGGAGGCAAACTTACTGGGTTCTAAAAAGACCTAAGGCCATAGGTCAGAAAGCCCTCAGCCATAGCTGTCTGGGTGAAATCATTTGTCATAGTTATCAACTGTGTGGAATGCAGGTGTATCTGGGAAATTGAGGGGTAGGGGCAGTAAGAGAGACTGGCTCCAGTTCCACTGGCCCTGTTGAAGTAACTTCAGAAACTAACCCAAACTAATCTCTCCCCGAGCCCTCATCTGTTCTTTGGCTCTTATTTAAATTTTTTGTTGTCTTTGAATTGTTTTCTTTGTATAAGTCGTTGCTTAAATAATCCCTAAGTTTCTTTGTTATTGGCACTGTTATGTACTTCACCAACACACTGCTTTCCTCCTTCCCCATAATCGTTACTACTACCCACTGAGGGGATAAATTTGAGTCCCACTTTTCACCCCTTTTCATGAGGTGATCATCTGTAATTTTGTGCCCTAAAGGCTCCTTTAAAAAAAAATTTTTTTTTCTCTATATAGTCATGGAATCCATCATTCAAATCCCAGACGTTTTAGCTTTACCCTTTTTATATTATTAAAACTCAGCTTTGGAATGATGAGAATCCAGCTTGTTTATCTTATATCTTCTCTTCCCAAGAAAATTCCAACTTGGGATGCACTCAGCCCTCAGCATAGTGACTCCTAGAATTTGCTGCTTTAGTTAAGAAATTAAAGCTAAGAGCAAATGTTCCTGACTCTGTATTCAATCAGATAACCAAATTAATAATTGTACCATGTCAGTCAAACTAAGCAATCATTCTTGATAGGTAGACCATGATGCATTGTCTTGAACTGTCGGATTACTAAACCCCTGCAAGCTCTTACGATTGAGCTATCTCTACTGTGTATTATGAGGGATTTTTTTTTTTAAAGAAACCTGATTTTGGGGGGCACCTGGGTGGCTCAGTCCGTTAGGCATCTGACTCTTGATTTCAGCTCAGGTCATGATCTCACGGTGAGATCATGTGATATCAAGCCCTGCATAGGGCTCCATGCTGGGTGTGGAAACTGCTTAGGCTTCTCTCTCTCCTTTTCCCCTCTGCCTCCCCTCCCCCACCCCAAAAAATGAAAACTGGTTTTTAAAGTATTTTTCTTTGGTCTTGTTTTGCCTACTCTTTATCCAAAATCTGAGCGTATTCATCTTCATAATTCTTTCAGTATTTATTTACTGGCTTTCTTAGTGCCTTAGCTGGTGTTTTTTTTATATGAGATGTATACCATCTTGTGGCCTATAATTTTCCCTGACTTGTATGTTTCTTGTGTCCTTGGTATTCATTAGCCTATTGTCAGATGTTTGAAATGGGAAGAAAAGGAAAAATCACCTGTCATTTTCTGTTCCAAAGGCCTTTATTACTTTCTTCTTTTTTCTCCATGACCATTTGAGTCAACAATTTGAGTCTCTCAGATTTAACCTTTTTATCTTTTATTTATGACATCAGAATATCATATTGCTTAAAATTTTCAATTGACAAGAAAACCATGTAGAACACAGCCTTAGTGGCATGTCCACAAAAGCAATTTTTACCATGTTCACTGATCCATTTTGTATGAAATACCAAATTCTGGGGACCCATGCTTATACATCCCCCACCTCAAAAAGATAGTACAGTGAGAGAAACCAGATGACAAAGGATGCAGTAGTCCAGTTAGGAGAAATCAGTAAGAAATCCATTACGCAATGAAGAAGGGAATTAATTAATGACAAAATATACTTTCAGTTGGGTGACTAAGGCACAGAAAAGCCTAGAATTGGCCCAGAATGTATACAGGTATTGCTGTATTTGCAATTCAAGGCCAACCTTCAAAGTGCTTTAAATCAGACAAGTACTTCACTGATGGAAGCTAGAGTGTTGTATAGGCAAAATGGGCCTGTTTGCTGATAGTCATTGTTATAAATTATACTATAGGACTGACAGGAATCATTGGGAAAGATATATTATCTCAAAAAGATAGATTATCATCTGGTGATAACAGGAAACTGGCAAGAGCTGGCCACTGACGGAGTAGAGGCAAAAGTCTGTTGGTATCTGTTGGTGAGCAGATTCTCATGGTCTCTCACTCACTGGTTATTGTATAGCATGGGATTATTGTTTTCTAGGTAGTGACGCTCTAATTTTCTTGCAATTTGGGAAACTGAGGCCTCCCTGGCAATTAGGGGTTGGAGTTGGTTTCCCCAGCACAACCTGGCCATGGGACCTATATAAAGAGTGTTGCCCTTCTCATCTACTAAGTTAGCATAATATTTTCCACCTTCTCAATCTTTGCACTGAGATAATTACAATAAATCACTGCTGCTCTTGAAGATAATCTCTGTTCTCACATCTGGGTTTAAGTCTTTCAGTAAAGCTGCTTAAGCAGTGGGGAGGAAAGAGCCTTTCCATAAAGTTAAGGTCTTTCCTGATAAAGGTAACTACTCCACCCCTGCTTCCCAATTAGATCCCCTGCCAGCAACAGCATAGACTTGAGCCAGTGCCAAATGTTTTAATACCATAAGGACTCACTTGATAAAGGCTGTGCATGGCAAAGAAAAAAACAGCCAAAGTTCCCAAACTAAAATTTTCCAAGATTTCCATGTGAGATGCAGCCAGGGCACCCTTCATCTAATTGTTACCATGTGTTGCTGCAGTCATTGGGACCCTGCAATTCTCATTCTCCAACACTTCTAGAGATTAGAAATTACAGGAAGTGCTAGCCATTTCAAGATGGAAATTTACTCTAGCTGCAGAGACTTTGGTCTTTGTCAGAAAGAAGTACAATAGCAAAGACAGGGAACAATTGTGAGACTGATATTGTGATCTTTCCAAATAATTACTGAGTAATTATTAGTCAGTTAGCAGCACTCAGTGTCGTACTTCATTGTTCCATTAATATTAAACATGTGTTTTCTAGCTCTACTTCCCTTATTGTTATAAATTCTAGATAGGAGAAGGATTGCTATCTTGCTTGGGCACAGAAAGGAAATGCCAACACTAAATAGTTGTTGGGTATCTGCCTAGTTGAAGCAAAATGATTTCATAGATCCCTGAGCATAGGAGAGACTGATTAATGATTAAGAATTACAAAGTACCCAGGCCTTTCAGAAACCTGGAATACCTATATAAATACAGGAAAGAGATATTTTTCTCTGTTTGATTGACAGTGATTTTCAGATCTCATTTATGTTGGTTTTAGCTTCAGCATCTACCAGACTTTTACCATAGTTGCTAATGAATAATAACATTGACTGACTTAAGGAAGACTCAAAAGGAAAAATGAAAGATCTATGGCTATTAAATATTGAATGTCCCTAAATGAGAATTCAGATTGAGTGCAGGGGCTGTATTAAGCAAGGCCTGTTTCAAGTTGACCACTTAACACTTTGCCTCCTGTTGAAAGAAATTAATGGATTTTAATGAAACCTGCAATATTACTTAAGAATATATGATTCATCTTCAGTTCAGTTTATTCTCCTGTTGTCCTGAAACAAACTGATGGCTAATATAAATTTCCACATAATTTCTGTGAGGAAGCTAGAGCTCACAATAGTAGTAATAATATTGATAGCATTAAAAGCAAGAACAAGACTGCTTGCCCATGTTAGCAACCTGAGCAGTCAAAGGCATTAATGGACCATGAAAACTGGAGAGCTGGGGTGACTGTGGGTCAGAGCTAAGGTATATAGGCAAGCACAGTATAGGAGAAACTTTCATCACCTCCACTACACTGAGCCATTCCTCTTGATAGAGCAAGCTCTTAATTTCCCCTGGTTGTTAATCTGGCACCTTTCATGAATATCAGTGTTCACTTTGGAAAATAAAAAAGCGAACAGCCAAAACATTTAAGTGTTAAGGGGGAAAGAAAATCAACAGAGGAAATTACAGTAGCACTTAATACAGTGGCACCTTTTTCTTGAGTCATATGAGGTGAAGATATTTGAGAGTTTGAGGCTTTGACAGTCTCTTTAAGACAGTAGCCAGAGGTCTTGGGAAAGTGGTATGCATACACTGCCACCGATTAGCTATGCCCTTTATACACATATGTGTCCACATTTTCAAAACTGGCCTGTTAAAAATATATATGAGAATCAAGTGATTTGAAAGTAAATACCACTTCCGTTCCTCATTGCTTTTGCTCCCTGTTTGCCATTTCCTTTCTAACATTAATTACTGTTTCTGAAGGAATTGGTGTTTCCTGCCCTGTTTCTGTTTGTTTTGGATCATCCATAGTTGTTAAGAGAGTTGCCATGTTTTTTGGAATCTATTATATCAAGAATTGAGTATGATACCAGGTTCTCACTTTCTTCTGTCTCTCTTATTTTTAGGTAAGTCATCTGACTGGAGTGTCATTCCATTTGATGGAATTTTCCATTTGGTAAAGTATTACTTTTTTTTATCAAATGATGTAAACTTTCGTTTTTGTGATTTCTCAGTCTGTATTTTCCCACAATACTGACCTCCATAGTATGTTCTGTCTAGAAGGCAAGGAGTGAGAGTCACAGAATGAGAGAAAGAGAGAAGGAGGCCTGGGACACAAGGGAAAGGACATGTAACTAAATATATTTATATGTCAAGAAGAAACACTATTGAAAGAAACCTACCTTTTCATAGCTCTTTTCATGAATTTTGCCTTTTAGAATTTCAGGAAGTAGAAGAGTTGCTACAGTAGTCCCCCCTTATCTGCAGTTGTGCTTTCTGTGGTTTCAGTTACCTCTTGTCAGCCACAAGTCCAAGAAGACCAAGCAGATGGTCTTCCTCCTGACGTATTATCCGAAAGTCAAGGGCAGCCTAACACTACATCATTCACCTCACTTCATCTCATCATGTAGGCATATTATCATCACACATCATCACAAGAAGGATGAGGATAGTACAGTAAGATATTTTATGAGAGAGACCACATCACATAACTTTTATTTACATAACTTTTATTATATTGTTATAATCATCCTATTTTATTAATTATTACTGTTGATCTCTTACTGTGCCTAATTTATAAATTAAACTTTATCATAGGTATGTATGTATAGAGGGAAAAAAGTATATATAGGTTCAATACTATCCACAATTTCAGACATCCACTGGGTCTCTTGGAATATATCCCCTGTGGATAAGACAGGACTACTGTATATTTAATTGTGTTTAGAAAGGATTGGGCTTACTTCAGAGAATCCAACCAAGTAGTGGCTTTCCAGTTGTATTTGGTGAAAATCTGACATTCCTCAGAGGGTTGCTCTACATCTTGGGAAAAGCATATCATCAGAGAGAGCTTTTCTTTTGAATCATTGTTTTAAGTCCTCTGGTATTTGTTCATTTTAAAACGCAGTTATTAAATAGAAGCAAAATACACAATTTTAAAAGTACAAAACCAGGATTCTGTGGCACAGAGATGGTACCAGGGCTTGTAGTCCATAATAATAGAAGATTGAAGCCTCCAAGAGTGAGTATAATGAGAGGGACAAAAGGACACATCATAACATCACATGGCTTTTCCCTGATGTTCTGGATCTTTTCACTAATAAGAAGAATGTCTGTATTTGGTACACTTTCTGTAAAGGTAGATGAATTATGAATCCTAGCAATTTGTTTTCCCTTGGGGGAATGTTTCTCTTTCCACAGAACCACATACATATTGATCTATTGATAGATCTATTGAGTAGAGACTGAAAACTGTACTGCCAGCATCCTGCCTTTCCCAGTGTTTCTTGACTGGAAATCTTGTTTTCTTCTAGAGATTAACTTGATAAAAAGATACAGTTTAAAATACCCAGAGAACCAGTTAGATGCCATATTCCTTTGATTCTGCTACTGTGTTATCTCTTCCCTCTCCACAGTTTTAAATTTTTAAACTAAATACCTGGTATTCGAGTTGCAAATCCTGTTGAGACCATGGAACATCGGCATTTGTTGTTGCTGATTGAGAGGTTTGACAGTCCTTGGATATTTGGATGAAATAGTGATAGGATGACATTGGCATTCTGTTCAAAAAGTTTAGTGGCTAAAACAAAGTTCCTTCTAGATCAGAAGGTTATCCCATCTCTACCCAGAGATAGGCCCCACCCGATAGGTCCAAGAGCATACAGGGTGGGGACAATTTCTATTCTGCAAAGCATTCTGCTTCTGGTTGAGTGAATGAGTGGATGGATGACTTTTTAAATAAGAGTTTTAATATTTTAATATTAGAGATATTTTTAAATGAAGAACTTCCCGTTTTAGTAACAATTACCTTGTGTTTGGCAACGTATGATATTGTAGGGATGCTTTCTCATACTAAGATTCTGATAATTCCCATATTAATAATCATGTAACTAAATTTTATTTCTTTTAAAAACCTTTGTGAAGGGAATGGTAAGTGGGAAGGAAGGGATGACTGGTATCCTTTAACTCAAAGTATTCAAAAAAATTAAAAACAAATAAATAAGGGTGTTAGGATTTCTAACACTTTCATCTGTCTTTTATATTCCAAAAGGATAAAATATCTAAAAATTCTTTCTGCCTTTTATATCTTTACACTAGGAAGGAAATTGGTAGACTTAATGTGTCGTGAACCATTCATAAGTTCTGCTATGTATGAATTATATAAAAATAAATTAATATCGGGGCGCCTGGGTGGCTCAGTCGTTAAGCGTCTACCTTTGGCTCAGGTCATGATCCCAGGGTTCTGGGATTGAGCCCCACATCAGGCTCCCTGCTCAGCCAGGAGCCTGCCTCTCCCTCCCCCACTCCCCCTGCATGTGTTCCCTTTCTAGCCATCTCTCTCTCTCTATCAAATAAATAAATAAAATCTTTTTTAAAAAAATTATTAATTTCAATGCTGTTTTCTCTTTTCTTTCCTTAGAATCTCTCTGGTTTTCCCATTAATGTCATTAAAAGCCCAAAACCAAATAAAATATTTTTTGTATTTCCCAAGAAATCAGTTATCCAAAGAAAAGTCCAGCATTCTAGTATTTTATAACTTTGGAGAAAAACAGGAGGTTCTTTTTTTTTTCTTTTTTGTAAGATTTATTTATTTAATTTAGAGAGAGAGAAAGTGGGGATGGGGGAGGGGCAGAGGGAGAGAAAGTCTTAAGCAGACTCCATGGAGCCCGAAGTTGGGCTCGATCTCACAACCTGAGCCAACACCAAGAGTTAGACACTTAACTGACTACTCCACCCAGGCACCCCGAAAATCAGGAGCTTTTTGAAAAATACATGTCACTTAGTAAAGGGTAGGAGCATCTAGAAATAAGAATCCTCCCTAATATTATAAAGACTGGGAGAAGTTCTGATGCTTGTGGAAGAATTTAGACTCCACCACCCCATGCCAAATTAAGTATTTCATACACTCAATTTAGTTTCAGATCAGCTAAACTGTCATCAGAAAAGGCAGACACATGTGTTTTCCTCAATTATAAAATGAGTTGATATCAAGACTAAGACACCAGTGATGGATTGATTTTTGGATCCACTAACCATATTCTAACAGCAGTCTCATTTCAAGGCCAATAAGTTGTATTAGATAAAGTATGCAGAGACTGTTTGAAATTAAATTTAATAGAAAATGGAATGACCGTATTTTTTGTTCCTTTTCTAAAATAAGTTTCTTCTAAGTAATTGAATAATATTTTTTAAATATTCTCAATCTCAGGTTCATTGCTTCTAGAATTCTCATGATCCTTGAAACTGAATGCTATGATTATTGAGGTGAAAGTTGCTGTAGCTATAACTGACATTACAGAAAAGAAACTGGCTCTTAAATTCTCTGTGCCTCAGTGTCCTCTTCTGTTTGTCTCCACTGGACTGAAGGCCCCATGAATTTAAAGACTGACTGCTTTTGCTTATTTTTATACCTGTCACTGTTGCCATACTGCCTGGTGCATAGTAAGTACTCACTTAATATCTGATTAATTAGGGGAAGTACCATCAAATATAAAATCTCAACCACATGTGAGAGTTGTAAGGAATAATGAGATGATGTGTGAATGTCTGTGTGTGTGTGTGTGTATGTGTATCCCAAATACAAGTGCTCAAAAATAGTCATTTTTCAATCTGATTCATGCTAACCAAATTTACCAGAAACTACCTTTCAAACTAGGATACCCCTGTTAATTTGTAGTGGATGACATCTTATACCTGATTTGAGAGCCAGAGTTGTTTATATCCTTTAGTCCCTCCCTATTATTGATCAGGATATGTGTGTGTGTGTATATATACACACACACACACAGGGATGTATATAAGGCAACTAATTACAACTAAGAAATTGTTTGAACATGACATGAGAATAAAGGGAATAAATTAAAACAGGCTGATACTTCCCTTTCTTGATTCTAAGGTTTCTTCCAAATAATACCTCCCTTTGATATTTCCAGATACACTAACAAGGTTTTATAGCCGAGTTTGCTTTCTCTTAATCTGTGAGAACCCTAACACCTCAGGCCAGTCATTATATGATTTCTAATTTACTCCAAATATATCACAAAAACTGATCACTTTGATTAAGAAGTGCCACCTAGGGGAGCCTGGGTGACTCTGTTAAGCATCCAACTCTTGATACCAGCTCAGGTCATGATCTCAGAGCCATGAGCTTGAGCGCACCCCACTCTTCCCCTGGGGTCAGGCTCCGCACTCAGTGGGGAGTCTGCCTGAGATTCTCTCTCCCTGTGCCCACCCCTAACACGCGCATGCTCTCTCTCTCCCAAATAAATAAATAAATAAAATCTTTTTTAAAAAAAGGAAGTGCCACCTATACTCATCTTTTTTAAGAAGATTTATTTACTTATCTGAGAGGGAGAGCAGTGGGGAGGGGGAGAGGGAGAGAGAGGGTCTCAAGCAGACCCATACTGAGTGCAGAGCAGGATGCAGGGCTTGATCCCATGACCTGGAGACCACGAGCCGAAACCAAGAGTCAGATGCCCAACAGCTGTGCTACCCAGGCGCCCCAATATACTCATTTTTTTGATACATTGACAGCCTCCCAACTAGCTTCAATTTAGATTTGTTTTCTGATCTTGTTTCCTATTTTGATCTTGAAGTCTACTTTGCACTTTCTACCAGTACCACTGGTGATCAAGAATCACTAATATGAGGGCTGATATGATACTTATTCAGTACTGTCCGTTTCCATAAACATGTATTAAATGCCTAGTGTGTGGGCATCCTGGGTTGTGATTCAACAACAGACAACATGAGTCATAACCATTTATGAGTTGTAAAATCAAAATCAGAGATTCTCCCTGTGTTCTAGAATTCAATCCTCAGAACTAAAAGGATGAGAGTGAGAGACATAGCCTTTGAAAACCCTGTTATGGTGCCCATCAATGTTTCCCAATGTGTATTCTGTGGAACACCAATTCTGAGGGATGTACTATCAAAAGTCAAATAAATTTAAGAAAAATAGCAATCAATATTCTTTTTTTTTTTAAGATTTATTTATTTATTTATTTTAGAGAGAGAAAGCATGAAATGAGCAGGAGGGGCAGCGGGAGAGGGAGAGAGAAAAGCAGACTCCACACTGAGCACGGGGCTCATTCTTATAACCCTGAGATCACAACCTGAGCCAAAATCAAGAATCAGTCACTTAACCAACTGTGCCACCCAGGTGCCCCGATAGCACTCAGTATTCTTGAAGAACCACCATGCAAATATAATCTGGTAAAAGCTCTAGAATATCCTACACAAAGAAACAAGTTCAGCTTTGCTGAACTAACTTAATTCAGAACACACTTTAGAGAAAACTAAGAACAGTAATAACATCTTTAGAAGGTTATAATTCACTCATTTTATTGTTTTTAATTGTATATCCATTTCTCTTTCTAGACTCTGTGAAATTAAGAATTCTTAATCGTTCTCTTCTGTTCTTCCTCTATGCTATCCCCAACCCCTGATAAGAAAGATGTATGGAAGAAAGAAGGTGAAAATAGGAAGGAAGGAAAGAGAGGATGTGTGTGTGTGTGTGTGTGTATTATCTGTCTTGGTTATTTGTCTATACAGTACTATTGTGTAGTCCTTATGTATTTTAAAACTTTATACCAATATGATAAAATGTGTTCATATTTATAGCAAGTTTATTAAATTATGTTACATTATGTAATTAAATACACAAGGTTTTGATTCTATAACAAGTGAAAATGATTACTTGAGAAAGTAAGTATGGCCTATAGTTAACGGAGTTAAAATCTGTATTGGAAGAACTTTTTTATTTTGCTTTAAATTATATATGTAAATTGCTATTTTTTCTATATTTCCACGTTAATTATTAAGTTTCAGAGTTTAAAAATTACACTCAGAAAACTAAGTTATGAAAATATTTGTACTATAAGAAAACCTCCACTCTTTAGAATCTTTGAATGGTGATTTTAGATAATAAAATTTTCTCAGCACTTGGAGGCTGTCCCCCCAATACCATCATAAGCTCCAAAACTTTAAAAATATATATTAGGTGAAAATTTTTCTAAAATATTTCCATTTCTTGGGTGGCTGGGTGGCTCAGTTGGTTAAGTGACTGCCTTCAGCTCAGCTCATGATCCTGGAGTCCCAGGATCGAGTCCCACATTGGGCTCCCTGCTCAGCAGAGAGCCTGCTTCTCTCTCTCTCTCTCTCTCTCTCCCCTTGCTTGTGTGTGCGTGCTCGCTCGCTCTCTCTCTCTGACAAATAAATAAAATCTTTTTAAAAAAATATTAAAAATAAATAAATGAACAGAATATTTCCATTTCTTTTCTTTAAAAGGACATATGTTGACCATAATTTAAACTTTTTTCAGTGACCCAAGGTCATCATTCAGTTCACTTCATTTCAGCAAGTATTTATTTAGTACATCCTGTATATGATGATCCTCCCAGGCCCTTTTGGATACTTCAGTCTGTTTACCACTGTACTAAACAGCTGCTGAATGCTGTGTTTGGGGCTCTTGAGTCAGCTTTTTATAGTTTTTCTGATTCCCTAGCTGTGAAGACTGGCAGACTCCTGTGAGGGTGCCCCACTCAACCTCCCTCCCAGATGTGATGCTTCTGATCTTCTGGGAGCAGGAAGCTAAAATAACCAGCCCTATGGATATACATTCAAATAAGAAGAGCACACTAGGAAGCTCTTTAATATGTGAAGTACATGAAATTTGTACATTTTGGCTGCTCAAGAGTCCTTTTTATCCATTTGCTTGTTTCTGAGATCTCTTGAATTGTCCTAACATTTTAGATATGTGAAATATTGCTATAAACTTATCAAGCAGATATTTCCTTTATCCCTTTTCTTAATAGTTCTTCTTGAAGCAGATTCACGTTTTATAACACCACAGTCTATGTTATCCACTGACCAAGTGAGAATTAGTTGTGTCTAAAATACTAATCAGAAATTTCTATCTAATTACAGTCCACAGCTTCCTTATGAACCATTTTATATTTGCCTGAGACTTGGTTTAATTTTGGCCTATAATGGGTTTTTATTAGTTTTTTAGTTTTTCAAATTCACAGTTTGTGTGTGTGTGTGTGTGTGTGTGTGTGTGTGTGTATACACACCATATGGTATATTACAGTGTAATATATATATATATATATATATATATATCATAAAATTCTTTTTTTCAAGTTTTTATTTAAATTCTAGTTAATATATATGGTAAAATTGGTTTCATACCATAAAATTCTTAATAAAGACTTCTATAGCAGGCTCATTTTTATTTTCTCCTTTGTCAAAATGATGTATCCTAAAAATGTCTTATCACTAAAAATCAGTATTTACAAAATATTTGTTAAATTATCTGGCTCTATCTAACTTTCAATTTAGCCAAAAATGAATTGAGTGCTGGAGAGAAGTGTGACACAGTGTGTACATTACACAGACCTGCAAGAATTAATGTGTTAGAACAATAAAGCTGGATGACGTTTTTAGCACCTCCCAATAACCATGTTAATCATGCATGTACTACAGTTACCAATACCATTATTAGTAACTGTTAGTTAGCTCATCACATCCTTTCAACCCTGTGTGCTATTTATGTTTTCTAAATCTACCTGTCACCACCTTACCAAATAAGAACAAGAAGAAGCACCATAGTAACCAAAGAATGAAATTCCTCTGTAAGCACTTTGTATTACCAGCAGCATTCATACTGAGATCTTTTTTGAAGAGTCAGTTAATGAAGAAACTTGAGAATCCTTGGGTTATCTGCCATTGAAAGTTGAATTGTGGTATTTTGGTATCCTTAAAGGCAGTAGCAGATCTTTTTTTCTCTAAACCTATTTCTAGAATTCTAGAGTATAGCTATTGACTATCTTTCCATCCCTTTTCTATTTAAAAGTCCTCTATTTTAAAACTATATATAAATGTAAGCTGATGCTTGTTTTCATAAAAGTGTGATTCACTCTAAAATCTTTCTTTCAAGCTGTTATCACAACAATAAGGAGTAAGAACTTTCCTTATATTGTCATCTAACTTCATGGCTTACTTTCATTTGATCTTCTTTTTTTTTTATTCACTTGGAATTTATGGAAGAGAATTCTGGAAAGCTGCAGTGGTTCTTTGTTTTTTAGAGGAAGTGGCTAGCATGAGATTGAGGGCAGGAGTGTGGAATAAGGAAACTGGCTTGAAACCTCTATATATTACATGCAATTTTATTTTCTGAGTAATATCTCTGATTCAGTAATCACCCTGGGTATTAGCCATGCAAGTTTTCTTATTCCCTGGAAAACCTTACTATAATCAAGAATTTTGCTAGCATATCATATACCTTGTAATTTTATTTTCTAAAATTATGTGGCATTTAATGTCTTCATTTCCCTGCAACCTTTTAAAAACCTTGTATCTTCATTTATTTTATTACTCCCACACTCTCTATTTCATCATTCTTTGCAATTCACTTTGCTATTCTGCCGATAAATCATTTGCAGATTTCCTAAAAGCTGGATTCTCTCACTTATGGTCTAGTGCTGTGGTTTCTTAGTAGAAGACAAGTTTACAGCCAGAAGCTGTAAGTTCCCCAAGTTCAAAATCTATACAAGTTTACACTAGAAAACCAAAATTTTCCTTCTGTGATCACTGAACTTCCAAGAGAAGTTTGATGCCACCGGCATAGAAACAGAATCAGTCCATTAGGCTCTGGGTATTTTGAAGGTCTGAAATAGATTGAGACCCAGCATTACCTTGGCCATTCTTATTTGAGGGCTACAGATAGGGTGGTATCTTTTGTCAAGACCTAAAAGACGTAGGGGCGCCTGGGTGGCTCAGTCGGTTGAGTGCCTTCAGCTCAGATCATGATCCCGGAGCCCAGGAATCCGCAGGGATCCCCAGGGATCGAGCTGCATCAGGCTCCCTGCTCAGCAAGGAGTCTGCTTCCCTCCCCACTCCCCCTGCTCATGCTCTCTCTCTCTCAAATAAATAAATAAAATCTAAAAAAAAAAAAGACCTAGAAGACATAAAAATATAAATTGACAGGAAGGTAGCCTTTCCTCTTTTTTTTTTTTTTTTAAGATTTATTTATTTATTTGAGAGAGGGAGAGTGAGTGAGCTGGGGGAGAGGGAGAAGGAGAGTGAGAATCCGCAAGCAGTCTCCTGGCTGAGCACAGAGACTGAGGCAGTGTTAGATCCCAGGACCCCGAGATCATGACCTGAGCTGAAATTAAGAGTCAGCCGCTCAACCAGCTGAGCCACCCAGGCACCCCAGGAAGGTAGCCTTTCTGACCCTACTCTCACCAGAAGGAACAGCAGGTTAAAAATTAATAATGACTGATAACATTTTTTCAAATAGTCTTAATTTTTTTTAATCATTTAACTTTAATGATTTAAAATTTAAAGTTTACCAAACCAGTAAACATACTGCTATATACTTATTAATAAGAGCTATTTTAGGGGAACCTGGCTGGCTCACTCATAGAGCATGCAACACTTGATCTCGAGGTCATAAGTTCGAGCCCCACATTGGGTGTAGAGATTACTTACAAGAAAATAACACCTTTAAAAAAAAAAAAGGGAGCTATTTTATTAGAAAATAATGAATAATTTTGATCTTTCTTCATTGCCTAGACCTCAAATCCCAAAGCAAGTTTCCCCAGTTTACTGTTCTCACCTAGAAAATTGGAGAACATAGTTATTCCATGCTGTTCTAGGCATCAAATAAACCTGTTAAAGGCACTTGAGTTCCTAGTGACACACTCTAGAACTCTCATTATACATAATAAGCTCATTCTTTGGAGTTGCTAAAAAATGAGACTTAGATTTTTGTGTCCTCAACTATGTTCTTCTTGGTCCATTGTTTCCTTCCAACTTAGGCATCTTTACCACCTTTACTCCAAGAAATAAGCTAATGGTATACAGGATTATGCAAAAAGCTCCAGGAGAGAAGGAACTCTTCCCCAAATTTCAGAATTGCCTCATTGGAGAGAAAAATTCTATAACATTTTGTTTTATTCAGAGAATCTAAGTGTCAGAAAGAACAAAGAGGCAGGAGAGGAGCTATCTTGAGCTCTTGAGTTTGAAGCAAGATCTGCATTATGACCCCATTTAGAAAAGTACTGGCCCTCCATAGAGCAGTGCTTTGAACAAATTAGTAAACCAAGTATCTTGGTTGCTAGTATTTTTTAAATCTCAGAATAGACATGAAGATAATCCAATAGAAACTATGATTTTCAGTTTAAAGAATGGTACTTTATGAAACTCTGATCTTTTTAATGGAGAAGGAAGAATAGCTTGGTTGCTAGATCTGTGTGTGTGTGTGTGTGTATGTGCGTGCGCACATGGGTATCTGTCTGAGAGAGAATGAAAGAGGGAGAGAGGAAAGGAGAGAGGAGACGCAAGACAAACATAGTTATACTAAAATTCTTTTTCCACAAGGAATTTGTAATAGCTTGGAAACAAAACACATAATAAAATTCACATAAGGATTTTAAATAAAAATAGGAAGACCAGGGCAAAAGAATGGTATTGGAATAAGTTTGGATCTCTCAGGAATCCTACAGATCTTTTGATTCAGGTGCAGTAGCAGTAGCATTAAGAGTAGTGTCAAGCACAGTTCTGTTTTAAGAAAAGAGCAGATCTTCCATTGGTCCTCCCATCCATTGCCAGCCCGTATTGAACCAGTGCAGCAAGTCTATTGTCAGGCCTTGGGCTTTACGTGGCCTGTGTGGTCATTCTAGTTTGCCTGGCTTTGCCTGCATGCTTATGGCATGGCTCCGCCGGTATTCGTTCCACTGCTTTGGGAAAACCTGTATATTCACCAGTTGCACATCCCATGAGAGGAATAGCATTGAGCATGATTTTAGAAACCCCGCATATGCATTTTATATTGGGGCTCGAGTATCCAAGAGGCCTTCAAAATATCATTGTCAGTTTATTATTCTGTTGAATTTACAGGTGCTTCTAGGATGGACTCAGGTGAGGGACACCCAGAAACTGGCTAAGCAAAGGTGAAAGGAAAGTGAAAGAATTTCCATTCTGTCTGACTCAGGATAATAGGTACAAAACCTAAAGATATTTTTCTTAAGTGTTCATCATTTATTTCCATCATTTGTTCCCATTGTTATTTTCCCCTGCCCAGTTATTACTTGCATTTCTTTAGAAATATTAGCGTGTAAGCCTGAAGAGGCAGAGAATTGAGGGTGCTCCACCAGAGTCTGAGAAAACTCAAAGTTTTGGACTGAGGTCCCACCTCTGAGCTCATGCTTTTTCATTACACTGTATTTGGCTGAAGATATACTAGATGCACTGTAACCATTGCAAAGACAGTGTAATCTCTTGCTTCCTGGACTTTCACTGGTATTTTTGCCTGTTGTTAGAGTAGCCACACCTTTCCATGAGTTTTGGGTGTTTTAGCCATTTAGGAAAAAGAGAGCAGGGGGAAAGAAAATAATTGGTGGTAAAGAGAGGTGCCTGAAAATGGAAAGGTCACAGATGAAAGTGGAGTATGTGTTACCTTCTGACTCAGGCCAGGTGGTTGGGTGTGGATGTCATGTATGTCCCAGGGCAGTCACCCTTGCAGTGGTAATTCTCTCGGCTTAGCCACCACGGAGTATTGTTCCTTGTTTTTCTATAGTGCTTGTCAAAATGCTATGACAACTGGCTGGTTTTATGAAAACAGAGCCTGGCTCTCAAGAGACAGTGTGTCTGAAAGTCAAACATGGATGGCAGCCATTGGCACGCGAAGGAGTCAGAAACCACAGATTGTTTTCTCGTTGGATGAACAGCTTAAAGCAACGTAAAGTTAATTGAAGAATTCCTTGAAAGTGAAGTCAGACTAAAAGAAATGCTCTAAGTCTATAATTTACTAAATGTGAAAGATCTGTAAGTGGTAGTGAGACTAAAAGAGTTTGGGGGGATAAAAGAGCATTTTTGTAAATAAATCTGACTTGTATTATTGCCTAGGCAGTTTTAATTATTTGCTCTAATAATGTAGATCTGCAGAAGAATCTTTAATTAGGTAAAACTTGATTTATAGAGTTGGCCTCATATAAACCATGAGGTCATGGTGTGCTGCAGAAAATTACAGGCCTGGTCTTGCCATCGAAAACTATTATTTCTACCTAGGACTACTCATGCTCTGCATGTCTTACTCTCACGAAACCAGAGCATCCTGTGTTCTCATTCTCAATGTCCTTTGCCCAGGTAAATTCAACATATACTATTACTCATTAAGTAATTTATCAAATATACATATGAAAAAACTGAGGAGGGAGAATTTAACTACTAACTCTGGTAGTTAAAGAAATTTTACTTCTTGAGAGCTTAGAAACCAACCTGTGATCCAGAAATGGATTCATTCTCCTTTCAGCTGACAGATTGGCAGGGACATACAAGACTGTCAAAAGTGGTATCTGTGCATCTGTCTGCCTGTCCTTCCCACGAACCTAACCCCATCCTCTACTTTCCCTCTCCTTCCCTAGCCTCTTCCTGGGAATTTCTTTCAGTGTCATCAATGCCTGTTTCATCTGGCTTTAAATAAGAGCAGGGGGCCTCTACAACATTTCACTGTGGTTCTTACTTCCCTCCCATTGCAGTAGAAGCCTTGATGTAGGGCCAAGGCCTTTTCTTTGATTATAGGTCTACTGATTATAATTTCCTAACATTTTTCTTGCATTAATTATACCTTAATGATTACATTTTCTATGGTTCCCCATTTCAATTTTGTTAAAGTAGGATAAGATTTAAGAAGGAACCCTTCTAGATTTTAACAATTTATTTTCTATTCTTTTAGATTTATCTAACCCATATCTGCCTTGATAGCTATTTTAAATGATAAGCCTTTATCAGGTCTTCTGAAAGTGTTCAATGTTTTTGCATAAAAACAACTCCTGCCTTCACTGTCGTATTTCATCACTTTACATAATATTTGATTAAATTCTGTAATTACAATAACCAGTCCAACAGGCATAAACAGGTTTGGGAACAAACGTAATTGTTGAAACAGTTGGAAGAAGTGCATGGGGCATACTAGAGAATAGCCTTCTGGCCTCCAGGATTCAGTATGTGTGGCCTCAGTCCTGAGTTAAACAAAGGGACAGAACTGGGTAAGTAGAGCCCAGTTATGAGAACTTCTGAATCTGTACTCTCCACATTTTCTTCATTTTGCAGGTGAGACCCAAGGTGGTTGGTTACATGATTTGCCCAAGGTTGTCAAACTAGTTGGTAGCCAACCTGGGTGTCCTGACTCTCAAGCCAGAGTTTTCCCATGGTACCGGAGAAGGCCTGATACCCTGACCTTTTATGAATGCAGGTTTATAGAGTGTACTTTGATTTACTACCACAAAGTATCTGTCTTGATGCTTACTTTACCCATAGTTTTTATGTTACTAATTAACAAACATTTTTCTTTAAATTCTTCCTGATATCAAAGCTAATCCTTCTTTATTATAGGGAGTTAAACCAGGTCATAAAATTTATCACTTTTTTCTTTAAATGACCATAATAAGAGAGAGAGACTGAATGGAAGAATTTTTCAGTAGGGCATGTCCCATACTGTTCATAGCTACTCTTGTCCATCTAAAAGCAAATTTTTAAAGGGTGTAGGCCTCAGGGGCACCTGGGTGGCTCGGCATGTTAAGCATCTGCCTTTGGCTCAGGTCATGGTCCCAGGGTCCTGGGATTGAGCCCCACGTCAGGCTCCCTGCTCCGCAGGGGGAGCCTGCTTCTCCTTCTCCCTCTGCTGCTCCCCCTGCTTGTGCTCTCTTGCTCCCTCTCTGCTAAATAAATAAATAAAGTCTTAAAAAAAAATTTTTTTTAAGAGTGTAGGCCTCAGACAAAGCTGCTTGCGGTAGCACTGTAATTACGGTTTATATTTATATGATCTCTTTCATGACCCATATGTGCTGACTTTCCTAATATCAAATTGGAAAGACTTTTTTTAAATCACTTTCCTTTTCCTACCCCTTTCTTCCAGTGCTTACCTCTTGCCCCACCCCCTTTCAGAAAAGATTTGGTATTGCCTAGAGTCAAAATGTACCTACAACTGGGCAGTTAAAAATAAAATCAAAACCAGTAGGATGAATATGAAGGAAGGGGGAAAATGCTGTACTCAAATCCTGGGGTAAAATGGTTTTGTTATTATTGAACATTGTATTTAACTGAACTTCCTCATAGACAAAGCAGAACAAGACACTTGGGTGTACGTTATTTTTATTTGCTGAAGGGAAACATATCAGGTCTTCCACAGGGACATTATTACCAAACACTTCATTCTAAGCCGATGACCCTTATGTAAATGAAGCTGAATAACCACCTAGAGCAGGGTATTTGTTCACACATTGGATCTGGAGAAACCATACTGTAGTCCAACTCCATTCTTTGTTGATGGGGAACAGAATCCCAAAGAAGATAAATAATTTGCCAGTCAACAGGCTTGTTGGTGCTATTACCAGCCTGGAGCCAATGTCCCTTCATACCGACCGGGGTCTCAGAGCGCTGTTGTTTAGAAATCATGGGTATAGTGAGATCAGGTCCAGTCCAGATATGGTCCGGTTGCATACCTCGTTATTGGGCAGTAGGGACATGGGCTGTCAAGTGAGTGGGATTTAGACTTGATGAAGTCAGAATACGCAGAAGAGAGTTTTTTCTTCAGGGGCTTCTCTTTTCACTGAGAAGGAAGACATAGGGTGGACCTCTGTCACGGGTTGTTGTCAAATCACTATGGAGGAGAAAACTAGAATAATGGGTGTTCTTTTTATACCTGTGTTAAAATAAATACTTTGTCAAAACTTCCTTTCGTCAGAATTTATGGCAAGGTATGTTGTATTGTAAGACAGTGAATTTATGAGAGAACTTCGGGCAGGGGTCTAAAAACAAGCTATAAGCCAGCTGTTTATTACCTGAAAGTCCAGGTATAAGACAACAGGGAGAGTGCTCCAAAGGGGGCAGCTGCTTCCCAGCTCCAGCTGATTTTTGTCTTGTGAAAAATACAGATATACATTTGACCATATCTTCTAGTGTTTTGAGAGAAGCTGGAAGTCTGGATTATTAAGTCTCCTGATTTTAAATGCTGACAACTTCCTTCTTACACATGCTCAAGCCAGAAAACTTGGAGTTGTCCTTGACTCCTCTCTTCCTTTCAAAACCTACATCTAATCTATCTGGAAATCCTGTTGGGTCTACCCTCAATATATATTCAGAATCTGATTACTTCTTACAGATGACTGTTGCACTATTATAGTCCAAATGACCATTATCTCTTTCCAGGATTACTGCAATAGCCTCCCAATTGGTCTCCCTTCTATGCTTTCTTTCCCGTAGTCAGAGGGATATTATTGAAGCATAAGTCAGATCATGTTGCTCCTCTTATCACAACCATCCAAAGGCTTCCCATCTCACTTAGCAAAATCCAAAGTCCTCCCAATGCTCCACGAGGCTCTCTGACCTCACCTCTGCAGCCACAGTGGCCTCTTGTCTTTTCCTCAGATACACCTGCTCATTTCTTCATCATGACCTTTGCCTTTGCTCTTCCCTTGCCGGGAACGCTTTTCCCCATGTATCTCCATGGCCCAGTCACCTACTCCAATCCCTTGCTCAAATGTCATCCTCTCCACAGGCCTTCCTTGGCCACACTATCTAAACTTGTAGCCACACACACACAACCTCCCTCTCTCCTTCTCGACTTTGTTTTCTCTCTCGTACATATCATGATCTCATATACTACGTATTTTTCTTCTTTGTTACCTGTTTTCCACATTAGAAAATAGGTTCCAAAAGGGTAAGGACTTTGTCTGTTTTTGTATATTTGTTCATTGCTGTATACTTAGAATCTAGAAATACGTCTCACATAGTAGGTGCTCAGTAAATGCTTGATGAATAAATGAATCTAAAAAAACAATTTCTTCAACTTTTGGCCAAACAAAACTCTTCAGTGGGCCATATCCATCCTATACCCTCTTTGACCTAGGGTCAAAAAGAAGAGTAAGCACTTCCCCAGCTGCACCTAGTAGCTTGGAGACAAGCACATGACTACATCATGACCCCTGCCCTGCTCAGGAAACCATAGAAGAGCTCTTCCACTCCACTTTGCACGTTGGGTCCTCCTGCTTCCACTCTGCTGAATTTTAACACATGCTTATCGTTTTATGCCACAACACAGTTTTTCTCAGTATATTGATGTTTAGAATATGGAAAATGTTATTTGAATTAGTTCAGCCTCCTGAGTGAACTTCCAAACCTCTAAAGGTAGGAAACATATGAACAATATGACTTGCTTTCTCCACAAAGCAATGTTTAGAGTTAGACAAACAATAAATAAGAGGAAGCACTACAACAGAGGGAAAAAGCATATGTAAAGACACTTAGGCGGAAAAAACCTTTGTGCTTTGGAAGAGAACAAGTGAAACTAGAGTAGAGAAATGGGAACAAGTGGTAGGAAAAGACATTGGAGAGGTAGGTAGGGCCAAATATTATAGGCCAAGGTAAGGAGTTTGGATGTTATTGTTAAAGTCCAATGGAAGACTCAGAAATCATTATTATGAACTATTTATAGTGGTAATTTTTTTAATATAACTTTTTATTGAAGTACGACACATATACATGCAGGGGATGTTTTCAAGTAAGTCAGTCAATTGTTAGCGGTTATTTCAATACCCAGACTGCCTTCTTTTTGTTTAAAAAAATTTTTTTGGACTTAAATGGCTGAAAAAACTAGTTTATTTTCACATTTATACAAAAATATGAAAGTTTATTTTAAAATATCTTACTAAAGGGGTACCTGGGTTTAGGCCCCGCATTCAGCAGGGAATCTGCTTGTCCCTCTCCCTCTGCCCCTCCCCCTGCTTGTGCTCTCTTTCTCTCTCAAAATAAAATCTTTTAAAAAATAAATAAATAAAAATATCTTACTAAAATAACTAAATGTATTTATTTGTATAGAAAATAAGTTTTGTTTTAATTACATAACACTGTAGATTTTAGTTATGATTGTTCAATAAAGTAATGCTCCCCAGACACAGTCTTTTTAATGGTATCCACTTTAGTTATGTACATTAAATGCTAAATAGTCATTCATTTTATTGTTGCATTTGCAACTTTGCCAAGTTACCATCACATTGAAATATATAGCATTTTGCTTCTAAAAAATAATTATATGTACTTAGACTATACCAAATGTACATTAATTGCAGTTTTTATAAAAGGTATAACTCGTCCTTGAGCTCATGGTTTATTTGGCCTATGTATTCTAATCATAAAATGGATCAAATGTTGAGCAGTTCACTAACAGTCCACAGAAGATAGAACAAGGCTCTTTTAGTTCAGTATATGAGAACAGTAAAGAACAGTAAAACATTACTGAAGTTGTTTTTTGGGGTTTTTGGGTTTGTTTGTTTTTTTTTTTTTTTTTTTTTAAAGATTTTATTTATTTATTTGACAGAGAGAAAGACAGCGAGAGAGGGAACACAAGCAGGGGGAGTGGGAGAGGGAGAAGCAGGCTTCCCGCTGAGCAGGGAGCCCGATGCGGGGCTTGATCCCAGGACCCTGGGATCATGACCTGAGCCGAAGGCAGACGCTTAACGAACTGAGCCACCCAGGCGCCCCAAGTTTGTTTTTTTTTTTAACTTCAGGATTGTGCAAGCCAAACTGAGCCACTTAGAGGGATTTTGTAGCTTGAACTTGGCCGTCTGGTGACTAAAAAGGCAGATTCTGGGACGTGATAACATTTGAGATATGAATAGTCCAAGCAGAATCAAGCTATAGGTAATCTGGAAAGCTGAGGTAAAAACCAAGTGTTAGGACTAAGTTTAGAAAGTCTTGGAACATTCAGAGGCAGCTCACTGTGACATAAGTGAGAACTGTAAGAAGAAAAACTTAACAGTTCTTTGTAGCTTTCTCACAACCGATTTTCAGTAGCATTAAATGGAAATTATAAATGAAGTAGAAAAATTCACAACTGAAAAGGACCATAGAAACCCTGCTTTACAGATGAGGAAACTGAGGCCCAGAAGATACCAAAGACTTGCTCAGTGTCACGCAACTAGAGTTAATGTAGGACTGAAGTTGAGATTTGGAGCTCCTATTTTCTAGCTCAGTAGAAAACTTTTCCATACTTTCTTGGGCATTTTTTGACCATATAGTCATTGAAGTTGTACCACGATAGAATGAGCTGGCTTGGGTGAAGAAGGGAACATTGCCACCAGAAGTGAATGATCAGGCAAAAGCTGGACAGTGGCTACCTGGCATGTATGCTGATTTTCCATGAAGGAAACTCGTCCTCAGAGTTCTCTAAGAGCTTTTCCAACTCTAATTTTAATAGAGTTTAGATACTTTTAATCATATTTGTAATAGGTAATTATTTGTCCTCTCTACTTATAAAAATTATTGTTCACTCTCATTCATGCATGTGTTATCCACTCTAGTCTTTTCTCAGAACCTGTCTTCCCTTTAACAGCACCCGTTCCAAAGTTGCTTAGTAATACAGTGTGACCAGAGAGCAGGCCAAGACTCTAAGCTCTGTTCACCACTTGGAATGATGAGTAATCACTGTACCCATAACTAACTTAAGCTTCTACATTAGACAAAAACCCAACAACTAATCTTCCTCTGCCACATAAATACGAACTAGCTACACAGTTAGTGAAAGGGAGATCCATAGCATTGAAATCAATCAGCTTTCCTATTGTGCAGCAAGGACTTGGAATGGTAAAGCACTTGGTCAGTCTGTAACCCAATTAGGGATAAATGATTTTTAAAGTAAATTATGATAAAATTTCTTTACTGTGCAATTATATATAGCCTATTCTTAGCTTAGAAATGAGACTTTATAGATTTGCATTACATTATTAAATGCATGAGAGGGGCGCCTGGGTGGCTCAGTCATTAAGCGTCTGCCTTCAGCTCAGGTCATGATCCCAGGGTCCTGGGATCGAGCCCCGCATTAGGCTCCCTCCTCCACGGAGAGCCTGCTTCTCCCTCTCCCACTCCCCCTGCTTGTGTTCCCTCTCTCGCTGTCTCTCTGTCAAATAAATAAATAAAATCTTTAAAAAAAATAAATGCATGAGAAGTAACTCTGATTAGAAATTTTTTTTCCTGCTGTAATCTAGAAGGTAATTTCCCAGACATAAATATTTTTAGACTGTGTGCTTAACAGTCATATTTATAATAGGGAACTTCTAGAAAACAAGTGATTCAGTCTCCTATGCCTTAAGGTAGCCCCTTTCTCCAGTGGAGACCGGGATGAATTGTTCATTGTAGTAGATATGTGGTCACATCAGGGGCCCATCTCCATAGGGTTACAACTGGGTTCTACACTTCCATCCTGAAGTCCTATGGGAAGGTTTCCAGTATCCTCATTCCCCTCATTTCCACTGACCCTGGATTCATTTGGGAGGTAGAAGGAGGGAGATGATGGTAGGGTTTCATGTACTATAATAGTGATTTGCTAAGGCAGTGAAGGACTCTTTTTTTTAAACATGAAGGAAACTGAGAGCCCAACAAGGGAGAAGCCATGTTATAGGACTAGAGAAGTTACATAATAGATAATTGTCTAGAACCAACATAAAAACAAAACCTGAGACCCACATCTCCTGTATCCTGACATCTCCTGTATCCTTTTTTTTTTTTTTCATGGTCTCATTCTGCCCCTACTGAAAACTCAAGCTAGACTCTATTTCCTTTCCAAAGCTGACTGGACAGGCAGATTAGACAGTGTATCTTATGTGAATTGGCCTTATTTTATCCCAAGAGAAAGACCTCCTAGGGCAATGTTGAAACTTTTCCTATAAAAGATCAGATAGTAAATATTTTAGGCTTTGTCAACCATATGGTCTCTGTAGCAACTACCCAACTCTATCATTTTAACACAAAAGCACCCACAGGCAATACATGAACAAATGAGCACGGCTGTATTCCATAAAACTGTATTTATGAGCACTGAAATTTAATTTTATATATTTCTCATGTGTCATGAAAAATTACTCTAATTTTGATTTTTTTCCAACCCTTTAAAAATGTAAAAATCATTCTTGTGTTCTATACAAAAATAGCACCAGATTTTGGACCAGATTTTGGCCCACTAGCCATAGTTTGCTAACCTCTGCCCTAGGGGAATAAATATGAGAAGACCATAGGTGTTAAAACATGAAGAGATAGAATATGATACCTGAAGGACAGATGATTTAAATGTGGTAGGGGAAATGACTGATGGGTATGCCTATGCAGGGAGAGTAGATGGATGCCCTGAACCTTGATTCTATTTTAGGTAATCTGGGTTGGTACTAGGTCAAATTCCACATTCTTTATTTTGATTTACTGTCTTAAAATTTATGAAAGGCAGGTTTTAGCTGGCCTTAGAGAAGAAAAGCAGAAATAAGAAAAGGACATGTGACCTAGAGTTTACCATATGGTATCAGAGCCAATAGGACATTTTATTAGGAATGGCAGCTGGTGGTTTTCGTTATCAGTGAATCATAGGGAAGCTTGTCTGAGGCAGGGAGGAGGCAGTTAGCCATATTCCTCCTTAGCACAAACTACTGCATGTCACTGTGAAGCTCTGCTATGCTCTGTCTTCTGCCATGCTGAAAGAACCCATAAAAATCTCTGTTTTTATGACATAAAAGCAATATTGGTAACTTTAAATTTAAAAATCCCATAAACTCAAAACCGTAAAGGATCATTTATTAAAACAGTATGAATGATTTACATGCAGTTGAATACAGCTTTTGTTGTTCCGTAGGTCAACTCACCTATAACAATTGCATAAGCGGTAGTGTGGTTGTTTATAACAAAGGAGTATTCATTATTATGATGATGATAATATAATTAACATTTTTTGAGCAGCTACTGTCTGCTGCCATCTAACATACGTTATCCCATTTATTCCCACAACAGCCCTGCAAGGTAGCTATTATTCTCCTGTTGAAGGTGAAATTGAGGCCCAGTCATATACACACAAAGTAGCAGGACCAAATCTATGTCTCCCTGACATGAAAGTTTATGCTGTTTCCACTGTACCATTGCCATGATAAGAAATGTTGGGGGGAAAAAAAAACAGAATTTGGAAAAATCATCCTCAACTATATTGCTGACTGTCCATATTTTATGTTAATTTTACTCTGTGTGGTTATTGTACTGTAACAGAATAATTTCGGCACCTTAAAACCTTGAAAAAATCACACCAATTGTGTCTTCTAAGATTTGTGGTTTGTGTGTCCATTCGTTGCTTGCAGTTTCTAGGCAGGCTGCAACCTTGAACTATTCACTGTCTGAACTTGCCCTCAAAGAATTATTCTTCCTGCCCTACCTCTATCAAGTGACAACCAATGAAAAACCCACAAGCTCGGCAGCTGCAGCTCTGGAAAGCTTCCATCAAAACCCTCATTCCCACATCCCCTTTGAAAATCACAGAACTTGCTGTTATCTTCTTGAAGGTCATGACTAATGCTTATAAAACTTCCACAGCAAACACTGTCTACAAGACCCTAATTCCTTAACTTGAGTTCTGTGTTAACTTACCTACACCAAAACATTTACTGCCCCTCAACTGCCCTACCCTAAATTCTTACCCCATAACCCAGAAAGCAAATATTAGGATAGGAGCATTCTAAATAGTCAGTAGGAAAACTGCAAAGCTTAATGAATTTCAGAAAGTACCTCCTTGACAGATCAGAATTGAATGAAAATCCGTTATATTGAGAGTATGAAGTGACTTAGCCCTGTTCTTACCCATCTAAATTTTTTTTTTTTTTTTTAAGATTTTATTTATTTATTTGAGAGAGAGAGAGAGAGCACGAACGGGGACAGGGGCAGGGCAGAGAGAGAGGGAGAAGCTGACTCCCACTAAGCAGCGAGCCCTCTTCGGGGCTCCATCCCAGGATCCCCGAGACCATGACCTGAGCCAAAGGCAGACGCCCAACCAACCGAGCCACCCAGGCACGCTGTCTAAATTTTATTCTTTCCATAAATTGCTTTTAGATCTCAGAGGTCAAGTATGCAGTATACCTATCTCAGAGGAAACAATTTCATTTTTTTCTAAATGTGGAAATGTAGTATAAAGGTGGCTTTTTTTATGTATGACCGAGTGATACCAAAATCCAGTTTATAGGAGCCTTTTCAGATGTGAATCATGTTATTTAATCCAGATCTTTGCAACTACAAGCAGACACACAGTATGGATGTTTGATTGAAGAAATATGGTTGCTATTATTCACCCTGCGATGCTTTATTTTGCTTACACTAATGACCCATTAATACACTTAAGAAAAAAAGTAAATTTGCATCATCATCCATTGAAATTGACAGGACTGGATGCTGGTGATTATAGACACAAGACTCCATCAAGAGATAATTTCCTAATGATCACAACATTGATTTTTCTAGACTGTCCCATGAGTATTTCCAGGAATTCAAGGAGAAAAAAAAGCTGCAGCCAGGGGACAAATATGTGCTAATACACCACTTATTGTCTGGAGAAAATATATGCTCATGGCAGCAGTAAGAAGTTATTTGGTCTGTATTTACTTATAACGTACAGGCTGCGGAATGTTGGCATTCTGAATGTGCCCAGACATAATAGAAAAGAATTCACTAGCACTTTCACACTAGCTTTAGTAAGGAATGCACCTTTTGAATCAACATTGGTTAAAAGGTTGTCATTTAGTTCCAGTAACCCCAAAGGTTCTTTCTGTTGCCTAAATTATGGAGAGAATTATTTGGGGCCCTAAATCCCACCTGAATTGACTGCTCTGGGTCACTTTAGCATATTTCCTTATCAGTAAAACTAAGCAGACACATTTTTTTAAATATGACAAAATATCTACTATTTAGGTGAGATAGTGAATTCAGATCTGTGGTGGGGAAACGCTTATAATTCAAAAGAGACTTTCTTGAAATATTGTTGATAAAGAATATCAATGTCAGTTTTCCTAATGGGAAGGAGGGATAGGGTTTATAAGCCAAGACTGTCTGTTAAATAAACAGCCTCAGGAGAATGTCCACTCTCATCTCTGAGCAGTGTATGCATATGCATGTAAATATATCTGTTTGAGGTGGGGTTTTCTCCCCACAATAGGATATCTCAGTGACTGCAATTTTTTACTTTCCCGTTTTAGTATTTTGCTTATCAGTTATTTAAGTATCAGAAAACAACTTGGGCCGGGGTGCCTGAGTGGCGCAGTCAGTTAAGCGTCCCACTCTTGGTTGATCTCAAGGTCCTAGGATCCACAATCGGTGTGGAGTCTGCTTGAGATTTTCTCTCTCTGCCCCTCCCCCCCATTTTCTTTCTCTCTCTCTCCCTCTCTCTCTCTCTCACACACACAAATAAATAAATAAATCTTAAAAAAAGAGAAAGAAAGAAAGAAAGAAAGAAAGAAAGAAAGAAAGAAAGAAAGAAAGAAAGAAAGAAAGAAAGAAAGAAGAAAGAAAAAGAAAGAAAGAAAACAACTTGGGCTGTCAAGAAAAACCATCTTCATATATTTCTGAAGCAAAATGCTAGTTTTTTTTCTTTTTCTAAGTAGCTCTAAGGCCTATCTTATTTTTTAGGGGTTGTTCTGATATCATAAACGTATATTCAAAATGATTATCCAAATTTTTTGTGTCTCAAGTTAGTGCTTCCAATATTACATTAGTGGTGGGGCAGTTGAAACCATGGACATTTTCAAGTCCCTTAGACCAAATGTATTAAAAAATTAAATTCATAAATAAATGAGCTTTCTATAAGCATTTTTTTCTTAAATTTTAAATGAAGAGGCATTCACATGAACCTTATACTGCCCTCTGGTTCCTGGTAATCCAAGTGCCTTGACTTTTTTTCACCCCACCAAACTAATAAATTTTGCCATAGGGAAAGCAGAAACTTGTTTCATTCAGTTAAGGGAGTATTTCTTGATTGCCTTTAAATTGTTTCATTTGTTTTCATATCACTGTCGTGTAATAGCTTTCCAAGAAAACTTTTTTTATCATCTCTTTTTTATCCATTTTAATATTACATTTACTTAATCCATTATATCAAAATATTGTAATTTCAACATGTAGTTAGTTCCAGACAACTATTAATGACATATTTTATTCTTCTTCTATTCTTTGAAATCTGCTGTGTATTTTATACTTGGAGAATATCTTAATGTGAACTAACAAGTGCTACTTCAAGTGCTCAGTACCACATGTGATCAATGGCTATCCAATTGGAGGCGCAGCTCCAGACCATGATATTCTAAGCAGTATGGCAGGATCACAGACCTTCAGTGTTATTAATTTCCTTCAGAAAAACATGTTATAAAACTAGAGAGATTTAAGTAAACTGGAAAATTATTTGTTCTAACACCCATAAAATCAGAGGATAAATCTAAGAGTATTTTGATATGATCATAACTTTTGTAAAGCCTCAATTATGTTTATGGGATTAAAGTGAATTTCTTAAATTTGGGGTAACCAAAAATAAATAAAATGCCAAGGGCAGATCATGGCCATATTCTTCAGAATAAATTTTAGTCCCTGCCCCCATATTCTAGGGATATATTGAAACTTTCCTACAAAAAGCATAGATCCTTTTTACTCAGGAGCTAAACATCTATTAATCTCTTAATCAAAGGATCTTGCTGAATAAATGTGAATTGATTGGACATTTTCCCCATTCTGTTAGCTAATACAGAATGGAAAGGAATTACTGTATGTATTTCTGGGAATGACAACCTGCCCTGTTCCTGTCACATGTACTTAGAACAATCTAGCCAGAGATTAGAATTTCAAATTATATATGGGGTCATCTGTCGGGATTCCAGAAAAAATAACTGGAAGATTCTGAGTTTCTATAAACAGAGATTTTAGAACAGCATAGCATTATGTTCATTAATTTTCCATTCTCTCTGAGGCCAAGGGTATCTAGGAAAATCTGACACAGAACTAGAGCAATATTCTCAAGCCACTTATACGTGAGAATAAATTAACATATAACATCAGCTAAAATTTCTATGTCCTTATTATGTTTAAGGAACAGATTTGAACTTTCTACATTTATTTATTTACATATGTATGTATGTACCTTTATACCCCTTTCTCTCTCATTTCTCCTACCCCAGCCTCTGGCAATCACCAATCTGTTCTTTGTGTATATGAGCTTGTTTTGTTTTGTTTAAGATTCTACATATGAGAGATTATATGCTTTTTGTCTTTGTCTGACTTATTTCACTTAGCATAATGCCCTAGAGATCCATCCATGTTGTCCTGATAGCCATTTAAATTATCTCATTATTATGCAGAATTTCAAATATAGAGAAAAAAAGAACCCCCCATGACAGCTGCAGAGTCATCAACTCATGGCCATCTTTCTTACATCTATATTCCTTTCCCCCACACTGGATTCTTGGGAAGCAAATCCTAGACATCATGTAATTTCCATGGATTGTCTAATGTGATTTGAGTTTTGTTAGGCTTTGAGGATAAAATGAATAAATAAAACATGGTCCTTGTTTTCAGAAATTTCATCAAATCTATCTGGAGTAATAATGTTTAGTAGTCAATATAATTATAATGTAAGTCGATAACATAGACCCAAACACTAAAATACCTGAACCAGTTCTCAACATAGCAAAACCTAACATAAAAGAAATAACTCTATGATATGAGTCCCTAGACCTTTTTAAAGCATGAAAAATTTTCTGGTTCCATTCACTATAAGGGCCTTGAAGCAATGACACCCAGTAGCAATGAGCACACATGGCACCAAGATTTTGGCTTCTAAGTCTCTTTTCCCACTAGAGGGATACAGTGCTCCTTGGAGAAATGGTGACTCCAGGGCTGGGGGAGGAAAACCAAGATGAGTCTTGAAACATCTTTCCATGCCAGCATATTAGGAAGTGCTCAAAAAATGATAGGGATATGTCAAAAGGACCAGGAACCAGCTTGAAAGGATTCCCACAAATCTGGGATAGTTTGAGCAACAAAGTAACTAATAATAATAATGAAATACAATTCATAATATAAAATAAGAATTGTGAGTTCATAATGAGAATAAATAAATAGATACTCTATGAATAAGAAGGAAAAGCTCTTTACAGTAGAATGGCAATTAATAAATGTGGAATGAATGATAGATTAGAAAATCATCATTGTACAACCATCATGGTTACATTGATTCAAGCTAGAAGTATCAATGGCTGCTAAAACTAGAAAGTGGAAGTTAGTGAGGATATTTACATATCCCAAAGAATCTCTCCACAAATTACTTATTAATGGCCATTGGAAATAGTAGCTTTAGAGGGAAGAGGCCTGGTAGTAACACATTAACCAAATGATCAAAATTACCATTACGAGTAATCAAATAAACTGACAGCATGTGCCTCTGGATGCTATGTATTGGATAAAAGACATCTGTGATATTCCTGCCCCTCAAAATGCATAGTTAATTTAATATTACGGAAATATCAGACAAACTCTAACTAAAAGATACTCTTAAAGAATGGCAGTGTCCCAAAGCATAAAGAAAAGCTGAGGAACTATTTCAGATTAAAGAAAACCAAAGACATGTAAAAACTAAATGGATGTGTGATCCTGGATTGTATCCTGAACTAGGAAAAAAAAAAAAATGCAGAAAGAACATTATTGGGACAATTGGAAATATTTGAATTAGGTTCTGGATTAAATAGTAATATTGTTACTATGTAAATTTCCTGATTTTGATTATTGCACTGCCATTAGGTAAGTGATTATCTTTGTTCTTAGGAACTATACATTGGTAATATTTAGGGACAAAGGATATGATGTCTACAACTTAATCAAATAGTTTAGAAAAACATGATGTGTATATATAAAGAGAATAAAATACAAAAATAAAATTTTAACAACTGGTAAATCACTGGTGCATCAGAAAGTTTTTGTGCTGTTCTTGCAACTTTTCTCAAGTTTGAAGTTATGTCAAAATTAAATTTAAAATGCTAAAACAAAGCAAATACACACGTGCACACACACAACAGTTATCTTCACCTTAAATAAAGCCAACTCAAAATATAGAAATCTTAAAGTCATACCCAAAAGTAAACCAAGGAATATAAAACTGTTTTTGCCCAACAAATTTGCTATAGAAATTTTTTTAATGGCAGTCTTCATGCTAAAATTATAAAATTTGGGACGCCTGGGTGGCTCAGTCGGTTAGGCATCCGACTCTTGATTTCACCTCAGGTCATGATGTCAGGGGCGTGAAATTGAGCCGCACGTCAGGCTCTGTGCTGAGCATGAAGCCTGCTTAAGATTCTCTCTTTCCCTCTCCCTCTGCCTCTCCCCTGCCCCCCCCCCCGCAATAAATAAAATGAAAATGAAAAATAAAATTATAAAATATATAAAAGTTTAATAAACATTAAAACACAGTTTACTAAACCCCCATCTGTAAATTGAGGTATACCTGCATTTAAGTTTACCTCTGTCCTGGTAAGAGTTGCTATATCTCTAGGTTGCTTTGGAAAGCTTCTCAAATAGAGCTGCGTATGAGTGCATGCTTAAATGTTTTTGAAGAAAATGATGGTGATAATAACCTGCCCCCAAAATACAGGTAAGGCCTGTGCAGATCTGGGACTCTACTTCAGATTTCTCTCTTCTAATTACCTGAGTAGCTTTTCAGGCCACACAAAACCACATTTTAGATCTGCTCCTTCCACTAACTAGCTCTGAACCTCTTGGGTTTTTCCTTTTTCCTCTTTTCCTCTCATTAAAATATAACATTTATAGAAATAATAAGAATAGTAATGAAGTAATGAGTCTGTTTATTTTACGCCTATCCAGAAAATACTGCTTTACTAATCACAAAAAAAAAAAAAAATGAGTAAGATATTTGGTTATTAGCTAAGACCCCATCTTTCCTTTTTCTTCCTTTTTTCTACCATTTTGCTACTAGCAGAGAATTGGAGTAGAAAGTAGAAATAAGCAAAACTAGTCAGTCAAATCTAGTTTCTTATAAACAGTTTCGTTTAATTTTAAAGTGAACAGATATTATCTGTAATGACAAAAGATGGGAAATAACCTAAATGTACTTCCACAGGACTGGTTAATAGTGGTGAAATACAATGCCTTCAGAAACAAAGACTGGATGGTATTAATGTATGGATATGGGAAGATCCCCAAAGTATATTGTTAAATCCAAAAAGCACGGTACAAAACAGTTTATATTGAATGCTACCATTTGCATATACTATAAAAGGAATAAAGAATATACACATATTTGTCTGCATATGTATAAAATATCTCTGAAAAGATATATATGCACACAAAATTGTTAGCCCAGAGAAATGATAATTTGGTGTTAAGGAACATGTCCATTAATTTCAGCATTAATAGAGTTGAAAAACTCCTAGATTTAATCCTTATAGAAGAAAATAGAAATTTATACTTTTCACCCCCTATTTTATTGCTATAGAAATTACTGTACACTTAATTATATTGATACTTCATCAAACACAAAGATGCTCCCAGATGTTTCACTGTAATGATGAAAACCATTATGCATTTCATCTGATTAAGTTAGTCTGGTTCACTTATTAACTTGATCTCAAAAAAACTTATCAACATTTTTTCTTAAGTGTTCTTGATCATAGGAGTATATCCTACAAAAAGGAATAGAAGACTCACCTGCTACAGGAATATTAAGCAGCTGAAAAGTATAAAGCTGATTTCAATGGAGTTCTATCAAATATCAATTTCATTAAATACCCCATGGGAAATAGAAGGATAAAACTTACTTCAAATTAGGTAGTGTAAGGTTTAACATCCTCTAATATGTGGAATACCAGGAGTATCTCAGGAAAGCCAAAAACTAAATAAGACCTAGGAAATTTTTTAGAAATCCAGTAGAATCTAAAAGACTGTCCTCCCTGAGGTTGGTATTTTAATATATCACCAAGATCTGATACTTCCCTTAAACAGGATATTAAATGGCACATAGTAATTTTTCCCCTAATGGTTCTCTTTGTAGTCAATGCTTTCTTTCTCCATCCACCTACATTTTATAAGTAGATAAATAGAATCACTCCAAGCGGTCTGAATGCTCCTTTTTCCTCCTACATCTGCCACAGTCAGTGAGACATAGGAACCTAGGACAATCTCTGGAACAGGTAACCATCTGTTACCATTTACAACATAAAATTCAACAAAGAGAAACTCTTCTCTTGTGGCTTATTTGCATATTTTGTAGTTCTCCTGCTTAACTCCTTTATAAAAGAAGAAAATCATTATTATTCAGCTAAAGACTACTCATCCAGCCCATAGGTAGTATATTAAAGCTCTCTCCACTGAGAATTATTTGTATAGTTCCAGTTAATAGTGCATTTTTATAGGGAAGAGTACACAGATGTGACAGTGGTGATTTTAGAAAGGCCTTAGTTAGCATCAAGAAACAACTGTACATTTTTCCAGCAACCTGAGTAGCTAAGGAGTGATTTGTACTACCTTCTCCACATCTGCTCCTTACCTCCTTTGTTTTTTTCAGCACATCTAGATGATTAATAAACTGAACGTTCTTTATATGCATCCTGACAGCCATGGGGACTATAAAGGTTGACAATATACAACATTACCCAATGTTATGAAACACCTTGGATGTCCTATAGCGGGGGCTGTGGCATTTTGAGAGGTTGGTGCTGGGAATTGTACGGGTCCCTTGTCCTGTCATAGTCAGTTGATATTTTCTCAGGCCATAGTCAGTGGCTGGGTAGGTGTCCCCTCAAGTCTGGATTATACCTTTAAAGAAGTAATTTATTTGCTCAATTTATCTCATTATCTTAAAAAGTAAAGTCTCATTATCAAAAGTCAGAAGACAGTTTTAATAACCATTTCATTCATTCTACTATGAATTTTGCTGAAAGACCTATCCTAAAGCATGTCTCTGCTGCCAAATCCCAAGTTTCACAGTTAACGAAAATTGACTCTGTGTGAGCTGTTACATTTTCCATAGACAATTGGATGTGATCTCAGAAGGATGATTGCCACGGTTTTATTTCAACTCAGATATAACTAAATACAAGAAATCACTTACTGACACCTTTATTCTGCCTATCCCATCCTAAATCACTATTTTGGGAAAAAGTTATAGGATCTACAAAATGGTCTGTCTGTGTTCCAAGTTAATTTTGAGAATGGCTTTTTAAGTCTGGTTTACAGTCTCTTTAGAAAAGCAGAATTATGACGGAAACACTGTGACATCCTAAGCTGTAACAAATGAGCTGTTCTTGAAGATAAATGTAACTTCATGTCTATGAGGCTAAATATTTACTTTCCAGATGATTTAGTATATCTTTGTTCCTTTCCACACTGAGCTTTTTCTTTCCGTGCATCCCTTCATCTCCAAGCTACTTCTTGTGGCCCTGTTTTATCAGTGTTTTGTGATGTTACAAAAAAGCAGAGTGTGAGGTCAAATTTTCCATTACATACCTCAACAGGAATGCCAGGGAACCTAGCCAAACTAAGTCTACAAAAAATAAAAATTACAGGAAAGATGATTCATTAATCAACAATTGCCCTACCAAAAAAAAATAGAGTTAGTTGTATGTATTTTGTTTTGGGAGCAGGGACTGGGTGCAGACAGCCCAGCTATGGGGTGAAATGGGGTATTTTATGCCCCCACGACATGATTTTAGATCTACTAGGGATCTTTTAAACTGTAAGAAAACCTCATTTTGTGCCTTGATTTCTCTTAACTTTTTCTTCCTTCAAAATGAAAGTATATCATATGCTAACCCCAGCTATAATTTGATTTAAAAAATAATGGCAGCCGAAAGATACAATAGAAAGGCACAGCCTGCGGCTCATGAAATGTCTTAGCCATTACCCATTCCTTCCTCTCTGTCACACAGTCTTTGTCACTTCCTCTTCCTCTAACAGAGATCCCCTTCTGCAGCCCTTTGTCTTTCTTTTGTCATAAATTCAGGATCTTGGTCCCTCCCTAAAACATTGTCAGATCAATAAAAATGCAGACTTTTGTCTTTAAAATTATTATTAAATATTGAAGGAGCTGAAAAGGGCAAAAATTATGACAGTGAAGGAAAAAATCAGTCACTGAAATTAAGAGACCCCCAGCTCCTATACAAAGAGAATTATCTAATCACAGAACTTTGTACCATAAATGTCAAACTCAAAGTGAAGCTTCATGTTTTTGTATGAGAAATCAGTCAGTAACAAATGCAGTGGCCTCTGTGACCAACCAATAATAGATACCATAAACTCTGTTATCTGATGTTTTATTAGCTAACTCCTGTGCACTCCTTCTGACTAATCAAAGAAAGGTGTTGTTATGGTCCTGTATCATTTTACTACTAAGTGTATTTTATTTTAATTCTTTGAAAGCTAATACTCCTTGTGTGGTTCAGACACTATTAACCAGAGTATGTAATTAATCAGAACAACTACAACCATGTTGCTGAAGATTTTTGTTGCCTTTTATGGAGAACATGAAGGGAAAATGGAGGGCAGGTTGTTTTTTCTTTTGCCAAAAAGCTGATAACCCAGTTGTGATTACCATTTCATCCACACAAAGGGACAGCAACATGAAAAATAAACTTTTTAAAGTTTCTAATACTTGAGTGTTTCTTGTGAGAAGCTGGGACATTTTAGGAAAAGAAATGGATTGAAGGAGAGGAACAAAGCCAAAGTTCCTAGACCTTGACAGCTAGGGCAAATGTAACAAGTCCACATTCTTTGTGGAAAAAAAGGGAAGTCTGCAGTTTTTCAGAAGAAAACTTGACTGCATGAACAGAACCACAGAGATGAGGGTCTAACGTAGTCTGTGCTTCAAGGTTTATAGTCCAAACCTTCTGTGCTCATCTCTTCACGTCCATCTGAGGGTCAGGGAGTGACAGACCACCTAGCAGCAAATGTTTGGAGAGCAGTACTGATGGAGGCAAACATCCTAGGTGTCAGATGGAAAACAATTAGCCCCCAGTCGTCAGACCCCACAGAGGCTTTCTTTCAGGCATTTCTAGTAGTTTTCTTTACCCCATTCTGCGTTATGTGCACTAGACCCTCAACACACACACAATATACATACTTAGAAGGAAGGATAAGAGAGAAGATATATGCAGAAAACCACATCCAGTAAGTTTTCTTTCACCTTAGATGATTATATTTTGTCTTTTCAAAATCTCTCTGCCTTTGTTCTTTACAGCTATATTAAAGATTTGTTGCCTTGGTTTTTAAATCTCATTTCATTCAGACTTATAGCAGCTCCACAATCTCTAAAGTCTTCTTTCTCTCAGCCACATGAGTTCTTTATTATAACTACTCATGCAAACCAGTTGATGTTTCTTATGTCACATGTGCTATGGGAGACAGGTTCCTCCCAATCCCACCATACTCCCAAACCCCATTCCTTTCAACCATCTGTTCATCCATCAAGCCATTTGAGTCACTAAGGGCCTTGAGACTTGGGAAATTTACATCCCTGAAATTGATTATGGTATGTTGAATTTATTAAGAACTCTTCTGCTTTGCAAGATTTTAAAAGAGAATGAGTACTCTTCTTTACAAGACAGACAAGGTCTTTCACTGCATTGAGTTTATACCCCGGTTAGGGAAGTCAAAGAAAAGCAAACATTTAAATAAGTATTTCCCTCGCAGTAAACATAAGAAGGAACACTGGGGGACTCTGAGTCAATGAAGCAGGGAAGACTATTTTGTGAAATAATATTTAAATTAAGCCTCAAAGAATAGGCAAAAAAAGGAATGTAAGAACATCACAGGTTGAAGGGCAGCCTGTTTTAAGACCCAGAGTCAGGAAGGAACTTGGTAAAGTGGGAATGAGAAAAACTGAGGTAGACTGGAGCCCAATGACCAAGAGAAAAGTGGAAAGATACAGAAGTAGAGGAGCCAAGATTAAGCAGGGCCTTGGCGTTAACAAGAATTTTGGCCTTTTCTAAGAACAATGAGTACCCACTGAAATGTTTTTTGTTTTTTGTTTGTGTGTGGGGGCGGGGGGGGACATGATTCAAACAGGAATATCCTGTTTGAATCACTCTGTTGTATCTCATCACAGAATTGATTAGAGGACTGAAAGAAGAAAACCAATGAGACTAATGCCATTTTCTAAGTGAGAAATAATGGTAGCAGTCAATAGAGACATGGATGCTTTCAAGACAGATTTGGGAGGTAGAGTTTACAAGACTTGGTGGCTGCTTGGATTGGTAGCATTACAGAAGAAAAGAGTGTCACTGATGACTTTCAGTTTCCTAACATGAGGCACTGTTTCCTGATGTGAGAACTTTTGGAGGAGCGCCTACCTCACCTAGGGGTGCGGTGGGATAGGCGCAGGAAAAGACCCCAGGGTTAGTTGTGGACATGTTTGATCTGAGATGCTTGTGATTCATCCAAGTGGAGATGTCATACATGTAATTGTAGAAACAGATTTGGAGCTCAGAAGAGAGATCTAGGCTGGAGATATAAATTGGCTAACACCTTCCAGATGATATTTGAAGCCATGAGTATGGATAAGATCACCTAGGAAGAGAGCATGTTTTCAGAGGAGGGCCCAGGATGCCTCTCTGATGCTCAGTTGTCTCATCTAAAACATGGAAGTAATGATCTGCTGTTCAAGGAGTTGAGACACAGGCATACCACATATTAGCTCCGTGTCCAGCTCACAGACGGCACTCACTATATGGTAATTGCTATTACTACTGTGTCTGGTAAAATCCCACAGCCTCATTCTCTGGAATGAGTTGGGACTAATTGACAGAGAGGAGAAGGGAGTAGAGTAAATGAATGCATGAAGAAATGAACATGAATCTATAGGGATATGTCTGATATCAAAACATTAGCTTTCATTGTGCCAGCATTTTAGAATTTTTTTTCCTAATTTTTATTTTCTAGACAGCCCTTCTCTTGCAAACAAACTCCTATAATTCTCCCCCATGAAAAATCAGGGGTCTTCATTTTTCTTAAGTGAGACTTTTGTGCCAGAATGATTTGTGAAGCTACCACCAGGTTCATCAGCTTGGCAGGTTTTCATCATTGTTGCTATAGTCACTGATGGATTTGTTAAGAAATATCTAAATGTTCTTTTGGTAACATTATTTTTAGGAAGGCAGAGCCTTTACATTTCCAGACAGCAGCTTGGTTGTGAATGTGGGGAGACCACAGAACTGTAACACATTGCACATGTCGACAAGGCTGTCTGGGCTTCTTGGCATTACTAATGATGATAATAATCCCGCTTGGTAGAGCAGACCCTCCCTGCAGCTGGTGTCCTTTTTGCGCAGGGATGAGGTCATTTGGTGGGGAGGGGGGAAATGGAGCTAGGAAGGATGAGAGCAGAGAAGGGGAAGAAACTGTCGTGTCTGCATTCTTGGTGGAAAAATAGAAACATATTTGCCACATGCTCGCTTATTTATTTTTTAAGAAGAGGGAATGGTGAGGCAAGGAGATGGTGAAGGGGATGTGAAGAAGCTTGGTTTTCCCCCAAAGCTGCACAGTTATCTATATTCACAGTAACCAGCTAATCAAATCTCCAAGGCACTGATAACCCTATGAATCTAATCTCTAGAATATTTGAAACTGCTCAGTCAGAGCAGGATATTCCAGCAATTTAGATCCCAGTAACTACTTTAGAGTTGTATAAAGCCCAATGCTAGACAGTCCGCTCCTCTTTCTGCCGCAAATGTGTCTTAAAAAGAGAAATTCAGAATTACTGTTCCTTTGGCAATGTAATAAAAGGCATCAGATCATTCTTCATCTCATTCTCAATGTTGTCACTGAAAACAAATAAACAGCCTTTTTTTAGTTTACCACTGGTAGTCAACTGATGCACCATAGGTTTATTTCTAGAACTTGTATGCATAAAGACTATATGTCCTCAGGATTTGGGGTTATTATAGTTGGTTGTCATTGGGGTTTTTTTTGAGGGGGGGCTTAGTGAAAGAGAGGTCACTTTGGCGTCCCAGGGTAAAATCCTGGCTTAGGCACAACCAGCCAGTCACAATCAACAATTTGGCCATATCTGCACAAGTTAATAGAAGTGAGTCAACTCTGATCAAATTGAAGAAATACTAAAGAGGCTCTCAAGATGTTTTTGAGCCCTTCAGAGGCAAGGCCAGGTCTGATTAGCCATTGCATCCCCAGTGCCTCAACCAGGCCTGACACAAGGTGCTCAGCAAGTGGTGAGTGTGTGAGTGAACCAGGGTGCCCATTACCCATATTTGAGGACTTCTGCTGTTAGCAAGTACAAATGACCATGAGTAATTATGTGGAGGAGAAAATAATATTTTCTCCTAAATGCTGGAGAAAGAGGTTGAAATATAATAAATCTATTAGCTGACTCTCAACAGTGCTCCTGACATGAGTTTTCAAGATACAGTGTAAAGAGGACTGGACTGAAGGTCTGAAACCTGGCCCTTGAACAGGCCACTAAAATTTCTTAACTTCAATTTCCTCATTAGTAAAATGGATAATAACACTTTCTCTGCCCCACCTCCTAGGGTTATTTTCAGCACTAAATCTTATTATGGAAGAGAATAAGAAGCATAGAAGTAAGGTGTTATTATTGGCTTCTTTGGAGAATACTGTATCCTTAAACTTTTTTTTTTTTTAAGATTTTATTTATTTATTTGAGAGAGAGCACAAGCAGAGGGGGAGGGGCAGAGAGAAGGGGACTAAGAAGCAGACTCCCTGCTGAGCAGGGAGCCCGATGCGGGGCTCAATCCCAGGACCCCGGCCGGGATCATGCCATGAGCTGAAGGCAGATGCTTAACTGACTGAGCCACCCAGGCGCCCCTCCTTAAATGTTTTTAGAAGAAAGAAAAGATGTTTAATTCCTTGAAGAAAAGGTCCTTCAAAAGCATATTTAGTGATGCCTTTGTTGTTATTAACCCCTCTTTAAGATACATTTATTCCAAAAATAATGACAGCCCTCTACTCCCTTTCTGGAAAGTTTTGATGATTTGTCTTCAAATTTTATGTGTTTAAAAATCTAAAGTATGACGTCTTCCTTGAAAAAAAACATTATTATTAATAGCCTCTGAAAACAGCAAGGGTTATGAAGCTACTGACTGCGTATGATTAAGTGGTCACAAATAAAACACTGCTATTACCACATGTAAATTCTTTCCCTGAAGTCGGTGCCTCTACAAACAGTGATTCAACTACAGTTGTCTGTCATGGGACAATAGAATTGTCCTTGAAAGAACACTGCATATGAAGTCAAGAAACAATGCCTCAGCCTTTCTGCTATGGCCTTAATCAAACCATTTCACCTCCCTTAGCCTCTTTAGCTTTCTCATTTCTTAACTGAAAGAGCTCTCCATTCCGTGGCTCTCCATCAGGGTTTTGCTACTCTCCCTAGAAGTCATTTGAAAAGAGGGAAGGCATTCTTGGTTGTCAAAATGACAGGGTGGGCAAAAAATGATAGGGTGAAAGTATACTGCTGGCATTTAGTGGGCAGAGGTGGGTCTGCTAAATTTTCTACAGTGAGCAAAGCAGGCTCATGAAAGGAAGAATTGTCCCCCTACATCGTAAATATGCCCTCCTAAGAAACACTGGACCAGAGCTTTTGAGAGTAAAAGGAGACACAGTTAATAATATAGGACTGTTTCAGGCAAACTGGGATATATGGACCATCTAGCTGCAGTGCAAGTCAACTTTAGCTTACATTGTCTTCCCACATTCTTGTCAGTCCTCCTCTCAAATGACAAGACCCCAAGCTTTGCCAAACAGCCATTATGGAAGGAGACAGACAAGTCTGGACCACATACCTTCCGTGGTCTCTGTTTTACCAGGAAAACTAGCAGCAGAGTTAAAGTTAGCTCACTTACTCATCCCTGAATTTGGTTATGTTTTAGTTACAGAGCCCCCCTTATTTCTCCCCTTCCCTCACCCTCAGAGCTTTGGGCACGGCCACCACTCAAGTGTGGCAGCTGCCTGGAGCATTTGTCCGGGGTGGGTGGGGGAAGAGGAGGAAGGGAGAGTGGAACCAGCTCTTCCCTGCAGCTGTAGCTAACCAAAGCAAGCTGCCTACACAGTCAGCTCACTCCGTTTTAGGGGCCACCCTGAAGCCATATCTGTGGGTGCAAAGTTATTGTGACACATCCCACCAGGGGGTGTGAAGGGAGAAACTGCTCATGGCGATGAAGGTGCCACATGATTCCTACACTACTTTTTGGACTGCCATTTAAAGCGGGAAAACATAACCCAATTCAGGAATCTTTTCTACTCTGTTGACACCTCAGCTAAAGAAAACAGTCAGGTCCAGGTGGGTTTTATGTTACTCAGCTCCTGTACATGGACAAAGACTGGGATTCCAGCATTCCTGTCTAGCCCCAGGGTTTTCTCCTAGTTAAATTTACTTTTAGCTTCTTAAATTGTATTTTACTCTTTAAAGAAAATCTGTTATGCAGAACTGTATAAGGCTTGACATGATGGTCTAAACTAATTGCTTAAATATGGACTTGGACAATTGTTGAAAAGCACTTTTGTTTGTGTCGTGGAATGAAAGTTACCACATACACAATAGTCTATTTTCAAACCTAAATGAATTATGTCTTACAGGGAATAAAAGTGCATAGCAAAAAAAAAAAAAAAATCAGGCATAAATTTTTTAGGCCAAAACAGAGTTGATGTCTAAATTCAACTGAAAAGAACTGTAGAAATTTGCCTGACACTGACAGACAGCTCTCTTTTCTTTTTCCCCTTTTATTTCTTTACCTTCTCACCCTAGTATTTCAGGTTGAGCCTTTCGGAACATTTGGCTTCTCTACATTATAGAAAAGTGGCAAGTATAAACCTTGGCAGCAAACAGACCAATCTCTTGTTGCATTTAGTACTCCTTCAGAGGAATATCATCTCTTTTAAGGGACAAACAGACCCAATAAAGATCAGAAGTTAGGCCATTGCTTTTCTAACTTTCCCATGAAAGCTTAGGGTTTTCCAGAACTTACCAAAGATGGAAGAGTCAGTTTGGGGAGAACTTTTTAAAAAATCACTCAGTGTTGGGACGCCTGAGTGGCTCAGTCGGTTAAGCGTCTGCCTTCGGCTCAGGTCATGATCCCAGGGTCCTGGGATTGAGTCCCGCATTGGGCTCCCTGCTCCACGGGGAGCCTGCTTCTCCCTCTGCCTCTGCCTCTCTCTCTCTGTCTCTCATGAATAAATGAATAAAATCTTTAAAAAAAATTTTTAAAAATTAAAAAAATTAAAAAACACTCCGTGTTGTAAGGGAGGTTAATAAGGTACTGGAGGGTTATGTTTTTAAGAAAGTTTCTTCTTTTTTTAAAGAAAACAGGGTTTTTTTATTTATTTGAGAGAGAGAGAGAGCAAGTACAAGTGGGGGAAGGTTGCCGAGGGAGAGGGAGAAGCAGACTCCCCGCTGAGCGGGGAGCCCCGATGCAGGACTTATTCCCAGGAGTCTGGGATCATGACCTGAGCTGAAGGCAAACGCTTAACCGACTGAGCCACTCAGGTGCCCTAGAAAGTTTCTTCTTTTATCTACTTCCAAAGAACATGCAGTACAGAAGAATAAAGTAATTAATTGAGGGAATTGGGGTAATTGGAATATAAAGTCGGAGATAAGAGTGGGAAACAGAAATATATACTACCCAAAATCCTTTATGATTGTAGAAGTAAATCACAAATTTAACTCTAAGCTTCCTAGTGCCCTAAATTAAAAGAAACATGCTATTTTAATCACCCAGCTTATCCTATGGCATCATAGGATAGTGTGCAGGAGCAAATGGTTTTTATTTGTTCATCCATTTACCAACATTTCTTGAGCACCTTCTAATGTATCTGGGAGCTTATATTGACAGAGAGCTTGGGCAGTATCAGAGAAAGGCATCTTTATTAGATTTGTGTGAAATGCTCTGTATGAAAGTGTAGAATCTCTTAAAATTGATTTTAACCATGTTTTAATGCTAAAATGGAATGTTTTATCTGTGAACAAATCCGAATTATATCAAACACATTTTCATGAATTTCTTTTTTAGAGAAGTCTCTGTAAACTTCCCCCAGGTCTCATTAAATTATCACCTGTGACCTTGGAACATGGCTCTCTGAGTTAAAGCACAAAAGTAATTCCTTGATAAAAGTCTTCAGAGTCAGAATTTGGTCCAGAGGCAGTTGTGGAATGCCCTCTACGAAACTCATTGTTTTCAAATATTTTAGGCAGCAAGATCCCTTCTTGCAAATTATTTTATGCCCGCCCTCAATACAGAAAACACATGTAAGTGATATTTTGTTAAGTGTAAATTCATTTTTAAATTGTGACGTATCTATTTATTATCAAGACCGTTGATGAGACCAATGAAACCCTTTCCATAAGTCATAAATTTGAATGGATGATAATTGTTTTCTGTTGTCCCCAGCATCTTATTTTTTCCACATTCTGTTTTATTGCAGTTTTTTAAAATTCATTTTGATACCTCAGTGTATGCTATGCAATTAGACAATCCAGAATCTTAAAAAAAGTCATAAATAATTTTATTTCAAAATTGAATAACTAATAAAAACTAACTGTTCATATTCCTAAAAACATACATTTTGTTATGTTTTATATATTATAAATATTAATTTAATATATTTCATATATCATATTTATAAATATATTTTATGTTAAATCATATTAATAACATGAAATATAAAATATTTTACATATTTATACATAAATATACATTACAAATATATAATAAATACAAAATATCACATAGGAATTGCACACAACTTAACAATATACCTTTAAATTATCTATAATATTATCATGACATATGTGTTATCTGTTAGGCTACCAATGACCAGAACTTGTCTGAGTCCAGCTTGTACAGAGCTGACCAGGATCCAATGATATACACTTGTAATGAGCAGATGTTGTTGAATCTTTTTTTCTTTAAGATGTATTTATTTATTTGAGAGAGAGAGAACATGAGCAGGGGAGAAGTGCAGAGGGAGAGAGAATCCTCAGGCAGACTCCCTGCTGAGCATGGAGCCTGCCACCGGGCTCAAACCCGAGACCCTGAGACCATGACCTGAGCTGAAATCAAGAGCTGACAAGAGTCGGCTGCTTCACCAACTGAGCCACCCAGGCACCCCATTTTTTTAAATCTTTTCTTAACATGTAATTGACCATGGCACACATGTGCTATAGTAATGTACTTCATTGCAGTTTTACCTGAGCAGACACCCACATTCCAGAAATCAACTAAAGATTGATACAGAGCAATGCCTTTCCTAATGAACAGCACATTTAATATGTGCTCTAAAATTGCAGGAGGAGCTTTTGGTCCAAGGTCTAGGTAGATGGTGGATAGTAGCTGTAATAGTAGTTGTAATGGTTGTTAGTGGTGATGTATAGATGTGTATATGTATCCTACTAAAACTCAGTGCATCCAGTTGGAGGATGGGCCTTATGGCATCATTTGTGTTATTATTGTCACTTTGTTAACTGAACCTCTGAGTGAGACTAAGGAAGCCTCTCCTCCCTTTCTCTGGGCTTAAATTAGAAATTCCAGGCTAGTATGGAAAAAGGGAATCTCAGACATGAAGATACAAAACCAAAGAGAAAGTATTAACACCTAGGACCCATGGATAAATTAATGCTATATTTCTTCCTATAACCAAATTCAAAAATAATTATATTTAAAAATTTTACAAAAGCAAAAATGAAGGCACCCCCTGCAATAATCATATAAACTTATTGTTTCAGTTGTTTCAGTTTTTTGTATTTGGAATGGGGCAAAGTTATAAATAAATTAATATTTAATCTTATTCTTTACATTTATAAAAATCTAAAATGCCTTGTAGTTATTTTCTACGGCTTGGTTTTTTCACAGAAAAGAAACTAAGTTGGGTAAGGATAAGATAACTGGAATTTTTAAAATCTGCAATGTGTAATTTCCCCTAAGTGAAATTAAATTTAGTTTGACTCTGAGATAAATGCTATGTATGACACCACTGGAGTTGGAGTTCTCCTGTTCTTCATTTGGTTACCAGTCATTATTCCTCATTTCTATTCTCTCCAGAAATGAGGGTTTTCATGCTCTGTTGACCGTATGCTTCCTGTGCCTTTAGCTCTTATACCCTACATATTGCTACAATTTGGGCCATAATTGTAAGTCATTGTATAATTCACCATAGCTAGACTTCCATCCCAGAAGTGGCTTGAAAAGACATAGTTTCCTAGGGCTGCCATAACAAATTACCACAAATCAAATGGCTTATAACAAGAGAAATTTATTCTCTCATAGTTCTGGAGGCTAGAAAGCTGAAATCAAGGTGCCAACAGGGCTTTGCTTTCTCCAAAGGCTCCAGAAGAATCCTTCCTTGCCTCTTGTAGTGTCTGGTGGTTGGCAGCAGTCCATGGGTGGTAGTGGTGGTGGTAGTAACTCCAAAATCTGCCTCTGTCTTCATATGATTGTCTTCCTTCAGTGTGTAGTCTGTGTCCAAATTCCCTCTTCTTATAAGGACACAAATCATTGGGTTAGGGCCCACCCTTATCCACTATAAGCTCATCTTGTTTATATCTACAAAGACCATATTTCCAAATAAAGTCACACTCACAGGTTCCCAGTAAACATGAATGGGGGGAGGTGGGAAGACACACATATGATATAGGTAGTAAGAACCTTGTTAAATTCTCTCACCTCCTTGAGTATTTAGGGGTCTGCACTTGAACATTTTTACTTGTCTAGTCTCAAACAAAGCATCCATGAGCTTTCCTTCCACTTGGGATGTAGATACTTGTTTTTGCCATATTGTCTCTTACCTGGAAATCTATCCAAAGCCACAGACACCCTAACTAATCAATTCTTTGGTCACTGCCATAGCATATGCTGAGTCTGTATCATTTTATAAAATTGCCCCTCAGGGCCCAGTTTTGTTCTCCAGTATTCATATGCAACTTCCTACTAAAATCAAAGCAAATTACATGCAAGTGTTTTCAAGCATGGATTCTGTCCCACACTTAACTTCTTCCCAAATTCTATACTTTGTTCTTTGTACATCTGGACAGTAAGCTTACTTAAACTTGTGTAATATTCTCCCCAAGGCATTAGCTATGAAGAGCTACATTATCCCAGATTCTTTTACCACTTGAGCTGCCCTAGTATTCGAAAGGCTGGCCAAAGGTCAAATATTCGCATGCTTTCAAGATAGTATATAGTGTTTAAATCCCCTCCTTAACCAAAGATGCAGTTATACTGAAGAGGGGATCCAGAGCAAAGGTCACAAACTAGTCCAGACACCACATTCCTTCCCAGATATTTTTCCTTTGGTCTGATGGTTTTTTAAAGAAATTGAATTAGTTGCTAACGAGAGCAGATATCACAAAGAAATCCAGGTATCTGGCTTTTCTTGAAAACTCAGAAGACCTGGCAACTCTGGGTTCACATTTCTGCAGCTGTCCCTTCAGAAAGAATATGGGCTCTCACCTGCACAGTGGGCCAGTTTGGACTAAACCATTTCATTCATTTATGTTACCTATCTGGCTGTTGTTGGCATTTGAGCTGTCCACCCCTGACCCAAGACTTAAGAATTCAACCTTCATTTTCTTCCTAATGTGGTTCAAATAATTGTATTGAACATACTGGGGCCAAAGAGATCAGATCATTGGTTTTCCTTCCTTCTGGTTTATACTGTCTTTTGGCAGATTTCTACCAATACCCCCAAGTTCAGTGGTAAGATGCACACCTTCAGTCATAGTGTGTCAGGATTCCATAGCCTTTCCCCACTTTTTTTCTCACTGTCTCAGGTGTTACAATTGAATTCAAATGTAAGAATTGAAAATTTCAAAAATGGAAGGTAATTTCAAACTCAATCTCATGTTATTCTGTTGAGGTTAAATTTCATTAATCACAGCACAGACCCTTCCTGAAACTTTTAAATGTGCTTTCCTAGCCTGTGGAGCCTCTAATGGCCCTTTTTACTTATCCTTTCTGCTTCCATGTTCTACCATTTACCTCTTGGTCCACATTATTCTGACTTCAGATTAGAATCGTCTTTTTGGAAGTCTCCTATCTAGACTCTTACCAGTGTCTTCCCTATAGTCACTGATCTTGCCCTATAGAACATCTCTGGGCAACCCCTGTCCTGGGTTTAGGGGTTCTCCCTGTCCTATTCTCATCACATCAATTTCTTCTTACACTCATAGTGTTTCTGTAGAGGGCTGCCACCTCAACCACTGACCTTGGGATCCTGAACAATGCCTCTCTGGTTTCTTGGAATCATCAATATCACTAAAACACCCTCTTAGTTTTTCATTTTCTCCAATGTCATTGGCACACTTGATTCATTCAGCTGATGGAATATTATATTCACTGTATGATTCATGTGGCTACATGGTCCTCTCCAGAATTCACAGGACATATTATCATGTTATGACAGTCACCACCTGATAGTAGGAAAACCCTAATTTGTGTTTCCTCATATTAGTAAATCCTAAAAAAACCATCTTTACCTTTATTTTAAAGCTTCTTGGAATTTCTGATTATAAAAATAACATGTTCATTATAGTGAATGTAGAAAATACACAAAAATACAAAGATAAAAATTACCCAAAACTGTACCACATAGAGAGAATCATTGTTAACATCTTGATATGTTTATTTTCACATTTACATTTTAATCTCTTCCTGTCCCAGTTCTTTAGTTCTCAAACACTCTTGAGAGAAGGGCAATTTTTGTGACTAAATTTAGAGAAAAGAGTTATATAACCCAAGAAAAGTCTAGCCTTCATATTTCATAATGTTCTCAATATTGTACACATTCCTGCTTGTTTTATGTTAAATTATTTAGACTTCTACAATATGATGAATATTGGGTTTTTTATCACTACCCCCAAGGAATGCAAAGATTATCTCTACAGTCCTCTCATTATTTTGATAGGATAGATTGTATCATGGGCAATTCATGTGTACAGAGCCCTGGCTTAGTCTTAGGCATTTGTCATGGACTGAATTATGTACCTTCCCACCCCAAATTCATATAGTTGAAACCCTCCCTCTCCCCATAATGTGATGGTATTAGGAAGTGGGGCCTTTAGGTGGTCCTAAAGGATTAGATGAGGTCATAAGGGTAGAGTCCTCATAAATAGGATTAGTGCCCTTATAAAAATCATAAGACAGATTGCTTCCTTTCTTGGCTCTTCACCATGTGAGATAGAGAAGTCAACAGTCTGCAGTTGGAAGAGGGCCCTCACCAGAACTTGACCATGCTGACACCCTGATCTTGGACTTCCAGCCTCCAGAACTGTGACAAATTTCTGTTCCTTGTAAGCCACTCAGTCTGTGGTATTCTGTTATAGCAGCCCAAACTAAGACGGCATTCAAGGAAGAAGGTCCTGACGGATCTGGCTGTAAAGACACAGATAAAAGAAGGTTCATACTTACCCAAGGTCATGAGTGCCTCATAGACCAAGATCTCACGCTAGGGCTTTAAAGGGGGAAAAGGTAGGCAATAGAGAAGAAAACTATTTAGGTGTATTTTATAATAGAAAAGTGTTAGGGACCAAGAATTATTATTGGCTGAGAGTATAGCAAGCCCCTAGCTGGAAACCAAGTCTGACACAGCGCTGAGATTTTCTCACAACATTTTCAGCTGATGAACTGATGAATCTCCAATACATCATTCCATAAATATTGTTAAATATTCTAGACCTCACATTCACCTTTTAAAATTTTATGAGAGGTTTTTAGAAACTTACTTAATAACCCAGAAATATCTATTTTAAACAAATGTAATTCAGTATTAAAATAAACTAATTGCAGTTGCTAAACTTATTAGCTGGTGATACAAAGATAAGGAAAGTTCATGACATATTCTAGTTGAGCTAAATAGCATCTAGGTGAGAAATGTTTCTAGCACTTGCTGGCCTATGTGCTAGTGATTAACAAGGGTGTCATAATATAATTCACACAGCTAATGCTGAGTATATAGGTAGCTATAAACAAATGTCTCATTGCTTTGGAAATCCATACAATCAGGTGACAGCTCCAGACCATTAAAAAAAAAAAAAACTGAACAGGTGGTTTGTCTGCAACTTTGGAGTAGCTCTGTAAGAGGAAGTGATGATTGGATTTCTCAGGGTGGCAGATTGTAATGGAAAGCTCTGGACCTAGAGTCAGGACAACTGGTGCTGGCAGAGCCAACATTTAGCTGTTATGATCTTTGCATATCATATGCTTTCTTTACTTCTCCAGTGAACTAGATAAACTTTTCTAATATTCTGCAACTTTGCATTCTCCATGTGCTTCTGATCATTCTACAGGAAACCAAGAATGCAGTGAGATATTACTTTAAGGAAAGATGACGTGATCTCTAGTACTGAGCTTCTTGTCCAGCCTTAGGCATTTCAGTTTCAGATACTCATTACATCATCAGGGAAAAAGGCCAATAAAAGCCTAGACCTCTCAGGCTGTAGAATCTGCTTATAAATTGGAACGGACAGAGTAGCTGCGGTTTTTCCAAACTCATGTTCTTGGGTATTACTAAAATGCATTTTATGTGCTGCATCTTGTTAAAGTTTTCGTGATGTGTCCCTGTAAAAGTCTGCTGGCCTCCTGCAAGCAGGGAATATGTCTTTGGTTATCTGTTACAAGTTAGCTCAGTTGGTTAAAATCCAAGACTGTGGGATCAAGCTCCATATGGGACAGTTGGCTTCAGGCAGAACAGTCCCAGCTTGCCCAGCTGGTTCAGAAACGCATGCATTTGATCACAGAGGGCAGAAGTGTGAGTATGACTGGCTCAGCATAACCTGTTCCTCCTACTGGAAAATCATTCAGAGTCCATGTTCTTCTGACAGAGGTCATTGACCTCAACCTTGTTTAGAATTACCGACTGTGAGCACAATGCCATGCCAATTTATGTATTCCTTAAAGATCCTGATGACCTTTCACCCAACTGATCATATAAATCTTTCTACATTTTGAGAGATTCTGATGAAAATAGCTTGTTATTGGAGGCTCTCTGACAGGTGCTGTGCTAAGTATTCTGCATGCAATCTCTCACTCACACCTCAAAGTAATCCCATGCAATATGTGCTATTTTTATTCTTTTACGGTTAAGAAAACTATGGCTGGAAGAAGTTATCTGTCCCAAATCCACTGACTGGCAAGTCCAGGACTCCAATCTAAGTGTGTCTGACCCCAGAGCCCATGCTCTGACCCACTCTACTGCCTCTCTCACGATACTATAGTTTGCAATTTTAGAAACTGTGATAAGCTCCTAACTATGGCATGAAACTTTGCACAATCAGATGCTTGTAAGTGGGTATGGGTTTGTTTTTTTTTTTAAGATTTTATTTATTTATTTGACAGATAGAGATACAGTGAGAGAGGGAACACAAGCAGGGGGAGTGGGAGAAGGAGAAGCAGGCTTCCCGCGGAGCAGGGAGCCCGATGCGGGGCTCGATCCCAAGACCCTGGGATCATGACCTGAGCTGAAGGCAGATGCTTAACGACTGAGCCACCCAGGCACCCTGTGGGTATGGGTTTTAAGTTGTAACTTCTTGAAATGAAAAATGAGGTCACCTCTTTTCTCAGAGAAAACCTGACAGTCAAGTGAGGCAGATGTCTGTTCCTGGATGCTTCTGTAAGCTTCCCATTAGTGACCTCCTCTCTACCCCAGCAGCTTGAGATACTCACATCCCAAATATAAAGCTTTGTTCAGCTTTAGTTCCTCAAACTTATAGTTCAGATACAAACTCCCGTAGTGGACAAGTTGAAAGTCTCTCCACTTGTTGTTTTCTTCTCTGAATCCCCCAGTATCTCACCATCACCTCAGTGCACTTTATACCCTCAAACCCAGAGGCATCAACAGGTCAGTCAGACCAATTTTTCCTGATCTGCTCAGCAGTAGAACTGCAGGGGCTTTTCAGTAGAAGGGGGAAGCTATAAAATGTCTCCTGTTGGAACATTGAGTTAAGCCCTGGTTTGTCCCCTGGAGCCACAGTTTCATCTGTGAAATTTAACTTAAAGTTTCATCATTGAGCAATGTGTTTAGTATTCTGGAACTCTGTTCTTCCTAACCTTCTGAACTTCACTCACACTTGAGTGAAAAGAGGCAACTTGAATGCATGCAGAAGGCATTTGGTGCAAGTTCAGGAAAAGGTCCTTGGTATATGCAGCCCTTACGGTGTATTTCTTTTGAGGCTTTGTAAATGGACATGAAATGAAGGCTGCCTTTAGGGTAATTTCTCTTTTCCCTAGTCAGCAGTACAAAGTAAGCTCCAAAGTTCATGGTTTTCCTTTTAAAAAGGTCATACTGACTCAGTTCACTATTGACACAGTAAATTATACTCAGAGTTGAAGAGCCTCTAGATAATCTAAGTTGTTTCCATTGTCCACCTTCTGGGAAGCTATCATTTTAAAAACAAAATACCTCTTATAATTTTCTAAAAGAGCTTTATAAATCACTGCCATTTGATGCTATTATCAAGGTTGGGGCGCCTGGGTGGCTCAGTCGTTAAGCGTCTGCCTTCGGCTCAGGTCATGATCTCCAGGGTCCTGGGATCGAGCCCCACATCGGGCTCCCTGCTCCGCGGGAAGCCTGCTTCTCCTTCTCCCACTCCCCCTGCTTGTGTTCCCTCTCTCGCTGTGTCTCTCTGTCAACTAAATAAATAAAAATCTTAAAAAAAAAAAAAAAAAAGAACAGGGTCTTCCATTTCACATTCTTCTTGAGACACTGTAAAACCCTTCACTCATGTGTCCTTACCCTGGCCTCCTTTTATCTTCATCTCCCTAATCCATCACTATCATCTGCTTCTTCACTTGTGGCCTTTCTTCCTTCCCTTTAGGAAATAGTTTTTCAGCACCTATTATGTAAATAACAGTGTGCTAGACATGGGGAGGTGAGGGATGAAGATGAAGACAAAGGCCATGTCCTCCAAGGACTTAAAATGTAGTTCAGAGGTTGCATGTTTAAACGGCAGGGGGAGACAGGAAGGTGTACAAGAGAGTGGAAAGGGGCCAGGTATAGGACAGAGGGGTGATTGGGACTATGCCAAAGTGGAAAGGACACAGCACTTCTGAAGGGATCAGTCATTCTGCAGCTCCAGCTTATTGGAACCGTCCTGGAATGCTGGCCCAGCATTGTCAGAGCTTCCAGTTTGTCTTCCAGAAGTCAGAAATCCAGATTTTTATGATGTGCCATCTCCAGGTTTTTTTTAAATGCTGGCAACTAATTCACATTCTTCAAAAACATTGTATAGGCCAAACAAAACATGTATGTGGGCTGAATTCAACCCATAGTCCTCTAATTTAGGGAGTTTTGGTCTTGTTAGTGAGGTAAATCACACATGTATGAAATCATTAATTTAAAATGCAGCCCATATGACCAAGAATCGTAATGAATGACACAGAATGTTCCTGCTAGAGTTCAGAGAAAGGAGAAGGAGGACTGGGGAGATGGGACAATGATGGGCTCCAGGTGCATGTTGAGGGGCTGTGAGGAAACTGGAGGATATGTGTTGGGAATTTGGTTGACCCACTGAGGTCTGGTGGCAGACAGCCTCTAATGCCAGACTAGAGAGGTTGGGCTTTACCTTCTATGTCATGGGGAGACACTGAGGATATGCTGATCTGCAATTTTAGAAAATAAAATAAAATCTCTTAGTGGGTAAAGGGGCAAAGTAGCTGCAAAGAGAAACCATCAGGAGACTCCTGCTGCAGTGCTTTCCCCTGTTTTCCATTCCTCTTTCTCTTACACCCCTCTACAGCACATCCCAAAACTTTCCACCTGATGCAATGCACTTCTAAAAAAGAAGCCTCCCTCTGGCAGGGTAGCTTTGAAGTACGCCAATGCCCTAAACCAGAACAGTACAACAAAATCAGACCAGATTAGAGTAGCAAGGGGAAAAAAAAACCTTAGCTGCCACCTCTCATTGAGTGGAAACCACTGTTTAAAAAAGAAATAAGGTATCTCTTCGAGATACACAGATCTATCTAATACCAAGCTCTGTCTCATATAAGCTACATATCTATGTGGCTCTAAAATGGGGATGGGAAGGTGCAGCACTACATTCTCATTAGGTATACGAGTTATTTAGGAATAGCTCAGCAGTAGCCTCAGTCAGAAACCTCATACACACTTTGCCATAACATTTACTAGCAAAATTTTCTTAAGGAGCCCATAGGTGTGCATAGAGAAAATAGCCTTTCTTTTCAATCAAAGCCGAAGGCACTGTTAGAAAAAAAGGAAGAAAGGACACAAAGTTTTAGATATTAGAATATATAGAGATCTTCCAAATATACCTAAAGTACCAAAAATGAGTCATCCCTAAGTACCCAATTGAGTGCATTTGTGAGATGATGGGCTCCCCTTGTGCGTCATTGGACAGTTACCTGGGCCCCACTCTGGACAGTGGGAGTTGGTTAGTCTAAGGTGGGCCAAACGTGGACTTTTGAAAATCTTCACAGGTGGTTCAGGACCCTACACGACTTTGCTTAGATACTAGAGTTTCATTGTTTGGCCAAAGCAGGCAATTCTTAGTTATTCCAGACCTGATTATGCAGGGTGTTAATTTTCTAGGGCCCTTGTTTTACTTACTCTTCTACTCACATTTTCATCATTTTATTTCTTATTAGTACTCTACCAGAGAATGAGAAAAGAAAGAGAAAAAAAGCCAGAACTGGTATTTATTTATTTATTTATTTATTTATTTATTTATTTATTTTTATTTAAAGGTTTTTATTTATTTATTTGAGAGAGAGAGAGAGAGCATGAGCTGGGAGGAAGGGCAGAGGGAGAGGGAGAAGCTCAGCAGGGAGCCTGGGATCATGACCTGAGCCAAAGGCAGATGCTTAACTGACTGAGCCAGCCAGGCTCCCTGTTTTGTTTTTTTAAGAGTCACTTATTTATTAGAGAGGGAGAGAGAGAGAGAGCACGAGCAGGGGGAGGGGGAAGAGGGAGAGGGAGAGAAGCAGACTTCCTGCTGAGCAGGGAGCCCGATGCCGCAGGGCTCGATCTCAAGACCCAGAGATCATGACCTGAGCCGAAACCAAGAGTTGGACTCTTAACGGACTGAGCCATCCAAACACCCTAAAACTGTTTCTTAAAAAGTCATTTTACTTTATAATAAGAGCAATAATAATAACAATACCAGTAACAACAGCTAGCACTTCTTCAACATTTATTACATTCCAGGCACTGCCTAAATGCTTTACACACATTAATTCATTTCATCCTCACCAACTGTATGAGGTACATGCCATTACCCTCCCAATTTTGAGGTGTTAAAACTAAACCACAGAGAGATTATTACATTTACCTAATGTCTCACAATTTAGAAGGATCAGAAGCAGTATTTGAAGTCAAAAAGACTGACTCTGGAGCCTTCACTTTTTTTTTTTTTTTTTGGTAAAATATATAGAAAACATAAAATTATCATTTTAACCATTTTTAACCACACAGTTCAGTGGCATTAAGTCCATTGCATTGTCGTACAACCAACACCACAATCCCATCTCCAGAACTTTTTCATCTCCCCAAACTGAGAGCCTTCACTTTTAAACACCACTCTATATACACCTCCCCAATAGTACTGGAAGATCTGGAAATGTTCGCTGTTTGTGGTGGTTTTGTCTTCTTTTAACACAGAAGATTTAGTACTTTTTCAATCCCAGCATCCATTACTCTCCGTTTGTCCCGTGTGCCATTCATGTATCACGCAGCCTGTCCCTGATACACTCAGTTGCACCAGCCTGTCCAAGCGTCACACTGCTGCTGTCTCTTCCCAGGTATTTGTGGGTTGGCCCCTGCATGGGCAACGACAGCTCCATCACTTCTTCTGGCTCTCATTTGACATTGATTCTAAGATGCATCCTAATATCAGGGGGCGTCTGGGTGGCTCAGTCAGTTGAGTGTCCAACTTTGGTTTCAGCTCAGGTCATGATCTTGGGGTCGTGTGATCGAGCCCCGAGTTGGGCTCCGCAGTCAGCAGGGAGTCTGCTTGAGGTTCTCTCCCTCCCTCCTGCTTCTCATCCCACCCCCGATCTTTCTCTCTCTCTGTCTCTCAAATAAATAAATAAATCTTTTTTAAAAAATAAGATGCATCCTAATATCAAAAAACTTAAAACTATAAAAGTTTAATAGCCATGTATCTTACTTAGGCTTAAGGAGATCCAGTCTTCCAGGCTGATATGTCACTGTGAAGTAGCTTGTCCTGGCTCCTCAGCATTCAGCCTACCACCACTGTGCTCCAAGGTGCATCCCTTCCAGCCTAGATTACTGTCATATCTAGTCTCCCAGTTATGACTTTCTTGGACAAACTGGACATCATGAAACCTATCATCTTGAGCAGCTTGTCTAGTCTCTCTGAGCCAGTAGACCTTTTGGTCAATAGGAGAGGAGCATAGAGTAGATAAAAGTTTCCTTTTGATTCATAAGACTAAGATTCTAGGAGTTCTGAGACATCTTCAAGATGAATATGGAATTTGGAGGTCATTGCTGCTAAAATCAAAAGAACTTAAGCTAGATTGAACATTTCTTTGTCATTATTTTACCACTTGGCATCTTGTTTTCTTTACTGCTGAGATACCAGTGTCCTTATCTGCTACTTGTTGGCCATCTAAAACCTTTTTACTCCAAGACTCCTACTTGCTCTACTTGTTCCCAAATAATCCCCAGTATTCTCCTTTTTCCCTGTCTGCCCATTTAGAAAAAATGAAACAGAAAATTTAAAAATTGACACCATCCTTAATAATGATTTCACCATTAAAGATGTGAATGGCTTATTACTTTATATATGAATAGCTATATTAATTACTGTAAGTGTAATTATTAATATATTATCTGAATACTTATTGCTTAATTCAAAGAATGGTGGCCTCAAGTTTCTCTTAGTTTTCTTACACACATATATATATACTAAAAGGAAATTTATAAACCAAATTTAAAGACTTCTGAACTTCTATCCCACCCTTAACAGTTAGCACCTCAGGTGCAGGGATGAATACTCTGTTCTCCAGAGTTTGACAGTCTTTTAGAAGTTATTTTAAGGATTATGTTAATTTGAGGGCTTGACTTTTCATTAAAAAAAAAAGTTGAGGGGGCCTCAGTGGTTCAGTCGGTTAAGTGTCCAACTCTTGATTTTGGCTCAGGGTTGTGAGATTGAGTACCACGTCAGGTTCCGCACTAGCCTTGAAGCCTGCTTGGGATTCTCTCTCTCCCTCCCTCTCCCTCTACCCTCTCTCTCTCTCTATTTTTCCCTCTGTTATTAAAGAAAAAAAAGTTGACTCACCAGTTTTTTGGTTTTGGTTTTGATTTTGTTTTGGGGGCTGTTGTTGGGATTTTTTTTTTCCAATTTATAAGGTCCCCAGGAAAGAAGTCAACCTAACTTAAAACCTCATCAAAACTCTGGGCTTCAGGGAACAAAGGGAAACTAATTTTTAAGAGCATTTCATTTCTTCTCTCTGTAAAGAAGACTCCAGTTAAAAAGATAAACTAATTTTTCTCTGTTATTTGAAGTATGGATAAGAAACCTAATCATCTCTCCACTTGTTTCCCTAGACTGTCACAAATAAATAATGTTGACGATAAACATTGCCCATACTGAATGCTCACACCTTAGACTGGAAAATGTGCTTCTAAATCCTCCTCTCAAAACTCAACTTCCTGAACCTTCTTGAATCAGGTAGAAGAACCCTTGTTTTTTTTGTTTTGTTGCTTCTGATTTCAGAGATCTTAGAGGAATGGACGTTTCAGAAGTGAGTTTGAGTCTGCTATAAACCTTAAGGAGCCCTCTTTTCTTTCTAGAGTTACTGGATTTTCTTCTGAGAATGTTATTGGGATATGGTGGATTGGAAAGACAGAGTATGTATCAAAGTAAACATTTTATGAGCTTCTGCTTTGCAGTTTAATTTACAAAGTAGACAAAACCTCTGAGTATTTCCTGTATATCTTAAAGGACAAATTTGTCACCAGTTCTCCAGCCCCACTGCCCCTCTTTGTCCAGCTACCCACCCTGCCACACACACACACACACACATGCTTTTTTTTTTTTTTTCTTTTTAACATTAAAGCCACTCATCAGATGTGGGACTGGTGTGTGCATTTGCAAGCACTATGCTGGATTAAGTACGCTGTAACTTATTGGCTTAATTTACGGCATATAAGCCATTTTTCTTTTTTTTATGTTTTAACAAATGCAGCCCAATATTAAATATGGAGAACTTAAAAACCCCTTGGCTCTCTACAGGATAGAAGTCCCTGGAGTGGAGGAAGGGAGACTAGCAGAGGGCTTGGAAAATGTTTACAGTCCTAAAGAAATTGTGATTTCCTCTTGCTGATTTTCTTTAGCCTCATATTCATTGAGGGCATGCTGGGAAATCATACTCATACATAGGAACTTTTAATAAGTTCTGTGTTGCCATCTACATAAGATTTATTTTACCAAACAGCAATTTTTTGAAGAAATTCAGCAGTTAGATTTTTCACACATTAAATAGGTTGGTAGAGGGCAGATTTGAACAAAAAAAAAATCTAAATAAACAAACATGTATTCTTATTGCTGCTCATATATGCATGGAATACCAATCTACCAACCTATGCATAGCAGAATGCTATGGTAAGCATTATGTGTGATATAAGAAGAAACAAGATACAGTTCTTGTTTTGCGGTAAGTCTGATAGGATTGAGAGCCATGAACCCAAATGACATGAGATAGAATATTGAAATTGTTATAATTGATCTATACATTGAGGAATCTACTTGGTATGATGTGTTAATGGCAAGTAAATGTGGATCGCTGGCCCACTGCTACTCAAAGTGTAGTCTGAGAACTAGCGGCATCAGCGTCAGATATGAGGATTCTCAGCCCCCAACCCCAGACCTACTGAATTCAAATCTCTGGGGGGTGTGACCCAGCAATCGGTGTTTCAAGCGGTTTTTATGTTTTAAGAGTCTCCCAACTAATTCTTATGCCATTCAAGTTTGAGAACCATTGCTCTAAGCTGCAGTTCCCAAGCCACTCCAGTCCTCATGGTGGTTATTATCTTCGAAGTGACAAGTGAGGAAGTGGAAAGTCAGAGAGATAAGTAACTTTACTAAAAGTCGTACTGCTAACATTATAGCAGTCTAGATTCAATCCCAGTTCTGTTGTACCGTTTCATAAATCTGCTCCTTCTTCTACTCCTGCTGTCTCTTCCTAGAAATTATTGTCAACCACGAAAGCTGTTTTTCTAAAGATTTCCATCTTGGTTTTCAACTTTTCATATTACTCTTTCTCCCTAACTAAAAAGGTACTCACTTTAATAATTTTACCACTGCTATAGTGCCCATAGCTGTCATTGTGATGCTGAGGTGCAGATGACACTTTTGGTTTGTTTTTCTTGCCATGTCATCATCATATGGTCAGTTGATATCACCAATGACCATGCTCTTATTCCTAATCAGTCCACCAGCATGACAGTGTGTATTCAGATTTGGCAGGGAAGAAAACATCATTTTTGAAGTTGAATTCAATTTAACCAATAAGTATTTATTGTCCAACTATTTGCCTAATACTGTGCTCTGCACTATAAAGCCTGGATGCTGAGAATGTGTTTCCTGGACCAGCAGGATATGCATATTATCAGGCCCCATGCTGGACCTTCTGAGTCAGAAATTCTGAGGATAGGGCCTAGTAGTTTATTTTTAAAAGTCATCCAGATGATTCTAATGCATATTAAAGTTTTTTTTTTTACATTTATTTTTTTTCCTTTTTTTTATTATGTTATGTTAATCACCATACATTACATCATTAGTTTTTGATGTAGTGTTCCATGATTCATTATTTGCGTATAACACCCAGTGCTCCATGCAGAACGTGCCCTCTTTAATACGCATCACCAGGCTAACCCATCCCCCCACCCCCCTCCCCTCTAGAAGTTTGAGAACCACTGCTGTAAGAGACATGAGAAATTAGAGACATGGTCTTTACACTTAAAGAGATTATCATCAGTTGTATCTTGCCCACTTGTCAGAGACTAAATTCAGACTAGGGTTTCTAATAGCTAAGAGCCGATGGGGGTATCATGATTTTGCTTTACTGTGTCTGCAGGATTCAGAAATGCCTCCTGCAGCTTGTTGTGGGGTTTTTTTTCTTCCTCTTTTAATGAAAGTCAATCATTCATTTATAAAACCACTTACAGAAACTTCAGTATGTTTCAGATGGCAATTATATTTTTTTTCTCTCTCCAGGGGTCTCAGTTGCAAAGAATTCTTATAGAACAGAATTGTTTTGTTTATGTAGGCAGTCATTTGCCATGTGGGGAGCTTGAAAACAGGCTAAATAAATGGTTTCGATAGTGATGTCATGGATAGTGGTGATTAAAGCAAGGATAATGTAGAAAGCTGTGTTTCTTAAACAGCCCAGGCCCAGACCAATGCCTGAAATTCTGGGTCAGTTTAAAGATTTTTGTGTGATTATATTTATAGCGAGTTATTCCTTGTTTTCTCTCAGGATATTCTGCTTCAGAAGTCTGTCTTCTTCAGAGAGATGACCGAAAACATGTATACTACATAGATTGCCTGCTCAAGTGTGCTCTGTATACAGAAGAGCAGGACTAGACTGTGATGAAGTTACCAGTTACAGGATCTCTAAAATGCACACTCTGGAAGCACCAGTCACACAGAATACAGGAGTTTTGCCTCTCAGTGTCCCTGCCTACATTTTCAAATCTTATTTGTGAAACAGGGAAATTTCCAGTGCTCACAGTTGACCTAAATTAGGGGATCCCTATTCAGAGTGAATTATACTAACCCTTTCATTTCTTGCCCTTTCTCAGCATTGTCACATTTCAAGTTATCTGGGCCTCTCCTGTGAGCCAGGTAGGAGTATAGGGAGAATGTGATGCTTATACCTTGGATAGCTTGTAACTAAGCAGCCTAGTGAGAGTTTTAATGTATAAGAAAGGTCACGGTTTTTGTATTATCTGTTGAATCCTGGGATCTGATTCATCCCATTCCTCCACTGATATACATAACTGAGAATACCAATTTGCAAATGAAGTTTGACCTAAAGTCACTTCATCTAAAATGCTGTTAGATCATATGAATTTTGCAGATAGGTTATTCAAATACATGTTTTTTTCAATGCTAATATAAGCCCTTATGGTGAGGGAACAACACCTAAAATTCACAAATTATCTAGGCTATCCAAGTCAGTAGTATGCCAGTTTGTATAATAAACCGATCAATGATTAACTAGTTTAAAAGTTGTGTACTGTGCACTGAGTAGGGGATGAATAGTAATTTAAAATAAAGTCCTTGTGGCCTCTGCCCAAGCCTAAAACCATATGAGCTGCTATTTTAAAGAGGCTTTGTTGGCCATCCAAAAAGCTTCTAGGTTTAGTACAGTAGAGAGGCACTATATAGAAGCACGATAGAGTAAACAAATAAAACCGTAGTTATCCCTACATCCTACAACTCATTTGTGCCCTTATGTCACTCTCCATCCCAAAGACCTCACCAAGGATCCTTTAAAGCCCTCCTCAACATAATTCAAAACTCACAAGGGGTCCTAGAAGGAAGATAAACTCTAAAGTCAAAGAGACATGGCTCTACAACTAATGATGGGAATTTCGGAATAACTTCTTCATAAAGCTGTGGACAACTAAATGGAGCTGGTGTAAAAATACAGGACAACTAGAGAAATGCACACTTAATCAAAGAAATACCATTTTTCATATATCAAAATGGCAAATTTTGTTAATGATCATACCTGGTGTTGAAAAAGGTAGAGGGAAATAGGTGCTTTTGCACACTGCTGTTGGGAGTGTAGATTTCCGTTAAAACAATTTTGCAATGTTATCATAAAGCTAAATGGATGGAAGGGTGGATGGAAAAGCAGTTATAGATAGACCCAGCAATTACATGTTAAGGTATTTATCCCAAATAAGTCATGAGGGACATATATAAAGATTTAGCTACAAGACTGTTTATCACACTATTGTTTATAATACTAAAAAACTAGAAGCAGTTAGCATAGGACTGGAACTCTGTATGCATTGGACCAATACTACTTGCATTCCCTTCGACCTAATCTAGAACCCCTATCCACTGCTACTCCCACCACCATGCCTACCCAGTGCAACCAGTAAGAAAACTATGGCTAAAAATGCTAAGTAACTTCCCCAAAAATCAATCAACCAAGATGAACTCCAGTATTTCAGCCTTTTAAAGAATTCTGTGCTGGTTACTGCTTTTGTCTCTATTTCATTAAAATCAAGAATGACTTGGGCAGGCTCATAATCCCTTACCTTCAGTACTGAAATCCAAAAACACAAGTTTATGAAGTAGTTTTATACAAACTCATTTGACAACAAAACTTGATCTGAACTGACACAAGTTTATTTAGAGTCTAACCATTTAGTGTGAAAATGGATATATTTTATTGCAAGAATGTTAATGTTCAATTAGTGGGTACTGCCCAAGAACTTGCTGGAAGTGTTATGTAATGCATAATGTATGTACCATTTCACCTTTCTAAAATCTGAAAAATTCTCAAACACATGTGGCCCAGGAATTTCTGTTGAGGCATTTTGGGCCTCTAGTTTCTTCTCCAGCGAGGAGAAATCAACATACCTGTTCAGTATGAAGTGAATAGTGCTTAGGATATGGATTCATTTCTTTTTAACATTCCAGGAATAGAACCTAGTGCTTTATGTGACAGTGAATGTTTCTTTAGCCACATTTTTTTCTTAGCTGCTCCTAGTTTAGGTGTTTACTATGTTGGGACCATATATTAAGTGTTTTCCTAAAGAGGGTTAATTATGAGAATAGATTGAACTTCATCTAAAAGGGCCACTTACAGTGTTCTCTTAAAGATAATGAAAAAACCACCCAGCTTTTAGAGGTCATGATTCAGATGGCCTGGCTATTAAGATGGACATGTAGTCAGCATGCAGAGGCCATATTTTATGTTCTTTATTTTAATGCTTTTATTTCCTGTTTGGACATTTCAGAGGAAACACTTATGACTGGACTATGGATGGCTAGGTCAGCAGCAAAGATGAGCAGGGCTGTCCCTTTCTCTGTGAACTCTCCAGCACAGAGAGCACTGTTTCTCAGTGTTCTGTGTATACTGGAAAGAGTGAAGACATTTCTTTTTGTGAATTCATAGATTATGGGTCCGAGAAACAAAGTTCAGCTCTCTCCCCCCTCACCCAGCAGGTGGCGCTGTGAAATAGAGGAATATGACAGTGCAGTGAGCTGCCTTTCTGCTCCACAAACCCAGTTGTAACCTTAGCAAATACCCACATGATTTTGGCACTTAATATATGTCACTTGAAGTATTTGAAAGTCTCCTAAAGGTCCAGTGCCTCAAACAAGTTTTGTTTAATTTAGTTTCCAGTCTTCTGTAAAGCTCCGGCTTCCTTTATGATCCGCAGTGTCAAGTGCTCACACACTGTAACTCTAGCATTAGCAGAATCACTGTAGTCCTTTATAAAAGTGAACTTCGTTTTCTGCACCTGGATGTTAGAACGGATTCTTTCTTCCCATTTGTGGGGAAGGTTACACTCTCGTCTTCCAGGTGTTGGCCCTATTTAACCCCTTCTGCTTGGGAAAGAATCCATTAACTACTTGAATGAATTAACCAGTTTTGTGGGACAGCCTTAAGTGAGCCAGCCATTAGCTGCCCGTTCAGCTACCCTAAGAGCTACCTAAAGAGAAAGGGAAGAAATAGACAGTTGTGTCTCCCAGACCTTTCTTTTTGGAAAGATACTTTTCTCTTCTCCCTTGATAGCAGTGTTTCAGAGTTCTGATACAGCAGGCAATTGAACCAGTGTTATAGTCTAAAGACTAGTGATTCCTTCAGGCTACAGTCTCATGGGGCACCAGACAGTTTTTGCTTATAAGAACTTTCACTTCTTTTTCACAGACATTAATAGTTTCCTGGCACTGCCTTTCAGGAAATGTCGTCATGGTCTGGAGGAACCAATAAAAATACAAGTAACCTGTTTTGACAGATCTCTTTTATGCCAGAAATTTCAGAATTGGAAGGGAGGGTGGGTGACGAACCAGTCCATTTGTGTGAAGGCATAAGGAAAAATCGTGGATTTGCTGTAAGAGAGGAAGGTGATACCTGCCCTGGACATGAAATATAGAGAGCTCTGAAGCTATAAAGGAATTCCAGCTCATTTAGGCAAACTTTAAAAAAAAAAAATCTGGTTTGATAGAGCAGTTCAAGTCTATGGTACATTGGGAGATTTTTCCTTTTTTTCCTTCTCATTTCAAACAGTACTTATAGCTCTTTTGATCCTCAAATAGAAAACTCACACATTAAAAATTAACATTTGATTATGGATATACACATAGCATTGCCATAATGTATGCAGAAACAAGGCCATGGCTTTGGTTTTGGGTTTTTTTTTTTTAAGATTTTATTTTTTTAATCTCTACACCCAACGTGGGGCTCGAACCCACAACCCTGAGATCAAGAGTCACTTACTCCACCAACTGAACCAGCCAGGCACTCCAAGAGGCCATGGGTTTGGATAATTATTACCAAGTGGCTAATATTAGATGCTCTTTGCTTTTCCCGGATATGGCCAGAGCACAGATCTGCATCCCGCTAATGTGAGAAAAATTGAATGTTGCTCTAGGACATTAATTGGAATTAGTTCTGGGGGGTGGCGGGTGGTCAGCTGTTTCTCTCTTGCAAGTTTTTGAGAGAAGTTGGTCACCATAATACTAAAAGAATGTAATGAAAGTAAAACTGGTAAGATACTTCGGAAATGATTGCTCTCTTTTTTTTTTTTTTAAGATTTTATTTATTTGATAGAGTGCACGTGCAAGCAGGAGGGAGGGGCAGAGGGAGAGGGACCAGCAGACTCCTTGCCGAGCAGGGAGCCTGATGCAGGGCTCAACCCCAGGACCCTGGGATCATGACCTGAGCTGAAGGCAGATACTTAAACAACTGAGCCACCCAGGCACCCCTGCTTGCTCTCTTCTAACCAGTGAATTCAAAATACATTTTCGCACTAGTGCTGATTTTGAATACTTCACTTTTTCTTAGGCCTAGAGTTTTAAATAATATTGCTTACTTTCCTAATCAGTTTAAGCTTCAACCTAAGTGCATTGCAAGGTACATAACTTCATAGATTAACCTTGTGCCAATTTTGGAGAATCTAAAGTAGTAAGGTGTAAGCACCTTGTAGTAAGGTGCTGCCCCAAACCTATCAAAAATTGTCTGTGAGTAAAGATTTCATATCAGCAATATTGTGGTTTTCTCTCTGATTATTTTTATTATACCCTGTCCTATGCAATGCTCTTTTTTAATTTAAAAAAAACTTTAATTTGTTTTTAAAGAGAAGCTACTCTTTTTCTTGATAGGACTAGCACTTCCAAATTTCCTTTTTATGTCAAGTCTTTATAATTGCCCCTATTTCAGACATATCACTATTGATTTATATTGGGGAAGTAGGAAAAGAAATTGATTTTGTTTCACCCACTCCATCTTTTAATTAAAAACCTGCATTTGCTACACAACTCTTTGGATATGATGGAGAAACTTGCAGGTCAAGAAGAAGGTTAGAACAGAGGTCACCATCTCCTGTGCCCTGGAGGGAACTCTCAGTACATGTTCAGTCCCTGCTAAGACTGTCAGCCTCTCCCATCTTACTGTACCTGGTCCCAACCTGAGAAAAGCAGTCTAAGTAGAAGTTGTTCTCTTCCTAAGCCCACCCTGTTTCAAAGCATTCCCTAAAACTTACTTGGAAGAAGGAATAGAAGAAGTTCAGAAAAGCCCAAGGGTTTGAGTCTTCCTTACTACTGATTCCAGTCAGAGCCAGGTCCCATCTTTGATGTCCTGGGGCCAGATTTGGAGGCCAACCCTAGACAGGTCTTTCTGTGTAGGCCTTTTTCTCACCCTGCTTCAAAATTGCCCTTTCCTGGCCAAGGCTGTTCCTTCCCAAATGATCCATGTCTAGCTTTCCCTTCTGACTTCACCTCTCATCATCCTCTTTTTCCTGCCCTGTCTCTTTTCATATTAGCTGCCTCTGGCTCTTGGTTTCCTCCTAAAGATAGTCGCTGTGACAACTTTCAACCTGGAGAGGTGATTAAAATTCTCAAGGTTCACACTCATTGAGTACCCAACTGCGTTATTTCTTAGGTGTGAGCCAATGATCAAGTGTCTTCAAGGGGGCTTTACCATATCAGCTAATTAATTACATTTTTATAATTTGATATCTTGATCCACAGACTGAAACTGAAATACAGAGAACTCAGCTGCAGAGGTTCATGGGACTGTTCTTCCCTGTGGCAGGCCAGTTAGCACATGTCAGGATAAAACTCACCTCTGATGGCCTTAGGGACTGTCATTGTTCCAGATGAACAAGTTGGATTTACCACTCTCTTGAGTATTGCACAGACCGTATTTTAGGACTAAGCACTAGGCATTAAGCTCTGAACTGAAGGTCCACTGATCTTCACTTCAAATCTCATGTGCCAAGATCCTTCAGCTCTTATTTCTCCAACCCATGAATTATTTGGCAAGGAATGGAATGTGCCTAGAATTGATGACGATTTTCTCAGTGGCCACCTGCCCCATTTGGTTCCCTGCATTTCCAAATCCAGACTAACTGGAGCATGCTCCTAAGAGCTCCCCTGGACTCAAGGTTGGGGCCCAAATAACCAGTTTCCTCTGTCTGGCTTCTAGGCTTCTCTTCTACCTGTGGTCCTGGTTTCTGATTTTCTTTTGTGACTCAGTCAACTCAGTGTTTTGAATGACGCAGAAAAATATTTGCTGACCCCTACTAATAGCATACTGAAGCAAGCTTTCAAATCACTAATGTACACATTTAAATACAAGTGAGGTAATTTTTATTTGCAGTTTCCTGGAAACTATTGGTGGGAGGGAAATGGGGAAGGGGGTGTGGATGGGAGGGGCTTGTAGACCTAGACTAAGAAAACCGGAATCTTGAGGTTTTCCTTTAGACCTTTAGTCCATATTGGGCCAAGGGTACAAGGGTGTGGATTCTGTGAGTAAATATCTTCATTTGGTGCATTTTGTTAAGGCATCACAAAGGCGGGGAAATTTTCAGTGCCAAGCACTGACATCAAGGCATCTTGGGAAATAACCTGCTGGTCTCCCTACTAACTTGACAGCCAGGGTCCACTTTAACATTTAAAGTAGAGAACAGGGTGCATGCTGGGCACGACCTCCCTTTTGGTATCTCTGTGGGTTTTTTCACCAGGAAGACTATTAAGAATCGTTTCAGCTCACTTACTCTTCTGCATCCTTTTTCTTTTAAAGCCCTAGAGTTCAGCATTCCCTTTCTTCCCTTTGATTGCCCACTGATGTTCTCACACATAGAGGAAGTAGTGGTTTTCCTGTTTTCTTTCTTGGGGAATTTTGAGTACTGTGGTTCTCCTTTCCTTTTTTCAGCCCTGCATGTGAGTAAAAGCAAGTTGTCTTCACAGTTAACTGCAGGAAAAGATTTGTGGGGCTCTTTTTTTTCTTTTATTTTTGCCTTCCCTCCTCCACAACTGGAAAATATGAGGCAGATCCTGTTTATGTATGCTGTAACCTCAAAAGGAGCTGATATGCTGTTGTCATGAAAGAAGAATCCAGAGCTGTTTATCCTGCAGAGGAGTACCAGAGCTCTTAAATCGGAAAGCCCCACTCTGGGCCCTCCAGGCAGACTGTGGGGAGCTCTTTGCTGCTCTCTCAAAGCTGTTCCAAAATGCAAGGCAAAGATTTCTGCTACTGAATCTTCTCCCTGCATTCTGGGAACAGACACAACGTCCACGTTGTGACTTTGGAAGAAATCAGGGACCTTCTTCCTTTGTATTAACTTTTTCTTTGAAATCTGTTTTCCAGAGGCCTTTTGCACTCTAAAATGTAACTTGAATGCATAATCTTCCTTCCATTCTCTTCTCTATGGATCTTTTATCATGTTCCAGAAATCCTTTTGAAGTCCATTCTATGGCCAGTAAGTTTGGCAAACTGTAATAAAATGAGCTTTTTTTCCTGAAAACTAGTAAAAACTGTGCTTTGGGAATACATCTTTCTTTTGAAGTTATATTCCCAATATTTTTTTAATCTCATTTTCTGTGCATGTCAAACATAGATTCTCTTTTATAATAATGATTTTTTAATTAAAGCTGTATTTATAAGGATATTTTAACCTGTTATACTTTTCATGAATTATTTTACTGATCCATGTTAGTTCTGTTTTGTTTTGGTTTCCCTTGAGAGGGCAAATCCATATTCCCATTATAGGATTAGAAACTATCAAACCAGAAATGGCCAACCTGAAACACACTCTGGCCAGCTCTTTCTAAAAGATGCCATATCAGTGCAACATGATTGCTTTTCAAATAACAAATTCGTCATGAGATGAGACAACTATCCAGACCATGCCAATTACTGTCACAGAAAAAGTTACTGAGACTACCAATAGTCTGGTTCTCATCCCTGTCTTTCACCCTCTAGGAAGAAAAGGTTTACGATAATGAGGCAGAGATTTCACATTTTTAAGGAAGCTTAGATATTAGGAAGGACCAAAATTTATTCTTTGAACCTCTCTTCCTTTTCTAAATTCTCTTTCCATGGAAACTTTATTATACTTTTTAAAATCTTTTTTATTCCTGATAGTCAAAGTAAAAGAAGACAGAAGTTAAATCCATTATAAATCAGAGAATCTAAAAAGTAGTAGAATTCTAAAACTGTCACATGATTATGGAGATAGGAAGATGAGGGGTTCAGTTTATTTTATTTAAAACCCTGAATAGCAGTTCTTGAGTTGTTGAAATAGTAAGTCTGTGAGAGTTGAAAAACTATAAGAAAAACCTTTGAATACAGAACATCCTGTGGTTCTTTCTCTCCTTTACATGGCACTTATATTTAAAAATAATTTAGGATTTGGAAAGTGGATCTTCATCGTGCCATCACTCTGGTGGCCCAGAGGGAACATTTCCATTTACCCATCTCATGTCCATCTCTTCTAAGATGGCAGATTCAAAAGTAGGACCAAGAAGGTCTCAACCATTCCTAAAATCACCTGGCCACTATTTTAAGATGAACTTGGACAAGGCCCATGGGATCAAGCCAAACCCACTTATTAGCCTCAGGTTCCTGTTAGGGCCAGTGTCTCTGTCTTTTTCCTTCTAAGTGTCTGGGTGTTTTTTGGGAGGATATGGAGGAGACAGTGCAATAGACTGAAGGCCCTTCTGTTCAGACTGTGATTTAACTTCACACATGTAAATATTATGTCATCTTAATCAGCTGCTAGTCATTTCTGACTCCTGCTTCTGCCTGAGTTTTTCCTTTCTACTTCCTACCTAATCTATGTTCTCTATTTTCTTTCATCTTCCATTCCTTATTACCCAAGAATTAAATGAAGCAGTGTTTAGATTATGAATTAAATTCTCAGGGAAAAAAATGAATTATGATAATAAAGGCAATTTGGGAAGAGTTTCATTCCAGACTAGTAGTAACAGCCTTGGACCAGGAACTGGGACTTACTGGTGCCTGACCTTGGGCATCCTATCTCTCTGGGCCTCAGTTTCCTTATCTATAGAAAGAGGCCCTTAGACTCAGCAAGCTTCTCAGGCCAGTACCCCATGGGTATTAGGATTCAGGAAGACTGTACTAGTAGGAGCTGAGAAATCTTTTTTAATAAGCTCTCCAGGCAGTTCTGAGTTAGCTGGCCCTCAGACCTCACGTTGAAGACACCAAACTAGATATCGCAAAGATCACTCCTTCTCTAAAATTATATGTAAGTCTTCTTGCAACTACATGGCTTTGCAAGAGGCTGATGCTTCTGGTAAATTCACTTTTTCATCTGCCATATGTATAACTAAAATATATTTGTTAATAATCTTGCCTGGAACAACCTTAAAATGTAAACAGGGGTGCCTGGCTGGCTCAGTTGGAAGAGCATGTGACTCTTGATCTCAGGGTCATGAGTTCAAGCCCCATTTTGTATGTAGAGATTACCCAAAAAAGTAAATAAACTTCAAAACAAAACAAATGTAAACAACAACTTTTTAATTATATATTTTTTAGTAACCTCTACACCTAGCATAGGGCTCAAACTCACAACCCCGAGAGCAAGAGTCACACGCTCTTCCAACTGAGCCAGCCAGTGACCCAACAATAATTTTGATCAGAGTTAAACACCTCTTTTTGTCACTCACTGCCCAGCAGAGTTAATTCTATTTCATTCCTTGAATTGCTCATCATATGCCTATTTCTGTTAGTTTTTTATTTCTCTTCTAAAGGTCTCTCAAGTGCTTTTCATCTTTCTGAAAGACCATTGAAAGCCAAAGCAGAAGTCCAGGTGCTCACACTCTTAGACCCAAGAACTGAGTTGTTTTTACTCACCTTTTTTTTTTTTTTTTTAACCACTGTCAGCATTTGCTGAAGCCCTCTGACAGGCAGCTTGAGATAGACTTTATGTTTTGCTCTTTCTGTTGCATTGCAAAATCTATCTATTCAATGGGTCACAATATCTATCCAGTTACTTTTGATATACTTTTGAGGTTCCATCCAGTGAATGTCAATCTTCTGAGTAATTTTTTTTCTGGATGCTTGGACATCATTGTATTTGCCAGATTGAACTCAGTGTGTACTCTACTATCCATATTTCTAATCTCCACAGATCTATTAATATTGTTTGGCCCCACTTCTGTCTCTTCTCCCACCTCCACATTTATAAAGTGCCATCTGAGGAACTTATTAATGTAATGTCTACTCAAGTTTCCAAGCTGTTTCTCACTAGGCATTATGAAGACTTAGTGTTTTACAGCTCTGCTATCGCTTCTTACACGGCATGCATCCTATACATTTAAGGATACTACAGACAAAGGGTACTTTTCAAATTACAGTTCAGGCAGGAGATGCCTCTTCCCAGAAGACCTCTTGCTGTTCCATGTAGAAATCAAAACTCTCATTTACACACACACACAGGGAAGAGAAGAACTCTAATTTACTTAGAGAAGCCTTTAAAGGCTGGCCAGGGGACGCTTATATAAGCTTGTTTGCAAATTCTGGTTAGGTCTCCCAAGGTCACAGACAGCTGTGTTTTGAAATTTGTGTCCTTTGAAAGAAGAGTGGATGCTGGAATAGTTCTTACTTGACATGCAAAGACCTTGGGAAAAACAGACATTCACACATTCTTCATAGGTTTTGAGCAAATGGCAACACACCATTATGCAGAGACTCTGCCATTATCCCTGTGAGTGCCCAGTGATGCATGGTACTTTTAAGTAGACCCTGAGGAAAGGATTAAAGTCTACTTTCTCTTACAATCTGAGAAGCAGAAATGTTTGCACCTCTCTTAGAGTGTTTTGGGCAGCAACCAGATTCAAAAAATAAAAGCAGTTAAACAACAAGTAGGTTGGATTAAGCCTTCAAGGAGTTTATAGAATAAAAAGTTAATGCAAGGCAGTGTAAATTCCAGATAAAGAAGATGTAGGTAAATGGAGAGGGGAGAAGAATAACATTCCAGGTAAAAGAATTATATATAAGATAACCTTCGGGGCACCTAGGTGGCTCAATCAGTTAAGCGTCCAACTCCTGATTTTGGCTCAGGTCATGATCTCATGGGTCATGGGATCAAGTCCTGCATTGGACTCCACACTCAGCGGGGGTCTACTTGAAGATTCTCTCCCTCTGCCCCTTCCCTGACTCACTCTCTCTCTCAGTCTCTCTCTCTGTCTCTCTAAAATAAATAAATAAATCTTTAACAAAATTTTTTTAAAAAGAGGGCACCTGGGTGGCTCAGATGGTTAAGCGTCTGCCTTCGGCTCAGGTCATGATCCTGGGGTCCTGGGATCGAGTCCCGCATCGGGCTCCCTGCTAGGCAGGGAGCCTGCTTCTCCCTCTGCCTCTGCCTCTCTCTCTCTCTCTCTGACTCTCATGAATAAATAAATAAAAAAAAAAAAACATTTAAAAAAAAAATTTTTTTAAAAAAGATAACCTTCATCCCTGGAATGTCAATAATACAGAACAAAATAAGTTCATTAAGAATAATAAATCTACTTTGTTGAGAGTTTTTATCATGAATGGATGTTGTACTTTGTCAGATACTCTTTCTGCATGTATTGAGATGATCATATGGTTTTTTATTCTTTATCTTGTTAATGCGCTATATCATGTTGATTGATTTGTGAATATTAAGAAGTTTTTTTTAAAAGAATCATAAGGAGGGGCGCCTGGGTGGCTCAGTCATTAAGCATCTGCCTTCAGCCCAGGTCATGATCCCAGGGTCGTGGGATCAAGCCCCACATTGGGCTCCCTGCTCCGCAGGAAGCCTGCTTCTTCCTCTCCCACTCCCCCTGCTTGTGTTCCCTCTCTTGCTGTGTCTTTCTCTGTCGAATAAATAAAGAAAATCTTAAAAAGAAAAAAAAGAATCATAAGGAATTGTTAAAATAGAGATTGGGGAAACCCAGTTTCATTTATTCAGACTCTAAAATAGAACGTCAATAGTGTAATGGCCAGCTAAAAGATTGTTAATTACACTAACAGTATTAAATTATTCTATTTAGAATTTAGAATTGGGATTTTTATTTTTTTAAAGATTTTTATTTATTTATTTATTTGTCAGAGAGAGAGAGAGAGAGCACAAGCAGGGCGAGCAGCAGGCAGAGGGAGTATTGGCTCCCTGCTGAACAGGGAGCCCGATGCGGGACTCGGTCCCAGGACCGTGGGATCATGACCTGACCCAAAGGCATACACTTAACCAACTGAGGCACCAAGGTGCCCCCTAACGTATGAGTTTAGAATATAAATTTGTTTTAGGTCTGTGTTTGCAAAAGATAGTTACATATGTCTTTCATTCATTTATTCAAGAAATATCTATTGAGCATCTTGGATGAGGAAGGTGTTGTTCTAGGCACTGTCGACAGCCAATGTTGTATCTATTAGTCTTGCTGATATTCTAGCCTCTCATTTGAGGCTCCCTAATTTTAGAAAAGAGTTGCAGGATTCCAGACCACTTTCATGGTCCATAATCCTTGCTCAGCATGGGGCTTCACTCTCTCAGGATTGGGGTTACCAAGAGTCCTACTGGTCTTAACACAAGAGATGAAGATTCTTTAGTACAATTTACAATCCAACATTTTTCATAATCCCTGCCTATCTCCTACCTAATCTTAATCAACACTGATGCAATTAAAGAAGACTTTCTTTTTTGTTGTTAGCAGTAAAGATGAGAACAGTGGATCACCTTTCATATAAAACAGGTTGTATACCACCGTTTATTATTAACCAGCCAATATACTGATGGTTAATTAATGTCCTCAGAAACCTAACAGTATTGATTGAAAACCTGATGTCATGCTCTTAGGCAGACTTTATCTTATCTTTCAATGCCAGTCACTTAAAAGAGTCTGATTATACTTGGCACCATATCTTCCATTTATATTTGTGTAGAAAGATCTCTGTGTAGGTAGTTTAGGGATTAGCAGCTCATGAAGATCCTGATTATGGCTGAGATATTCTTGTATCTTGGCTTCTGCACCCTAATTGTTGCCTCCTTAAAGCCTACATGCCAGTGTAATTTGATTTTATTAGTATGACTGACCATCACAGAAAGTTCTCTAGAAGATGAATTTTTACACAAGAAAATCATAGTGTTTTGGGGCAGCAACCAGATTCAAAAAATAAAAGCAGTTAAACAACAAGTAGGTTGGATTAAGCCTTCAAGGAGTTTACCAAGAAAATCATAGAATGTTTACCAAGATAGTCAAACACAAGAAAATCATAGAATGTTTACCAAGATAGTCAAACTGACTATGTTACTACATCATATCATGTCTTTTTATTATTTTTATTTAATATCTTCTCTTTGTTGCCTTAGAGCAGGATCTTGCAGCAGTAGCACTAACGACATTTTGTGCTGAATAAATCTTAGGGCGAGTTGTCTACATCCTACAATGTAGGATGTTTAGCAGCATCTCTGGCCTCTACCCACTAAATGCCAGTAACATACTCCCACTGTGACAATTAAAAATGTCTCCATATTGTCAAATGCCCCTCAGGGACAAAATCACCTCTGATTGGGAACCATTTTAGAGTATGAGGCATGGCATATTTATACTTAAGACTATTTGAAAAAGAACTGTCCCAATATCTTATGATATTCCCTCTCCATCTTTGAAAAAGTACTGAATAACATTCTGAAAGTATAATTACATAGGACTGGCAAGCTTCTAGATACACATTTTTAGTTATACTGAATCTTTAGAATGGAGTTGCAAAATACAAGAGCCTCTTCATTCTTCATTATGTTGTTTATAACAAGCCAAGAATGTTGTTAAACTAAGGAGTCACAGACAATAAAATGTGCTGTGTAGAATTCACAGAATGGAATCTATGTTGTTTAATGTTCTGAAACTTCACATGTAAAAAATAAATACTACTTATTACTTATATAACTCATAGGCAAGAATTTGCAAATACAGTATAGCAAAAACTAAAAGGAGCTCTCTATTAGGGAGAACTTTTTTTTTTATCATTACAATGAGAAGAAAACTCATTCATTAAACTTATAGCTTAAGACTGGCAATCAGTTAATGGTTTTTATTCTCTTCTATCAGTAAGATATTACTCATTTCCAGAAATGTGTTGGAGAAGATGGCTCATAATATTTGGGTGAGGCATGAGCCAGCTAAAAAGGCTCTTAACAGAACCATGCCATCCATATTTCTGGTCAGAAGAATGCAGCTCTGGGAAAGAGTCCCCCAGGATAACTACTTTGTAGTCACATAGTCAAGCTCCAACAGATTTTCTTTAGAGACTCTTTATAGACACTGCACAAACATACCCATTTTTTATACTCTTGCTTAAATTTATTGTTACATGTTTCTGTTTCTGTGAGGTCCATAAATGTCACAAAATCTGCTTGTCAGCATGATAGTCAAAACCTTAACCTTGTTGACTTAAGACACCACCTAGTTTGAAGAGAGATAATTCACCCCTTGTGGTTTATTTTGTGAGAATAACCTATTGTACATTCCAAATTCTATAGAATCAGCTTGCCTGTGGTTCTGAAATAAGAATAAATGGAGAAGTCTTGCCCTTGTGGTTTTAATGTTTAGAAAAGTTCAAGTTTAATCTAGTAATTTAGAATGTATATGTTTGACTAGCTATATTTATGAAATTGCAATTCTTTAGCAGCAATTTAAAACTCTAAAAAGTTGTGTGGGTTTTATTGTTCACAGTCAGACATGTTGGCAGTCAGTACCTGAGAGGGTCAAAGTTGTCTAGAAAATGATTCAAAGAGGGGCGCCTGGGTGGCTCAGTTGGTTAAGCGACTGCCTTCGGCTCAGGTCATGATCCTGGAGTCCCGGGATCGAGTCCCACATCAGGCTCCCTGCTCAGCAGGGAGTCTGCTTCTCCCTCTGACCCTCCTCCCTCTCATGCTCTCTGTCTCTCATTGTCTCTCTCGCAAATAAATAAAATCTTAAAAAAAAAAAAAAAGAAAATGATTCAAAGAAAGAATTTTTACAGAATCTCAAGAATGCTTGGGGTGACTGGGTAAGCTCACTTGGTTGAGTGTCAGACTCTTGGTTTTAGCTCAGGTCATGATCTCAGGGTCAGGGGATCAAGTCCCAAGTTGGGCTTCATGCTCAGTGCGGAGTCTGCTTGGACTTTCTCCCTTTCCCTCTCTCTTCCCCTCTACCGTTCTCTGTTCATGCTCTCTCTCTAAAATAAGTAAACAAAATCTTTTTTAAAAAAAAGACTGCTTGAACCTGTAGCTACTTTTTTTTTTTTTAAGCCTTTACCAACCAGTTAATTGCTAAAGGATTATTTTAGATGGGCAGTTCTCAAAGTTTGTTTTTGCAAAGTATGTTTCCTGGAACAGTGGCATTAGCATCACCTGGGAACTTATTAGAAATGAAAAATTTGGGGCCCAGCCCAAGAAACTCTAGGAGTGAGGCCAATAACCTGTATTTTAACAAGCTCTCCAGGTACTTCTGATGCCAAAATTTGAAAACCATTGTTTTAGACTATCAGAATCATTGTGCCTTTTTTTTCCTGCCTGATTTGATGGTTGTCTCTGATGCCATAAAAAGCAGATGATTTTTGCTAAGAAGAAAGTACTATTTGCTTAGAAGCATACTTCTTTATCTCCTTTGAAATATGAGGTGTACATTTACTGTCACATTTTTTTTAAAAGTACTAGAATAGGGGCGCCTGGGTGGCTCAGTCGTTAAGCGTCTGCCTTTGGCTCAGGTTGTGATCCCAGGGTCCTGGGATTGAGCCCCGCATCAGGATCCACGGGAAGCCTGCTTCCCCCTCTCCCACTCACCCTGCTTGTGTTCCCTCTCTCGCTGTGTCTCTCTCTGTCAAATAAATAAATGAATAAATAAATAAAGTGCTAGAATAATCAGGCTTAACTGATCTCTGAGCTCTGTTTTTAACCTGATAAAAATATTTTTAACACCACCATTTCTTTGGGGCACTTGGGTGGCTCAGTTGGTTAAGCCTCTGCCTTCAGCTCAGGTCATGATGGGATCGAGCCCCACATCAGGCTCTCTGCTTCTCCCTCTCCCTCTGCCTCTCCCCCTGCTTGTGCTGTCTCTCTCTCTCTGTCAAATAAATAAATAAAATCTTTAAACACACACACACACACACATCACCACTTCTTTGATTCTTGCCGTAGATGATCTATAGTACATCAAAAGTATTAAGGTTATGAGCATAATTATCAAAATAAAAATTATGTATTCTGCCGTTAACAACTGATTTACAGAGAACATTTCACCAAGTTATAGGTAATTAATGTTATTTCTTCCTTTCATAAAATAATAGCAAACAAACTGATGGCTCCCAGAGGGGAGGGGGGTGGGGGAATGGATGCAATAAGTAATGGAGAGTAAGGAGTGCACTTGCTGTGATGAGCACCTGGTGTTGTATGGAAGTGTTGAATCACTAAATTGTACACTTGAAACTAATATTATGCTGTATGTTAACTAACTGGAATTTAAATAAAAACTTAAAACTGAAAAAAAAAAAATAATAGCAATACTTGCATTAAGACTCTAGTTACGCTGCTACATTCATGCTAGCAGAAGGGTACTCAGTTTTTAAAGGAAAACCTTGGACTGTGGGACACCCCCCCCCCCCCCCGCCGCATTTGCTGCATGTTTGGGCTTCTAGATTCCTTATGTGTACCTCAGTCAACCAGAAGCTTCATATTGTTATTTAATGCACATGTATAAATAGGTTTAATGCCAGCCTTTTGAATGGCTCATTTAAAAAGGCCTTCTTGGATTCCCACCTGTTATTTTTCACTACCCCATTGGGGGGAGATTTCTTTGATGTTACACACTTAAAAGTATGCAAATATTTATAAGCTCAGGTCAACCTAACTGGTTAATTTAGTACTAATTAGGAATTCTGATCAAGGCTGCTTGCAGATTAACATTTTAGGCACACTTTGAGATACATAGAAAAACTCAAAGAGAATTAGTAAAGTTTTTGAAAGACTCCAAGCTTTCTTTAAAGGGAGCATCCACTAAAAACTGGAAGACAATATGATACCTTGAAAAGTAAGAACCTTATGATGGCTGTGTCTACTCAGGGTAGCGTTATAAACAGGAACTGCTGTGGTTTTATTCTATATATGCAAGGAATTTAAAGTCATAAATTAGAGAGATCACTTATGTATATAAGCACAAGCATATAGTAATACAGGTGGACCTCACTTTTTCCACCTAGATGTGTTTCTGAAATGTCAGATGAAAACAATATTTATAAATCAAATCATAGTTGTTAGTTGGCTCATATTATCATCTCAGAGGTGCCAGATCTTCCCTTTTACTAGTCTGGATGGAATATGGCTGCTAAAATACCTATTCCCAATTAACCCCAGCTTAGCATCTGGTTAATGGATTATAAGGCAGCCATTACTTAAAGAACTACTTTTAAAGAATGAATCCAGGAATTATTTTATAGTGCACTAATTCATTCCCTCTCCATCTCTTTACCTTCAGATTTTTCTGTCAAGTTTGTTGAATTGTGGCACACTTTTAAATATGTATGTACAGTTGAAGGTCTTCACAGCCTAGCTACTCAAGGGAATCACAAGAGGAACTTCTAAAACTGCTGATGCCTGGGGGCTGGCTTAGTAGGTAGAGCATGGTATGCTCCATCTTAAGGTCACGAGTTCAAGCCCCATGCTGGGTATGGAGCCTACTTTAAAAAAAAAAAAAAAGACTGTGGATGCCTGGACACAACCCTGATCAATGGAATTAGAATCACAGGGGATGGAATTGCTTTAAAGGTGCTTAAGGCGATTCTATTGTGTAGGCAGTCCGTATCATGTGCCTGAAAAGAACATTAATACTTTGGATAACTTATTATAGTACAAAGTGACTATAAATTAATGAGAGTATTTCACACCAAGGCAGCTAGTATTTTGTGTCTTCCCTCCTACTTTAAGAATTCATTTCTTACTATGTTTCCTAATTTAGGAAAAAATGACTGATTTTTACTGTATAGTAGTCTTTTTATACATATGTTGCCCATTTGGGGCTCTGCTTTTCCTAAGGACTTGTAATTTCTCAAAACTGCATGTCAATCCAAAAGTTTCTATTTCCTTTTGTCTCAGGAGCAAAAATGTTCCTATTCTTTCCTCTTTTCTCACCAAGACCCCTCTATGGTCCTCTTCCATCCGACATGTCAGCACAGCCCTAAGATGTGGGCAAATAACATCCCTAAACATAGGCTTTGCAACTCTCATGAGGAAACTAAGTACCTTTCCTCCAACTGAAATGTTTCTGAAGTATTCTTCAGCCACCTCAGTATTCTGTCATTTTTGTCTGTCATCTGAGAATCAGAGCTATGCATGTTGATGACCTCCTTCCTAAGTGGCCAAATAAATTACATATGTCTTTTATTCATTCAGTCTTTCTCTGGAGACTTCCACTAGCAGGAATGGAGGTGGTTACTTTTTCATGAGAGTTAACATACTCCCAGGTTGGATTTTAATGGATAACTTGGCATAAAGGTCACTACATTTAATATAGAAGGTCATGAGTTTAGTCATTGGATGAGTTAATCAAATGGCTGCTGTAGTTCCAAAGTACATCTGCATTTGGATAAAATATGATTTGTGTTAGAGAGCTAAACTTGACATTTGGTTTCTCCCAGGTGTAATAAAATAACTTTTAATGAAATAAACGTACCTTTCAGCAGCAAAGCTGCATAAAACACATAGCATAGTTGCATTTCCTTACTGGCAGTGGTAGGAAATCTTTGATCTGCCACAGACTGCTTCATTTTATGCAGTCTCAAATAGTTAACCTATTGAGCTGATTAAGCAGAACAATTTGAAATCATTGTCAGCACCACAGATAAAGGGACAGAAAAGTCACAAAGTTATGCTTGTTTTGTACATCAGCATCATTGATTATATCATTCCAAGTGCTGTTACCGAGAAGGACCTTTGATTCAGCTTCCACATTTGCACAGCCCCTTTTAGTTCTAACACTGTATAGGGCCAAAAACAAGCCCTACTCACATCTGTATTGTTATCATTCTCCCAGTACCTGGTCCCAGTTAACACTAAATACTTGTTTAAAATTTAAATATTAAATATTTAAAAATTATTCACCAGGCTAAAGTCCAAACTATCGTGTCTATGCCTATGGATCATTACAACCATTTAGTGTAAAACCTCTTTGAATTTTTGATAAAAATCACTGGAGAGTTGGGAGCAATGGTTGACCCATTTTTTCACTTTTTAAAAATTTATTACATAAGTAAAATTCCCTTTTTTGTGTAGAGTTCTGTGATTTACAGTGGTACAACCATCATCACAATCAAAATACAGAATACTTTAATTACCCCAAAAAGTTCCCTCTTGCTGGCTTTTTAAATTAACCCTTCCACCTGCTCTCAGCCCCTGGCAATCACTTTGTTTTCTCCTTCTCTAATTTCACCTTTTCCTGAATGTGAAACCAGTAAAATCATAGCACTTTTAATGTTTTCTTTTTCACTTGGCACAACATATTTGAGATATGTCCAAATTGTTGTACGTACCAATAGTTTGTTCCTTTTTGCTGCTGTGTAATAATCCATCATATAGATGTACCCCAATTTGCTAATCTATTCACCAGATGAAGGATATTTGGGTTCTTTTCTCTTTGGGGGAATTATGAGTAAAATCAACATAAATGTTCATGGACAGGTTTTTTGCTTGTTTAAGATTTTATTTATTTATTTGAGAGAGAGCGCACGGGCTGTGGGAGGGACAAAGGAGGAGGGAGAAGCAGACTCCCTGCTGAGCAGAGAACATTCATGGACAGGTTTGTTTTTTGTTTTTTTGGTTTTTGTTTTTTTGTTTTGTTCCGTTTTAAGAATGGACAGGTTTTTAAGTGAACAGAACTTTTTATTTCTCTGGGGTGTTTCTCTAGGAGTGAGATTACTGCACTTTATTATAAAGTGTATGTTTAACATCTTATAAAGGACTGCCAAACTGTTTTTCAAGGTGGCTGTACTGTTTTCAGTTCCCACAGGCAGTGTATGAGAATGCCAATTTCTCTACATCTTCACCAGCAGTTGGTACTGTCTGGGTTTTTTGTTTGGTTGGTTTTGTTTGTTTTCTTTTGTTTTTTTAGCCATTCTTATCTCCTTGTGGTTTTAATTTGCATTTTTCTAATGATAGTGATGTGGAGCATCTTTTCATGTACTTATTTGTTATCCATGTATATTCTTTAGTGAAACATCTGTTTAAATCTTCTGCCCGTTTTTAAACTGCATTGTTTGTTTTCTTATTATTGGGTTTTGAAACTTATTTATATATCTTGAATGTTATATGTAAGTGATGTGATGAATCACTAAGTTCTACTCCTGAAACGGATATTACACTATATGTTAACTAACTAGAATTTAAGTAAAAACTTTGAAACAAAAAAAAATGAAACTTATTTATATACTCTGAATAGAAATCTTTTTCAGATATATGATTTGCAAAGATTTATTTCCCTGTCTGTGGCTTGCCTTTTCCTTTTCTGAATAGTATCTTTCACAGAGGAGAAGTTTTTAATTTTGATAAAGCCCAGTTTATCAATGTTTTCTTTTATGGATTGTGCTTTTAGTGTCAGACCTAAGAAATGTTGACTGAACCCCAGGTTGCAAAGATTTTCTCTTTTCAACTGGAAATTTTGAAGAATTATTCCTCTAGGTTTTTGCAATTAAATTTGAGAGCTTGTTGGGTAAAGGAGGCAGAAAAGAGGAGAGGTCCTCAGTATGTATGTTCCCTGAACATCTCCTAACTAAGTCAAAAGCTTGATTTGATATGGAAAAAATAGTTTCATATCTGAAATTGATCTAGGTTTACTCTAGCCTTCAGGCACTATGGAATGAAAACATCTGATTATGGAATGAGAGCCCCCAAATTTAAAATAATGCAATGGAGTAAGTTCTTAATTATCAAAGGAAATATATCAAGGCATAGCTTATACACAGGCAGATACCTTTTTGGTTTCAAGATAAATTTCTAAAACCTAAGTCATTCCCTTTCACATATCCAGAATATTAACATTTGTGGGAAATATTTTATACAGTGATAATTCATAATAAATAACTGAGAAAACGGTTACATTTTCAAGACTGTTGGAACATACCAGTTTCCCAAAGTCTTACAGGAGCACCAAGTTCTTGTTCTTCCCTTTGTCTCCTCTGTAGACTTTTCTTTTTCCTTCTTCAGTGCTTCCACTAGTCTCCTGTTTCTCTTTCTAATCCTGACTTCATGTCCTTTTTGCCCTGAAATTTCTTTCTTCCTATTTTTCTTTCTCCATCTTTTAAACCCCTTAATTCATTACAATGTCGAGCCAGTTTCTTTTCTCTAGGTAATAGTTATTAAATGAGGTCTTTTCTTCCCTTTTGTCATTTAAACTTAAAAAAATACTTAAAAGAATTTTTTTTTTTGCTTCAAACTCAGTTTTTTAAAAGCACCAATTAAGTCACAGTTTGCATGTGTGTGAATCAGTCATGGTTGACACTCTCCTGAAAGTAACCTTTGATTAAAAAAAGAGGTTTCCCATCTCTGCTCTGTAAAGCATCAGTATTACAAAGCACCTTGATGGTCCTCCATTTTATCCATTTCCTGCTAGCAAAGTATCCCAGATTAAAAATTGATCTGATATAGTTAACATTAGGTGTCTAGACGTGGCTACACTGTTAAAGCATTTCAGTATCTATCCCTTGTTAGTGGCCTAAAGAAATTTAGTAATTTTATTGATTTGCTTTCCAATTTTTTGGCTATATTTGCCCTACAGGAATTATTTTATTTATTAGACTTCAGTTGCATTTTCCTAATAATACTACATGCATATCCACAAGCTAAACTATCCAGGAAATTTACATGGCTTTATAATTCTTTCCTATATAATAATGGCTAATTTCTTGAAAGTTAAATTGCTTCTTTTGTTTTACTAACTTTATATAAATAATGGACTTACTTAATTAAAAGCCTTAAAGAAGACGTGGAGATGGAGCTGTGAAGATTTTTCTGCATTCACCCATAGGTCAAAGTCTTATGTCAAGCAAAAAGCTTATGAAGCAGGATACATTTCTCTCTCTTTTTTGAAGATTCTATTTATTTATTTTATTTGGTAGAGAGAAGGAGAGCGTGTGCAGGAACTGGGGGAGGGACAGAGGGAGAGGGAGAGAATCTCAAGCAGACTCTTGTGCTGAGCAGCTCGATGCCAAGACCCTGAGATCATGACCCAAGCCAAAACCAAGAGGCGGAGGCTCAACCAACTAAGCCACCCAGGGACCCCTGAAGCAGGAAACATTTCTAAAATAATCATGCTTTGGTTTAACTGAGTGGAATTGAGCTTTCTTAATTATGGTTCTTCAAATGGTATTCAATGACTAAATCATTTTATTGATATCTTACCTTTGAGGGGAAAAATTCCTTGCTACAGAGGAATTATAAATACCAATTTCATTAGGCATTTGTATAAAGTTAGAATTCATTGTTCCTTAGTAATCTGGAAGGGAAGACACCCAGTGCATCACTGAGGAAGATTTGGACAGGCTTTTTGAGTAGCACGTGTAGTAGAAACAGCAGAGTTCTAGTTTCCATTTTGCCACCTACTCGCTAGCTGGCCAGCTGACCTAGAGCAAGTCAGCTAGTTTTTCATTTTACATTTCCTCAGCTGCAAAATGTAGGGATTGAATTAGATGATCTCTAAAGTCTCATGGTTCTAAACAAAATTTGAGGAGGGTGGAATCTTCCCCACTCCCCTCCCAAAGCCAGCCAGTTTTTCTCGTAATAGAAGTGGATGTGTAGCCACAGAAAACCTTCTTCACATTTTCTCAAAGCTCTTTGCTCCACGGTTCTATCTTTGTTGTGGCCTCAACTGAGCTCCTTTCATGGAGGACTTGCTCCAGGGCAGTTGTTCCCTGGACGGTGAAGCCGTCTGTGGGAGCCCCTTCTAGTAAAGCCCCAGGCATCTTTGTCAGCTTCGGTCCATTGTGCAGCTGTGTCTATTGTTTTCTTCAAGATTCAAGTTTAATTGTCCTGCTCTTTAAGTCTTTAAGATAGTCAAGGGAACATTAGCTCACTGAAAATAATTGAAAACACCTTTTGGGAAAAGTGCAGCTAGAAATGCAAGCAAGAGATTCAGTCATGCTCATCGCAGTTTTTCAGGGAAGAGGTTATTTCTCTACTTTATAACATTTTCTAATAAATTTTGAGAAGCAGTTTTGATGAAGGAGCAGAAGGCTAGCTGAAGACAAAGCATAAGCTGACACACTGCAACCTCCCCCCACCCCCCACTCCCGGGTGGGATCTGTGTGACATTCTTCCAGGAATCTCCCAACTATCTTAATGTTAATACCTTGCTAGAGGAGAAAACAACCTTAACTTGACAATGGTAAGGCCTCTGGTATCCTGTAGGTATCTTGTAGGTCGGTCCTCTTTAGCATATGAAAGTTCTTTTGAAACCTCCCTTTTCCTTACTTCCCCCAACTCCTGGGTATATAATCAGCCACTCCTCAAGACCCCGGTGCAGCAGGTCTTTGTGCCCACGGGTCCTGTCCCCGTGCTTTAATAAACCACCATTTTGCACCAAAGACATCTCAAGAATTCTTTCTTGATCATCGGCTCCGGACCTCACCCCACCGATCCTCACCTGTATTCCAAAACCACATCAGTTTCACCTCAGATTTTCTGAGTCATGGACTTTCAGAGCAAGGCAGACCATAGAGATGGGTGACTTGTCCAGGGCCTCCAGGATGGTTAATTGTGAAGCTGTTCCAAGATTCTCTACCCGGGTTCTTTTCCCACATTACCAGCCTCAGTCTTTCCAAAGCCAAGTAGACTGTCCTGGGGTTGCAGTCATGTTCTTTCTAGCATTTCCTGTTGCCTCCCCTGCCTCACTCTCAGCATGAGTTTTGTCAAAGAATGAAAGCTACATAATTTAGCCCACTCGAAAGCTAAGGAGAACTTCTCCAAAGGAACTGCACAGTTTTTCTCGCCTCCACTCTCTGGGGAGCTCTTTGCTGGTGTGCCAGTGTTGGGCCAGGCTTACCCCAAAAATAGGGTATCTCCAATCCTCCCCAGAGCTGGCCTGCTTCATTCCATCCCATGTAGTCTAAAGCATATTCTAAGAAAACTTGAACTTAATGTAGAGGTTTAAACATTTGCAAGGCAACTTGGGCTTACAAGTAATTTTAACCCAAGGTCATTTGGAAAATGCTATTCCTGGAAGCCTATCTTTAAGGGGCGGGGGGTGTATATGTGTGTATGTGAGTATCCTCTTCCCCAAAACAAAATGCTTTAATAAATGAAGAACTTGATTAGAAAGAGCTCATGTTTTGTAAGGGAAGAAGCACAATGTGGGAAATTACATAACAAGGAAAAAACATCCAGTTTTGAAGATACTTAGCGGTATCTAACATAGTCCTAAGTGGTAAGCATCGTAAGTTATTCTGTCACTAGAAGTATAAACATGTTCTGACTTAAGCGCCTGACTCATGTTAAGGAAACATATTGGCTCCTCAATTTTCCAGATGATCCTTGTATTTGAATCCACTTGAACATCCCAAACCCCTGTTTCTGCCATCTCTGGAAGAGAATGAAAATAACATTGGAAAACTGACAATTGTCTACCAGTATCATTTAGCACAAGCTAAACTTTTTGTAGACATTTTCCAACATTTCCTTAAAACAAAATACTTTGTTTGCTGTGTCCTTTCATGAATCATACACTGTTGTGATTCCATGTCAGGCCTGAGTAATATTAATTGAAATTCTAAAGGCAATATAGTGTGGTAGTTAAGAGCTCAGGTTCTGGGGCCAGAATCCTCAGTAGAATCTTAACTCTGACCTTTAACAGCTGTATATTCTAGGACAACTTGCTTAACCTCTCTGGGCCTCATTTATGCCACATCTATAAAATGGGGATAAACTATTATTATCTACCCCATAGGGTTGTTCTGAGCAGTGTCTTCAAAAATGTACTCCCAAAATAATTAGGAAAAAAAAACCTATATACTTACTGGGGCACCTGGGTGCTCATTTGGTTAGGCGTCTGCCTTCGGCTCAGGTCATGATCCCAGGTTCCTGGGATCAAGCCCCCACATCAGGCTCCCTGCTCAGTGGGGAGTCTGCTTCTCCCTCTCTCTCTCCCTCTGCTCCTCCCCCTGCTTGTGCTTTCTCTCTCGCTCACTCTCTCAAATAAATAAAATCTTAAAAAAAAAACCCGTATACTTCCTCACACATTTTTAAGGTGAAATCTAAAACTTTTCATTATTGGTTTCAGAGTTTATTTTGGTAAAGGACAGAAAGGAATAAATACTGTATAACATGAAATAGGGTGAGAATTGGTGTGGCTGACATAGTTGACAAGATTAGAAAAAAATAGTTTATCTTGTTGAGTAACTCAAAGAGAATTGGAAAGGAATCATGGGAAAAGGTTTATGTTTTAGGTGTGTATTTTGAGTAATTTAGCATGCCCAGAACATATACACATAAGATGTGAAAGAGCATCCTTAACCTGTTCTATTTTGACTTTTGTTAAGAATTTAGAACATCTCGGGGTGCCTGGCTGGCTTAGTCAAGGAGCATGTGACTCTTGATCTTGGGGTTGTGAGTTTGAGCCCCACATTGGGTGTAGAGATTGCTTAAATAAATAAACTTAAAAAAAAAAAAAAGGAAAGAAAGAATTCAGAACATCTCAACACTGACTACGAAACCAGCAGTGTTTCTAATCTAATATGGTTTGAGTTCCAGGAAATTTGTATACTCCAAAGACAACAGGGTACAGGACAATGAACTTTAATAAGATTTGTCTTAGATGAAGAGCTTGCCTTTTAGCAAAGTGAAAGAGCTCATGTGAATACAGGTGGGTTTTCAAGCAGTTAAAAAATAAAGCACAGATGAAAGCTAAGGTCTGGAGACTAATTTCCTTAAAATACCCTTGCATGTGCACATCTTGTAAAATATTTGCATACCCAGTAGGCATACCCATTTGAGGAGGACTTAGTTATGATCATTAGATGAGTCAATACATGCTAAGCTCTTAGAACTAGATCCCCTTCTTGGGATCTAGTAAGTATTGAGCAAAAGTAATTTATTATTACTGTCATTATTTTTAGGCCCCCCTTCAGAAAGAATTATGCATAACTACTTTGAGTTCCTACCTTATCCTCAGGACTTATTTGGCTGCATTCAGCATCCTTTAGAATTAAGTGACTAAGTGTCAGGGAAAAAATGTTACATTAGTATTAAAATCATAGTTCTGTTCTTCTCATGAGACAAACTCCAGGTATAACTTCTGGAACTTTCTGGTCAATTCCATTTAGTTTGGCTGTCCATAAATATGTCATTCTCTTGGATGTACATAACTTCATGTATGGATCAAGCCTTATGCTGAATGTCCCATATTTTGGGAATCTGTGTGATTTCATAAGTACCTTGAGAGATTAGAAGGTACTGGATAACTGAAGATACGGAATACAGAATGGAAAGGATTAAAATGTGAAGTTTAAAAAGGCAAGGATAGCTCATTTTAAACACTTTATGCACTAGCCACTGGACCCTTTAAAATATCAAAATCAAGACAGAGACCTCTCACCTAACATGTCACCAAGTATATTGAGTTAGACAGTTCATGTCATTAGAGCTTAGTTCTGTGCTTATAGCTGATGTCTTCCTTAACTTTTTAATTACTAAAACAATATTATAGAAAAAGTCAAATAATCCAAAAGAAGAAAATAGAAGTCACTGATTCACTACTACCTACAGGTAAAGATTCTGATACATATTCTCTCATTCTTTTTCTTATGTAAAAACCAAAATTTATACTTTTGATCTTTTTAAGTTCTCACTTTGAGATAATTATAGATTCACATGAAAGTGTAAGAAGAGATATGAATATGAAGAGATCCCATGTATCCTTTGCCCAGTTTCCCCCAATGGCATTATCTTGCAAAACTATAGTACAATATCACAACCATTGATACTAACATTGATGCAGTCAAGATACAAAACATTTCCATCACCACAAGGATGGTGACTTTTTATAGCTACAACCATTTCCCTCGTACCTCCACCACCTCCTTAAACTCTTGCAACCACTATTCTGTTCTCCATTTCTATAATTTTATCATTTCATGAGTGTTTTGTGAATTGAATCATATAGTATATAGTCTTCTGCGATTGACTTTTTCCACTCAACATAATTCTCTGGAGATTCATCTAGGTTGTTGTCTGTTTTAATAGTTTGTTCCTTTTATTTACTGAGTAATATTCTACATATGAGTATAACCATACTATTCACCATTAAATAGCATTGGGTTGTTTCCAGTTTTGGGCTATTACAAAGAAACCTGCCATAAACATTTGTGTATAGGCTGTTGTTTGAAGAAGAGTTTTCATTTCTCTAGGATAAATGTCCAGAAGTACAATTACTTGGTCATATTTTAGTTTTTAAGAAACTGCCAAACTTTTTCAGAGTGACAGTATCAATTTACATTCCTATCAACAATGTATGAGTGATCTAGGTTCTCTGAATCCTTACCAGCATTTGTTGTTGTCACCATTTTTTAATTTTAGCTATTCTGATAGGCATTTAGTAATATTTCATTTTGGTTTTAATTTGCATTTCCCTAATGTTTAATGATATGGAATATGTTTTCATGTGCCTCTTTGCCATCTGTGTATCTACTTTAGTGAAATATCTGTTCATATCTTTTGCCCATTTTCTAATTGGATTGTTCCTTTCTTTTTTTTTTACTGTTAAATTTTGGGGGTTCTTTATATATTCTAGGTAGTTGTCCTTTGTCAGATAAATGGTTGCAAATATTTTTTCCCAATCTCAAGATTGTCCTTTCATCCTCTTCAAGGGGTCTTTCACAGAGCTAAAGTTTTTCATTTTAATTAAATCTAATTTATCCATTTTGCCTTTTATGGATTTTGGTTTTGGTGTCAAGAATAGGAACTCTGCCTAGACCTAGATTCCAAAGATTTTCTTTTTTTTCCTAAGAGCTTTATAGTTTTATATTTTACATTTAAGTCCATGATCCATTTAGAGTTAATTTTTGCTCAAAGTGGTAGACTTAAACTGAAGTTCTTTCCACCCCCCCTCCATGTCCCAACTGCTCCAACACCATTTGTTGCAAAGGCTTATCTGTTTTTTGATTGAGTTGATTTTGAGCCTTTGTCAAGGCATATTTGCACAAGTCTAAATCTGGGTTCTCCATTCTGTTCCATTGATCTTTGTGTCTATCCCTCCAGCAATACACACAGTCTTGATTACTATACCTATGTAAATCTTGAAATAAGGTACACTGATTCCAACCATTTTTTTCTTCTTTTTCAACATTGTTTTAGCTATTCTAGCTCCTTTGCCTTCCCATATAAATTTTAGAATTATCTTGTCTATGTAAGAAAATTTTGCTGGAATTTTGATTGGAATGCATTAAACCTGTATATCAGTTAGGGGCAAATCAACATATTTCCTATGTTAAGTATTTCAATCCATGAACATAGTATGTCTCTCCATTTATTTAGATCTTTGATGCTTTTCATCAGCATTTTATAGTTATCAGCATACAAGTACTATCATGTTTTGTTAGATTTACATCTAAAAGTGGGATCACACTGTGTTTCAAACCAATTTTTTTCATAAAAATGTATATTATAAAATTTCCAAATCATTAAGTTATTTCAACATAATTTTTAACTGACTCATATAATTAGTTCTGGATTTTAATATTCTTGGTTATTTAGCTAATGTCAAAAGACTTATTAATTGGTTTTTAAATTTTTCCCAACCTGCGATTGGGGCCTCCATTTCAACAAAACATTCAGCTCTTATTGCTAACTTCTGAGTTGCAGTGGCTTTATTGCATTTTTTTTCTATATAGCTTTGTGTAATATTTTTACTCAGTAGAAACTTCTATCAGTTAATTTGTTGATTCTTAAAATTTTACCAACAATAGCATATCTGATCAGATAATTTTTAATGTTTAGCTAGACATAATGATGATAATTGCTACATTGCTATTTGAAAAATCTAGCAAAATCTATTTAAGCAACAAGGCGATTGGTCAGTGACTACTTTGACTCTTAGCTATGCTGTAATTTGTTATTGCTAAGCCATTGGCCTTTCCTGGGCTAGCTGCAGCACAGCCCACTGAAAGCACACCCATGTGTCCCTCAGCAGGTAGTAGATTCACCCTGACAATAGGTAAGAAAAGTAAAGTGATTTTTATTTTGGTGATGAGATGCTTCAGGAAAAGGACATGAGATGGAATAAGCACTTTGTTTTAGAGCCCAAAAATTCTGTATTTGAATCCCAGTTCTATCATTGACCAGCTTTTCAACCTTATGCAAGTTACTGAATCTCTCAGACTAAGAGTCCTCATCTGTAACGTCTCTAAGGTAATCATAATACCTACCTTACAACATTCTTAGAATTAAATAAGTTACTGCATCAAAGTATTCAGCATAATACCTGATATGTAGCAAGCACTTAGTAAATGTTAGCTATCATTGTCATTTATTTTTATTAATAATAATTGAACTTTAGCTCTTACTGCCCATAAATGTCGTTACATGCCAAGGAAGCTTTCCTGTACTATGGATATTTTTGTGCATATCTTTCTTCATTACTAGAGTATAAGTGTCTAGAACCCTGAAGACTTTGTATCCCTTGGCATTTAGCACAGCAGAACTTTCCTAAAGAACTTGAATTTCACAAAAATCCTTGCCATATACAGGGATGGAAACTTACCATGAAAAGAAGCCATTAACTATAATCCCTTTTTAAAAATGACTTCCTTAAGCTAGGAAAACATTTTAAAGACCACAAATGACCCAGATAAGAAAGATTTTTTTATTCATTCCCTGAAACTAGACACTTCACAGTTTGGGACTGTGAATCAGATTCCAGTTAAGAATTTATGGATTTAGCCATTTATAGGATGTGGCATGGAGTGGTTCAGGAAGCAATTTTTGCTTTGCCAATTGCAGACCTCTTCTTCATATATTTAAAGGAAGTTTTCAAATTTCTGCCAATGATCATTTTTCATTGGTAACCCAGAGGAGTTTTGAATTGTCATTTTGTGGGCTTTATCAGGAAGCTTAAATCCAGGATTTAATTAATCAGAGAATGCAAGATTGGGTTTCTGCATTTTCCAGTTTTGAAATCTATTTAATGTGGCTAATAGACCGAACTTTTGTCATGTTAGAGTTCACATTGGGGGCAATGAAATATAACATTACATAATTCTTTTAAGAAGATCCTGAGAGTTTAGTGGATAGTCTAATGGCAGAAGACCCTTGGGAACACAGAGATGCATAATCCTCTCAGAACTATTCATATGTGCATAAGATAAATAAGCTATTGTCTTTCCAAATTTTCTTTTCAGTTTTCACAAAAAACAAGTATACAAGGGCAAGGGAGGTAGGGGAAGAGGGCTGTTATTGTAGCTGGGATGATAGGAATAGCCCCAGCTGGCCTGTAGATGATATAACATGCAGGTGTTTGCTGTGGTCTAACCACATAACCTTGATTGCAGTAATGTTTCTACCTTCCTAAAGTGATCATTAAATGAAATAATAGAGAAGCATGTTGTAAGCTCTAAAAAGCTATACAAATGTACCATGTTAACCATTCCATAAATATTTATTAAACACCCACTATATACCAGACTCTGTCCTAGGGATAAAGATAAAAAGTTAGATAAGGTACGTCTTTAGCAGGGGCACCTGGATGGCTTAGTCATTTAAGCGTCTGCTTCGGCTCAGGTCATGATCCCAGGGTCCTGGGATTGAGCCTCGCATGGCGCTCCCTGCTCAGCGGGAAGTCTGCTTCTCCCTCTCCCTCTGCCTGCCACTCCCCCTGCTTGTGTTCTCTCTCTCTCTGTCAAATAAATAAAATCTTTAAAAAAAAACAAAAAAGATAGGTCTCTAGCAGTGAGGAACCAATAGCTCACCAAGGAAAGACAGACTCGTGGACCACTTAAGTACAGTGAAGTATCATAGGTGTACGAGGGAGAATATTCCAGGTGTAGCTGTGGAATTGGATTGCTGAGGGGGACTATGCACAGGATTTTGGAGTCAAGAAACTCTAAAGCCACATTGTTGTAAAGACTATCCATGTTCAGGTTGAGGGAACATCAGGAGGGAAACTGGGTCAAAAAAGTTTGACCCAGTTGCCAAAGCCCTTATTAAATAGGTGGAACGATGGGGAGAGGTCAGAAAGTGGCAGAACTAGGAACTGGACAGATGTGGTATGGAGCAATAACATGAGCCTCTGGGGAGGTGGGGGTTTGATATGATAGTTGAAAGAAATGACCTGGAAGTAGCATTGTGGAGCCTGGAGAGTGGTACCACCCCAGGCTTGGTGCTTGGGCTGTGAGAGCATGAACAGTCTTCTCAGAAGAGGGTGAGAGGTTAAATGTCCTGGAGGAAGGGTTGTATGTCCTGGAGGAAGGTGGAACAGGAGCGGGGAGAAGGAACTGTGAGAAGGGTAAGGATGCAGGGGTCCGATAACAGCAATATATGTCATTTATTGAGCACCTAGGATGTGCCAGGTACTGTACTTGGATGTTTTATGCATTTAATCCTCACAGGATACTACAAACTAATTGCTATCATCTGGATTTTACAGATGAGGGCATAAGGCATAAGAGAGGCCATATGCATCAGTTAGGGTCACACAGCAAATCTACTTTAGGATCACTGAACCCAAAATCTACCTGAGTGTAAAGCTGTGCTTTTGCATTGTTCCACATGCCTTCAGAGAGAGCACCATGGGAAGGATTTGGAGGGAAGTCAGAGAGGATGACAAGAACCCAAGGGAGGAAGCAGCACTAAATGAGAATGGAAATACAATAGAAGAGAACACTATTAACCAGAGATGCTTGTGTTTTTACTGGTGGATGAGAATGCCAGGGCTATGAGAACTGGAGTCCCTTAGGCCTCTAGTGGAGTCTTAGACCTGGTGAGCTTAACAATTTTCTTGCTGCAGGTTTATGTAGAGCACTGCTGTGAAGGTGTCCTGGTGTCTTTTGAAGAGAATTCTCCCAGGCAGTTAGTGAAGGGATTGGGGGAAAGGGGACAGTTGTTCTGATTGTCAGTTGTCAGTCTTTCAGCACAGGTAATGGAGAGCAGAGAAGGAAGTGTGGGCTGACACTGGCCTCTCACTTGCATGCAGGGTGGAAGCCAATCAGATTTTGGGGAACCTTGACCACTTTGTACTTTGGGACATCTAGAGCTATGTGGTACAAATTGGAATTTTCATTGAACTGTGGTGAAAAAAATAGGTGGCGGTTTACCAGTTACTATCCAAGACAGCTTTATAACAGAGACTGGGAAAGGAAATATTTTTGCCATCCAGGCACGGCTAATGTCCCACTTTCCTTTACAAAGGGACACTTAATGTTACAGATGAAGCGGCAACTCCCCATAGCCCATGCAGAGAGGTAGTGCGTTGACTGTGGGCACAGGCCAGGACTAGAGACTTTTCTGGAAGGAAAGAAGTAGTCCAGCTCTGCAGCTGGTAAGAGTGGCCTCAAGGTGGATCAGGTTAGGAGAAGCAAAGAAAAGGCAGAGGTGAGCAACTGAAGAAAAGCTATGACTCTCACAACCTTGCTTTCACTAAAGTGCTTCCATTGGAATTCTTGATTGCCATAAAAATAAATATGCCCTTCAAAGTAACACATGTGCCAGCTGATCCAGTCCATCACAGGAGTGATTGGGGCAGTGAGAGAATAACAAATGTCCTCGGAAAGAGAATAATAAAGAAAAAAGAAGAGGAAGTAGCCTTAAAAGCCTTCAGTTTGTATAGGATGCTTGTAGAAATTGGATCCTTACTGTAAATGTGGTTTCTGCAACTCTGCAGGTAGGAATTCTGTTTTCCCTTTGAACCATGTCAGCACTTTATCTGTACCTCTCTCATAACACTTTTTGTATCCTACACTGTTTAATAGTTTTTATGTTTTTCCTACTTCTACTAAACTGGTAATTCCTCAAAGGCAAGGATAGTGCCGATTACATTCTGTATCCCCCACAATGCTTTGCCTTCGGTAGCTACTCAGTGTTCTCGGTAGTCCAAGGACACTATGATTCCTCTGAATTTGTTATCTCTTTACTTGGCTACCAAAGACATCACTTTGCAAAGCCAGCCTTCTTCTTTTTCTGGAGTCAGGGACTAAAGTATTTTAAAAGTGTTTTAAGGATGCCTGGGTGGCTCAGTTAAGGGTCTGACTTCTGCTCAGGTCGTGATCTCAGGGTCCTGGGATCAAGGTGAGCCTCGGGCTCTTTGCTCAGCAGGGAGTCTGCTTGTCCCTCTGCCCCTTCCTTTCCCCCTCCCTTCCCCCCCCATACTCTCTCTCTCTCTCTCAAATAAATTTTAAAAATCTTTTTTAAAAAATGTTTTATAATGTTTTGAGTATGTAGGAGAAATACTTTGTTTGGGGAATGTTGTTAAGCCCTCTCATCAAAAATAGCCTTTCCATCTACCTCCCAGTTCTGCCAGAGCAGAATAGATTGGCAAAGGTAGTTCAGAGGAAAAAGCAACATAAAGCCGTCTGCTCGTGGCTGTGCGGGTGCCAGTGGAGGAGGGGTGGTTGATGGGTGGGATGCTATGTGCTATAAAAATGTTCAGCCAACCAACTGAACAGGGGTGCATAGATTTAGACTTTGTGAAATACCTTCCCCAGCTTGTATATATTCCTGTGTACTCTGTGATCCTAGGCCAGCAGTCTTCTTTTTTTTATAAGATTTTATTTATTTAGAGAGAGCAGGGGAGGGGCAGAGGGAGAGAGAGAGAGAGGGAATCCCAAGTGAACTCTGCGTTGAGCACAGATCCTGATGCAGGGCTCAATCTCATGACCCTGAGATCATTACCTGAGCCGAAATCAAGAGTCAGATGTTTAACCATCTGAGCCACCCAGGCGCCCAGGCCAGGAGCCTCTAAAAGGAAACTGGTGATGAGAAGTCTCACAACATAAGCGAATTAGTGGCCCCCTGAGACGGTGAAGCAGGCAGCATCTCAGAATGGCAGCAAGAGCGGTGGGAATGGAAGAGTGGGCCAGGAAGACACATGTGGTACTTAGTCTCCGGCTGAGCAGAGGAGCTCCGTTCTGACGGCTGCTGTTGCTCCCTTGGGGACTGCTACCCAGGATTAGCATGGAACAAACCCAGTGACACAAAAGCTGTTTTAATTTTTACAAAATCTACTTAAGCATGAGTCCCTCTCTGTGAGTCTTTAGGGTTTTGTTACTCAAATCTTGAGTCTGGTTTTCCTGGAAAATTGGAAGCAATGGTTGGGCAGGTAACGGCAATCATTGTGAGTACGGAGCAGAAAGGAAGCTTGGATAGTGAAGGATAGGAGGGTGCATGCTGGCTGCTGGCATGGACTGTGTTAGAAGCCCTAGGGTGATCACTTCCAGGGGCTGTTACAGACTTCCCCCTGGGAAATATAAACAGGAAAACATTTGGATTTGGCCTGACTGGCTTTACAATAAGCATGTTTGTTCAAATAAATTATTGCATTAAGATGAACCTGTTTCTTCTACCCTAACAAAAGGAGTTTTTGTACCCTGAGTGTTGGAGATATTATCAGTGGAAGAGCTTATCTTTATATAAAGATCAACCCTTACGGAGCATGGACAGCCCTGCCAAGATTCCCAGTAGCTTGTTTAATCAGCTGCATTAATGTAGAGGTTTTCAGTTAGTAGAATTGTCCATTTTCACCCCTTATTTGCTTGTAGATCCAGAGACCAGGTCACCAAATTTGGGCTCCTAGTCATCCTCTGAGGAGAGGTGGCTTCTCATTTCCCTGAAATGAAGGTAAGTGCTGTCTATGTGTGTTTGGGTTGGAGAGACCAGCCTGTAGTGAAGGTAGCCCTCTCTACCTACCCTCCACCATCAGTCATGCCAAGTTGCAGGGTGGGGACTACATAGAAACTTGCTCAGGCAGAGCATCCAGATGGACTGGTTGGATGCCCCTTCACTGAATGGCTCACTCTGACCTCTGCCTTAAGCAAGAAATAGAAGACTAAGATGACATAGCTGTGGTCACACAAAGCTTATTAACTACATTGGTTGTCTTTGTTTATTAAATAACTCTTAGATTCTTTTTTTTTTTTGAAACAAGAAATTTGAACCACATTTTGTTTGAGATACTCCAGAGAGATGTAGCAATGTGGTTATCATTTTACAAACTTTTAAACAAAACTGTTAGCAGTTTACAACTTTGTTTAAAGAACAATGGTTTGGAACACAGGCCTGTCTTAGCAAGACCCAGAGGACAGTGACCAAGGCAGAGAAGAATCCAGGGCAGAGCTGGCTGACTAAGGCTTGCTTTTGCAAAGCCCAGGAATCCAAAGATTAGAGTTGAGGTTCTCTTACCATTTTGCAGGAGTAGCAGTGAATTTGGCCCTGTTGCTTTGGTGATTTACACCAATGCCCTCAGCTTGTTAGCTCTCTTCAAGTAGAAGAGAAATTCAGGAAATGTGGGGATGAAAATGCTCCCCTCTGTTATTTTCTCTTACCCCAGAGAGTACCACCATTTTTAACATAGCTCATTCATTGCCCAGGTGTTGCCATCCTTGTTTCTTCCCTTCCATATTTTATACCTTTATAGTCACTTTATAGCCAAAACCTTATCTGTGCTTTTATTCTTTTTTTTCTAAAGATTTTATTATTTATTTATTTATTTGAAAGAGAGAAAGAGAGAGAATGCAAGTGGGGCAGGGGGAAAAGGAGAGAAACTCAAGCAGACTCCGCTGAGCGTGGGGCCAGTACAGGGCTGGATGTCACGACCCCGAGATCATGACCTGAACCAAAATCAAGAGTTGAACACTTAATCCACTGAGCCACCCAGGCACCCCTACCTGTGCTTTCATTCTAATTTTTCTTTTAAAGTATCTGCCTTTACCTAACTGTCTTCTCATGATACAATTTACATTTATAATAAACTTCATTTACGAGTTGTTTCTTCTACTATAGTTGGCTCTAGCTATTGTTCTTTTAGCCTTGTCTTGGCAGTGTTCACATGAACACCTAACAATAAGTCTCATAAACAGTCCTCTAAAAGCATACAAGTATTTATGCCTATGTCAGTTTTTCTAGCCTTTTTATAAAGCTGACTTAGTAGATAGTGTATTTGCCTACCAAAGATCAAAACTGAAATAGCCTATAATTGAAGCTGACCAATAATATTGATTTGGGGGAAGCAACATTTAGTTTCCAAGTACATGAAACACATTCGTATTATAGGAATTTAGACTAGTAATATCCTTTTGAAACATGCTTTTTTAAAACTCAGTTTATACTCCAGGAAGGCATTTCTTTTGGATCAATTGCAATTGCAATCAGACAACTTCATAGCTTACATGTAATAGTGTGATTAAAATGTTAACTAATTCTGGGACAAAGGGAATTCCAGGAAGACACTCTAATCATTGAAAAGGACAGTTAAAGGGCTGTAAGATTAACCATTTTTCACCTAAAACACGGCATTTCTCATGTACCCTTTAAGCAGTACTGACAAGTATTTCCTGGAGATTAATGACCGTCTGAGTTAATGGGCTGAGGGAAGGTCATTAATCCTTACACAAAGGTAGTTTGGAAAGCAGAAATGAAAAACAACTGCAAGGTCGAGGTGATGGAATCCCAGGAGATGTTTCAGAAGATTAGTTCCCTTTTCAGTAAGCCCATACTTAACTACTGTTCTCACTCTCCCTTCTCCACATGGCATACCTCAGACTCAGGTTTTCAACCTCCTGGGATGCAATTAAGCTTCTGAAAATGCCTTGTAATCTCTCCTTCCACCAAACAAAACCCTTTTTATCAATGAGCTTCCTCTTCTCACTGTTTCTTAAAACCATCTTGGAAGTCATTCATTCTACATAGCTTCTTGCCATCAAATGCATTTTATTGGTTTAGATGGAGTTGTGCTTGGGAGTCTAGAATATAAAAAACCAAGGCAGTCAGAATATACTTCCTGTGGGTTTTGATTAGATAAATATCTATGTGTGCTATACATATGATATGCAGAAAATATGAAATTACTGTCAGGGGAAGGCTGGGATTGATGGAACAGTCAGACCTAGATACCACTTCAGCAAATCAGAAGAGGTGGACTCATCTAAAGGACACAGAAACAAGTTGGTACAATCAGGATACCATTACAAGCAGAAGTCCAGGCTTCCAGACTGTGGAACACCTCCAGGGCTATACACTAGCAGATGATGATGTCAGACTTGGTGGAAGCTCAGCCTAGCCTGCACTCATTCTGCATGTTGGCTAATCTGTATCTGTTCCAACAACCTTCCCATCTGGTCAGATTTTTAATCTCAGGATTATGCAAGATAGCATATGCCTTCTGAAGCAAGAAGGACTCTGGTAGAAATAGAGCAAAACGGTGGCAGAGGATCTAGAGCCATGTGATGAAAGATTGTACCAACAAACCCCACTCTGGTTCTTTACCCAAAGAATTGTTGAGAGCTGGAGAATGATTCTTAGTTGAAAAAGGAGATCTGCCTTCATGCGTGGGCATCATCTCCTGTAATAGTTTTTCCCTTGTGAGAGTTTTAGGATCCAGGAGCTTACACCCTTGCCTCTGCTGGGGTATGTTGCTCATCTTCCTCACCTTCCTTCCTAAAAGCTTCTTTTGGAATCCTTCAGATGAGTTAAACCCGATCTAATTCACTCAAGTGGTGTCTGAGTGTTCCACTAATCCAGCCAATACTCTGATTCCTATAGTATGTTTTCACATGTTTGGAAAATTTTAAATACCAGAGTTCATTTTGCTGCTTAAAAAGAATAAAAACTACTGAAAATTAATAAGATAGCAGAAATGTGCTAAAGGAAACTCTAAGAACAATTTTCTGGTCACTAGGGCAAAAGGTAGAAATGTAGAAGCCCCATTAAAATGGCGACTGGCATTTTGCCACTAACATGTATCTGATCTAACTCTAAAAGCATAAGATCCTTGTCAATTTTGTGACAGAGCCAAGAGATGTCAATTTGTAGCTACCAGTTCAAACTGAACTACTGTTTTAGTGCTTCAAGTACAGGTGAAAATCTTTATGTTCTTCCATACTGTTAAAAAAAAAAATCCTTGTTTATATACAGATTAGTTCCACTAGACCTAGCTGGACCTTTTGAGTCTTTTTTTTTTTTTTCCCCAACCAAAATTGCCTTCCTTGTGCAAATGAACTATCCAGATGTGGAAAGGAACATAATAATAAAATTATGTGCCAAAATAACTAGATTATTTAGGTCATGATTGCAGTTTTATAATACCATCTGGGAAAATTACTAAGTGCATGTGAATTTGAGGTAAACTAAAGTTTTTCTCCCTTCAGTGGGCATTATTGCCTCTTGGCACTTTGTTGGTAGTGGAATTTCCTAGTCACTTTGCTTAACTTTAAGGGTGATGGATCCACAACTGTGTAATGGTTTGAACTGGAGCCTTCCTTCCACTTCCATTTGGCAGGTATTTAATGCATCAGTACAGTCTTTCTGAAACTTGACCTACCCACTTAACAATAGGATAGTAAAACTTGTTGTTTTGTGTGCAAATGCTATCTTTCCAAATTAGGAAAAAACAAATAAAACCCTGTAGAAGTGCCTCATTTTAAAAAGAGTAATTTAATACTCTACTGTTAACATTCTCCCAAGGTAGTGTTACATAAATAATTACTGCTACACAGGAAGAGTCATTTCCCATCCTGGAATAATTTGCACACATTTAGGAATTTCATTGTCTCCTCAGAATCTTCTGGGCAATAGGCCCATAAATTATCACGTTTTGAGTATGGAACTTCCATACGTGATTTAAATTTTATGGGAGGAAAGAGCAAGAGAATTGGGGGAAAAAAAATAGTTACTTGCTAATGGCTAGGGAATCTCAGGGAAAGGAAAAGGATATTTCTACTTCTGTAACATAGATCAAGGAAATTTATGGTTTGCTTTTAATAATCAGCTTTCTGGGTTTATTTTTTAAGTGCCAAAAGCACAAAATTTGGTATTTTAAATTCATACTGTCTGTGCATGTGAAGTGTCTAGAGCAGTGATTCTTAGGGTCCTGAAGAAAACACGTTATTTAAATGCTAGTTCCCTGGTTTTCTAGATTTGGTCTAGAAGAAGACTTCTTAATTTGGTCCAGGGGATCCAAAGTTTCATGTCTGTGTGTTTTCTGGGTCCTTGCAGCATTTATCAATTTCTCAGTAGGACCTGGCATACCACATTTTCAAGACTAAATTTTGTTAGAACACTAACATAGTGTATAACACTATGGTGTGCGTTTTCTATGTTAATAATGATGGTGATGATAGCTCCTGATTATAAACACTTACTGTGCGCCACTAACTGAACTTAACACTTTATATTCCTCATTTAGTGCACCCAACAAGGCAAGTACAGGTAGTGTCTCCATTTTATGATTAAGGAAACTTAAGGCCTTGAGAGGTTAAGTAACTTGTTGAAGATCACACAGAACTAGAATTAGGACCCATGATGCCATCTGGGAAAATCCACACTCTTAGGCATTATGTAGTATGATAATAAACACATCGATTTATAGGTTTAGTTCTTTCTAAATGGCGTTTTGTTTGGTAATGATGAATTCCATTCAGACAGCCCTTACTCTGTTCTAGTGGTTGGGCATTTCTTCTTATCTAGATGCTACTATAATTCCGAGATCAACATTAGATTGTGGGACCCAGGGAGGTGCTTGGCATTTGTTTGTTACATAAATAAGTAAGCAAAAGAATACATGTGTGTCCTTACCAAACATGGCCTGGGTCATCTTCTTTTGTTTTCGTGATTCCCCTCCATACTGGGTATAGGTGGTAGTACCAGTGGTGGTGGCAGTGGTGACTGTCGGGTTTGGCAGGTATAGGACAGGCAATAATGGCTATTGACTACTAACATCAGCTGATATTCCCTTGTAATTGCATATTTCTCAGAAGCCAGCAGTCTTTGGCCAATTTCTCAACACATTTGGAAGGCAGCTACTTGAAATATTTTACTTTTTTTTTTTTTTTTTTTGCACCATGGCTTTTTTTCATTAGACAGTACAATTTTAACAGTCTGTGTTACACAAGAGTAGTTAGTTGAATTTCTGTAGGTTGATCATTGTTTACTATCTCTTGAAAACAAGCATATTGCTCTGCCTCTGACTAGTTCTGAGACATTGGGAAAACTTTCTCAAGCCTCCATTTTTCATCTGTAAAATGAAGAGGGTGGACTATATCAGCTATTTTAGAAGGATTCCTTTTCCTTTATTTTAGTACCCTGTAATTTCTTTCTTTCTTTTTTTTTTTTCCCACTGAAAACCTACAAGAACTCCAGTACATCAACATCAAAGAACAGTATGCTGGTTGAAGTTTAGAGTAGAAGGCACACAGATAGTGACCCCAACATCTTTTTTTCATTTATTTTATTAAGGTATGATTTACATGCAGTAAAATTCACCCTTTATAGTGTACAATTCTGCAAATTTTGACAACTCGTAAAATCATGTTATAGTCAAGACATTGAGCAGTTTCATCACCCCAAAACGTTTTCTCTCACCCCTTTCTGAGTCAGCCCCTCCCCTGAGGACCAGCTGCTGGCAACCACTGATCTGTTTTATGTCTCTTTAGTTTTTCATTTTCCACGCTGTCATGTAAATGGATTCATTTAGTATTTACCTTTTTGGGTCTGAGTTCTTTTACTTAGCGTAATGCATCTGAAGTTCATCCATGTTGTTGTATGTATTCTTAATCCATCGTATGAATGTACTATATAATGCATAATGTACTCATTCACCAGATGAATGATATTTGGATTGTTCCCAGTTTTTGGCAACTACAAATGAAACCACTATTAATATTGTTGCTTAACATTTTAAGGTTAGTGATGTGTCAGTTAGTTGTTAAATTATATTAGCATCAAATTCAAGAATCATCGAGGGAAGAGATAGATACTGCAGTCTTCATCTGCAGATATGTTTCATTATGACCCTTTCCCCCAAATCCAAGATAGAGTCCTTAGTAACTTCTTTACACATACCCACCCTTCAAAATGTTGGTAACTGTCTTAGCTATAGGTAAGGCACAGAGTGAGTAGCTTATAAATAGCAGAAATTTATTGCTCAAAGTTCTGAGGGTTAGAAGTCTGAGATCAGGGTGGTCAGGTGAGGGCCCTCTTCCAGGTCACTGACTTCTTTTCTCACAAGGCAGAAGGAGCTAGGGTGTTCTCTAGAACCTCTTTTTATAAGGGCATTCATGAGGGCTCATGATTTAAACATCTCCCAAAGTTTTTACCTTCTAATTCTACCACATATGGAGGTTAAGATTTCAACATATGGATGTGGTGGGGACACATTCAGACCACAGCAGTAGCCATATTTACTGTTCTTGTTTGGAGAAGAAATATGAGGACATGTCATCTCAAGTAGAGCTAGTGCCAAGATAAATCAAATAAAGTCACAAATAGACCTCAGGTAGTTTTGGGAACTTGAAGACTGGAGCTAAAACATCTCATGCCCCACATTCCCATACAATGGAATATCTATAATCTTGGAGTCTCGGTTTTGGTTGTTTTCAGTGGGAAGCCGGGCAAATCCACTGGGAAACTTGAACTCCCCAAGCTTCAAGGTGATGCTCTGTTATTGTGCTTTCAAATATTCTCTTGTGTTAGGAAGGGTGAGAGTTTATAAATAGATCATTCCTGTGACCAAATCCCTATCTCGCTGCCGCACTTGCTCCTTAAACAAGAAGTCTGCCATGTGTACAGTATGCCAGACTGAGGATTAGGGCACTTGGTTTCTTATACCCCATTTCTCTACAGCAGTGAACATCTATAGCTTAGTCATTTCAGATGTGTGTTCTCCTCCATTTAGGGTGACTCACCATCCTGGTTTTTCCCAGCACAGTCCTGGTTTTAGCACTGAAAGTCCTGGATTTTGGGGACTCCCCAGTCCCAGGTGCACCTGGAAAATTGGTTATCCTTTATGTTCCCAGAGTTGGATCCAAGCAGCAGATTCCAACTCCTCTGCTTACTGAATCTCCTGAACCCTACAAATGTATTTTTTAAACTAAGAATGGGCAGTTCTAGTTCTGATGCATGAATGTATGGTGGACCATTAGAGACAAAGTTTCAACAGACTAGGGAAGATCTATATAAATTTTAGAAGAATTAGCACATACTTAGCATAAAACATTTTTAAAAGAAAGGATTTTTGTTTTGTGTTGCTTTTGATTTTGTTTTAATTCTGTGAACCTTCAGCAAATGGATTGAGTCTTAAAGGATACTTTTCTCTAATTGTCAAAGTTCAAGTGGCAAATCACAGTTTGATATTGTCAGACAATCCTAAATGTTCCTAATACAAAATGGTATCCTTGTCAGCAATATTATAAGCATAATAAGTAGAATATAGTTACATTAATGGGCCTTAGCACAAATAGTTAAATATTGTTCTAATTCTTTCATATTTTAACCAAAATTTGCCAAACAAGAATTATGATGAAAAATGTCAGTGATTTTTTTTTTAATTCAAGTACTAAACGCGTTTAACTTATTTAAGGAACAAGTCTCCATCTCAATCACAGGCTTTTCTCCCCTAATATAAAGTTATTTTTCAATTGGTTGGGGGAAAATACAATAATAAGATTTTAAATTCTGAGCTACAAACTGCACCTGCTTAGGATCTAAAACTGAAATGGAAAACACAAGGCTTAACCCCACATGCTCCCTGATCAAATGCAAAAAGTTCTTAAAATAGCTTCGTGTGAAGATGTTCAGAGCAGCTGAAAACCAAGATGTTGGTGTCCCTACTTACAACCTGGCAGCTTATTACCATGGGCTCAGAGGCAGCTGCCCCTGTCTCTTTCTGTTTCAGGGCCAGGAGCATCAGCTCTAAGGAGAAGCACAGAATCAGCCTCTATCTACATTGCTGTCATCCCCTGAATTCTACTTTCCTAGTCAAGGGATTGTCCCTAGATCCACCATGAAGACCTGTGACATTCACTCCAAGCCACTAATATGAAGGGAAAAGTTTCCAAACAAACTTAAATAGGTATATAATAAATTCCAGGAAAAATGTAAGAAGGAAATGAAGTCTTGTGTATTTGATGGGTCATAGCTGTTAAGAGACAGTAAAAGTTATGTGTGGTATCTTACTGCTACCTCAGTAGCTTAGTTATCAGCAGATCAGTGTGCTCTCTCAAAATTCATTGGAAAGACCTTCTTCATTCACTTAAGACTGTTCTGTTCAGCTCCACTTACCTTGCTATAGCTCTCAGTTAACCATGTTTACTGTTTCTTCCCATAGAGAATTTTTTCCTGGGATATTCTCTCTTACCCATGATAAAATGCTTCTCTCAAGGGCCCACTTATGTTTCTATCAGAAGCAGGATCTGGATTGGTGGATAATTGGTATGATCTGATGAGACGATGTTTTATGTTGCCAGGCTGGTGGCACTAACCAGCAGTTTAAAATTCCATTTCCATTCACATGTAAGTGAATATACTGATATACTCTTCCTGTACTAAAAAGAAGAAAGAAGTAGCTTTCATCTCTTTTAGCAGCTAAGCTGATTTTTCAAGGGCCAGAAGAAAGAACTGTGGGGTGAGTACATAGAAGGGAAATGGAGGCAAGAAGAGAATCGGGTTGGGGAAGGCCTGAAGCTCTCCTCTGTCAATAAACTTTCCAATGGCTGCTATCACCTTCAAACAGTAGAGTTTGGAGCTGTGAATACTCATGTTGAAAACTCAGACGTTTACTGTTCTTTCAATTGAGAAATTACTTATGAGACTGTGCATTAGAGAGAAAATTAGCTGTGCTAATCCCTTAGGTGTCTAAAACCTGGTTTTTCCATCTGCTGAACAGGGGATAATACCTGCCTTTTCTATCACACAGGATCACTATAGGATCAAGTGAGTGACTGATAATTGAATTCTGTTAACAATGTAAAATACCTCATGGGGTAAAATGACATTGTTGTTATGATTAAGGCCATCATAAAAAGTCTCCTCAGGGTGAGAAACATGGTACTGCCATTCTTTCATATGTAGCCTCCAATGACAGACTGTCTCTGTCAAACAGATTAGACAGAAATTTCTTGAACTTCTGTCAGATTTGAACCCCAGATAGCTGTGAGGCTATCATGCAGATTTTTGTTCTGATGTCTTCCTTAGAGACTTCCTGTCTGACCAAATTCTGAAGAAGCAAACAGTATCAGTTATGTGAACCTTTTATGTTTAACATCTATAGCTTGCAATAGAAATGTCAACATCCTTCAAAGAAGGCTCAAGTATTTCTGCTAAAATGTATATCCAGCCTGGTTATTTGATGCTGAATTGGTCTCTGTAATTGTCTCCATACCTTGCAGACACTAAATAACCCTTTTTAAAGTAGGGAGGAAAGTTTTCTGGTCCTAAACTTTTAATCAGAAATGAGAAACAAAATACTTACCATGGTAAACAATGCATAATATATAGGTTCAGATCACCAGCCATCAGCCCCTCTGTGAAGATCCCTATAATTCAGGGCATATAAAAACCATGTTTGCCTTATTCACTGGTGTATCCCCAGGAACCTGGCACATAGTAAGACCTGGCACATAGTAGGCACTCTAAAATATTTGCTGAGTGAATGAACAAAAGAGCAAACAAATTAAGCCCTTTACTATGAAAATGTTTCCCCTAATTGTACGGAAACAAATAATATTCTGTGCTCATCATGAGTGGTTATTTAATGCTGATGGTCACTAGTTCTATTTGAAGTAAATAAAAGGAACTAAGATTTTTTTTTCTTTAAATTTTTTTAATGGGACATATTGGACATGTATTTCAGTGATAATGAAAATTTTGCTTTAGGTTAAGACAATAATATGGACTCTATTCTGAAGAAAAGACTACAAGGCCCTTTACTTTTGTTTTTTCCCATCCTTGGGCCTGTCCAACTCTTGGAAAGTTGCAGTATCAGTCTCCTGTAATAGTGCTCTATCAAATGCACCATCAGTTTGAAAACACAATAAAGAATTCCCATCTCCAGTGGCAATGCCACCTAACTAAGACCAGTTCTTGGCTAACAAATTCTTTGATTCAATAACAGTTTAGGAAAAAAGACAATTACACGTGGACAGAAGCTAGACTGTTAAATAAATTGCACTACCTTTGCTAATAAGAGTACTTTTATTTGCCCCAGATTTTTGATAGTGCAGTTTTGCATTGGTTATTATAAGAACCCAAACCCTGCATTCTTTTGGGAAATTATTTGGAAAACTCTCATCAAAGTGACCTGTCTTAATTGTTCTACATCTTTGTTTTAAAGAAGTGGAAATAGCCCATGAAAATTATTGCTGCCGTTAGAAATATTCAATAGGAAACAGCTTTTAAAGTGTTTATGCTGATTTTTAATTAATCGTAATGGGAGTTTCATAATAATGTTAACTGATAACAGCAGAGATATATTTACTTAGAATATTTTTTTTGAGGGATAGAAAATTGATATATTGGTAAGTTTCATCATAGAGAAAGCATTTTCAATTATAGCTAGAGGAACATTGTCATAAATTGAAAGAATTCTCTCCAGTAGCACACTACCCTATGTCCTGCTTTATACAAACCTAATACACAGATGGAATATGCTTGTGTTGTCAAGCAATATTTGTATTGCACTTCTTGTAATCTTCCCAAAGTTTGTGCAGATAGTGAAAAGACATGTGATCATCAATTGCCATTAAGAGAAAGGAATAACTGACTATGTCACAAGCATTTTAGCTTAACATGTATCTATGCTGAATGGAGCACCTATATTCAAAACTACAGAGGCACCCTGAACAGTGAGTAATATTCCCATAGAGCAAGTACAGTGAGCAGAACTCTCTCTGGCATCATTTGGCAACAACCTGGCATCATTTCCCATTGACAGTGAGATGTGCCCATAGATATCAAATCATAGTCTTTGGATTGATAGGTATTCCCCAAGATCTTCTAAAAATCCTACCTCAAAAATATCCTTCTGTTCTCTGACCCCCATTCATCCAAAAAACGTGAACAAAGTAAGGGAAAAAAATGCAATCTAGTTGCCATGTTAAGATGCTGGTTTCTCCTCTCTTTCCATGAAAAAAGAATTCCTCCTCTCCAATCCAATATACATCTCCATTTTCATCACATTTTGATGAGTTCGAAGTTATATATTGATCATTCACAGCAGTTTACAAAAGCAAGCTGTTATAAGGAAAATCATTTGCCCAAACCTATTCTTTTAACTTTTTGACCATTTGTCTTAACTCTTAGAGGATAACAAATTCCAATTTCATTTTGGTTTTCTCTCATACCTGCCAATTTAGCAAAACTCACCTACTGTCAAGACAGTTCCTCTATTTTGCAAGGGGCTCTTATTCACATTAGCCTGAAAGTCAGTCATCTGTTGGAAGCTCTTAATCGTGCCTGAGATTTACTACATTCCCTTGTTTAATATCCAGAAGATCCTGCTCCTGGTTGTTGGATAAGATAGAAACATCCCCCTAAAGCCTCTTCGGAGCAGCGATAGAACACTTACCTTACTGTGCAGGAGGGACCTTTACTGGATTATGCCCGCTAGTTCTCTCTTCTCAGCCCCACCAAAATCCAGTAGTGAAATCCAGGGACCAACAACAATGTTTTCTTCTTTTCTTTTTGGACACTCTTTCAGTTTTTGTTTTGTGGGCTACAAAGCCACGGAGAGTTTGCAACCAGAGGCCACTGACAGTTCTGCAAAGGAGAGGCAGTGGGGAGCCCAGTACTGACTGGGCCCAAACACGAAATATAACCCTCTTCCTTCTCCGGGCAGTGTCCTTCATACTCTGAAGACAGGCAACCTTGCCGAATCCCTCACCCTACGGCTTGCCAGTCTCCACAGAAGAAAGGGTCTAACTGAAGAGGGCTGCAGGATGAGGCAAGGCAAAAACCGAGAGCCATCTGCCCAGAACAGACAAGTAGAGGCAGGTATAGGTTCTGTGAGTGTGTGTGTGTGTGTGTGTGTGTGTGTGCTTGCATGCCTGTGCCCAGCAGCTGCTCTTGAGATTAGAAGACCCATTGGCAGGCAGCTCTGAAACACCCTCTTGGGTAATTTCAAATTCATATTGCACATCTTGGCTGAGAGAAGAAACCTCCCAGGACAACCTGGGTCCCTTTCTCTGCCTTGTCACTGCCCTGAATATATTGTGAACCACAATCAGCAGGGCCAGCATCTTAGAAATAAATGCCCAGATGGACATTAAATTGTACCGCATTTTGTACCCTGCAACCATGAACTGATGCAAGCCTTGTTTGAGATTTAAGTAATAAGGGCATGACCTCTTCTTGACAGTTGTAACCGAAGGCACTGTAGAGATTCACTATTATTAACACAATGTTGAACTTTAACTTGAATGCCTGCCTGTTCCATTCAGTGTCATATGAGATGTGAGTACAGAGTGCTGAGGAAGCTCTAGAGCAACATCCAAATGTAGGATGTTATTTATTATTATTAATCAAGTTTTTTGTTTTGTCTTACTCAGGTGTTAAGAGAAATCTCATACCTTACACTGCTAAAATTTGAAGAAACTAATTTTCTCTAAGTGGTATTACTTGTTCCTATTGGAGGAGGAGGGAGGGCAGGAAGAAAGAGCTTGTTCATTTGTCCAGCAAGTATGTGTTGCATCACCAATTAGGTACCAGGTCCTCTACCAGATAAGCCCACCACTGTCCAGGCACTGAATCTGTACATTACTTAATCCTCACAACATCCCTCTAAGTAAGTCCTATATTGGTGATCGAATGAAAAGACCAAACCTGAAAATAATTAAGTAACTTCCCCAGAGTCTCATGGATGGTAAATATCAGACTGGAAATTCAGAATTGGATTTGAGTTACTCTATAACCCATACTCTTTATTTTTAACTTTAACATTAAAATAATTTCAAACTTACAGAAAAAATAATAGAATAATAAAGAATTCGCATATACTTTCACCCAGGTTTTCCAGTTTTTAACATTTTACCACATTTGCTTTCTTCCTCTCCTCCTTCCTTCACCCTCCACTCTCCCTCTCGCTCCCATGTGTTTATATGTGTGTATATATTTTTTCTGAATCAATTCATATACTTTAGTGTGATTATCCTAAAAGACAAGTACAGTCTTCTTTTTTTTCTTTTATTGAGAGATAATTGACATATAATATTATATTAGTGTCAGGTGTACAGCATAATGATTTGAGTTCACTCTTATAATAACCAAGGTATAACAGTCAAATTCAGTAAATTAACAATGATACAATATTACTTTCTAATTCATAGTTTCCATTCAACTTTTCACCAAATGTCTCATTAATATCCTTAGGGGGAAAAATTCTTTTTTCTTTTGGGCAGGATGATATGTTGTATTTAGTTGTCATGTTTCTGCTTCAATCTCGAGCAGTTCTCTGTTCTTCCCTTGTGTTTTGTCATGTGACAGTTTAAAGAGTATGTTTTGTAAAATGTTCCTCAATTTAGGTGTGTGTGATGTTTTCTCATTGCAAGACTGAGTTTTCTGTGTTTTTTGGCAGGAATACCACAGAAGCAATGCTAGATTCTTATAATCATATCATGAGACACAAAAATAGATATACCATGTCCATACCAACCCCACTTGGTTAAGGTGGTGTCTGCCAGATATCTCCACTGTGAAGTTATACTTTTTCTGTTTGTAAGGAATGAATATTTTGTGGGAAGATACTTGAAGAATATGTAAATATATTGCTCCTAACTAAACTTTCTACTATAACAAAGAGCTTTCCCTCCCCCCCATTTTTGTATTCTTTTTTATCAATATGCACTTATAGATTTCTGTTTTATTTAGTGGGTTATAATCCATTAATATCACTGTTTTGATATCAAAATGATCTCAGATTTGATCAGTGAGAGACCCTTCCAGCTGGCTGTTGTGTTCTTTTGACAAGTCCTCATCATTTTCTGAGTACGTTCTTACTTTCTGGCACAAGAAAATGTACCATATGCATCTTGTACTTTCTCTACCAAACCCCAGAATTAGCCATATCTTCAAGGAGATCTGGGTCCATTATGGAAAACAGTATGTAGAAACTGAGATCTGGGCATTGGGTGTTCTCACTGGGCTAGGTGTGCTCATTGTTTCTAGGCCCTCTAAGCCCAAAGAGCTAGGAAATAGACACACATGCACATACCTGTTGTCATATCTATGGTGTGCTCCCTCCCCCTCTCCCTCCCCCTCTCTCTGTATTAAATACTAGGAGATAGCATTGATAGCCCCAGTTCCAACCTAACATAGGGGTATTCTAGCTTTTACTCTTTTCATGTTTATAACTTTCCATGTTTATAACTGGCGATAGCCTGGTTTCTGTTATCCTCAAACCGTTTACTTATTTTCTCATTGCCCATGTTTGGAACCAATATTCCAACCCTGCTGGCGGCTTCCTCAACCCTACAGTCTTTTTAGCTCCATCAGCCCTAATCCCTCAAGGAAATGGCTTTTGATAACTCTGTGCCAGAAAGTAAGAAAGTGATTCAGGAAGCCCTAACCCTATACTTTTTGCTAGACTCTTCCTAACAGTTATTACTACTGATGTCTTCAAGGTGTTGAGAGAGATGTAAAGTACTAGTTCTCAAAAATATGGTAAGGTTTAAACGAATTTGCTTATTCATTTTTTCTGTATGTTTCTATGAATTGTAAAAAGAAATGGGTTCTCCTTAGCAGAGCTGGATCACAGGACATCAGAGACATTATTCCCTGGGCATGCCTCACTTTTTCTTCACTCAGATCCCAGGTCCCATCCTTCCCACTGTCCTCTCCCCATCCCAATGGATTATGTTCTTCCATGGTGCTCCCAGGGCTTAAATGCACTTACCCTCAATCCACATTATTATAATTGCCAACATATTTGTCTCTCCCTTGCTAGCCTTGGTTTTCCTGGAGTGCAGAATGCACCTTTCAGCATTGTAGCCCCACCCCTAGTATGCAGTCAGTGCACAATAAGCATGTACTGGATGGGGGAAACATCACCAAACACCTTGACCGTGGACAAAGGAAAGAAGCAGCTCTAGAATAAAGCAACTTTAGAACAACATCTCAGTAAGCTGAATGGGAAAGAAATAAGAAAAGCACACATATTAAAGCCATCGGTCGTTTTTAAATTCCAGGACTTTAAAATCTTTAAATTCTTTTCCTAACAGACATTTTATCAGCAGTAAATTGGCGGATTTAAATTTCAATATATTATCCTTTCCTTCATGTTAACTAAGGATGGGATTAATGATTTACATGTAAAAATGAAAGGTCTGGATAATCAAAAAATAGAAAAATATCTTCAAGTAAGTAAGTCTGATTAGGGAACCCTGGTATAATGAAGGGTGCCCCTCACTTCCTTTGAAATCCACCTGTGGACATGTTTTTGGAATTATATATATTTTAGGGTTTCACATTTTTCTAAAGTGAAAGTGGTACTAATAGGTTAACTTTTTAAAAAAGGAAGATGGGGAAAACATGTTCTTGAGTTCTGAATCCTGTTGTTGCAAATGATTTGTACTCTTCTTCGGTTTCCAGGGGCTATTTCTTCATATACTTTACAAATGCCAAATACCAGGTGGCAGCTATCTTAGCTCTAAGACATTCCCCAAGTGTCCTGCTTTCATGTCATTATGTAATGCTTTTCTCTTCGCATGGCTGTCATCACTCAGTGGCCTTGTCAAGGTATATCACTGCATAGCTCTCTTCGCTTTTGCATCCATATTACTTTTCCAAATGGGCACTGGTTCTCTGAAAACTAGAGGAAAAGGAGAGAAGAAATAATTCCAACAACATCTCAGATTGGACCAACGTTTTCTTCTTGGCTAGAAAGTTCCTTTCTGAACAGGAAAATACATGAGTTGAAGCTTTTCTCCCTTCTCAGCCCTTCTTTTCTTTAAAAATGTTATTTCATCCTTCTCTCATTTTCCTTACTAACTGCACATCTTATAGATACATTGTATCAGCAGAGAACTTGTTTAATTTTTCAGCTCAAGTTTTGCCTTCGTAACTGTTGTCTCTGATAACCTGAAGGACAGTTGTATACGCCCTTAAGCACAATTTTCACTTCAAGAGATATTTCCTGAGTGCCCATAATATGTTGTGCGCCGTGCTAGGTCTTGGTACTATAAAGATAAAATAAAATGCTGCCCTGTTCCTGTCCTTCAAATACTCACAGTCTAGTAGGACAGGCACATGTCAAAATTCTAATTTTAATGGGCTGAGCATTATAACACGGGGCTAAACATAATGCTGAGTCTTCCTAAACTGGGGGTCAAGGAAGGTGCACAGGGGGAAGGTAGGGGTTGGGGCTATTTGAACTGCACCCCTTGGGGGAGGAGTAGTTGGCTTCTGCCAGAGAAAGGGTAAGAAGGCAGGCATTCTAGGGAGGGGGCGTGATGTGAGCACAAGTGCACTGGTAATAAAGCACGTGATAGGTTCAGCAATGGCGAGTTGCTCCCGTGCCTGGAGCACAGGGGTATGGTGTCCAGTTTTGTACTGTGTAAGGTAGAATACTTATTTGGGCCAGAATGTTAAGGGCCTTGGATACTTTGATGCCAGACGTTAACTACCCTGTAGACACTGAGGAGCCACCAGTGGCATTTTAACAGAAAATTATAGACAAGAATGTAGAGTGGGAAGTCCATAGGATTTGGAACCAGAGCCTTTTTCTGGGACTCTGGAATGTTTCACCTGAAAAGGAACTCAGAGCTCATCTAATTTTAGGCACTTGTTTTACTCATGAAAATTGTGTGACTCAGCTTTAACTTTCACACCACTTGGTGCCCTCTACTTGACAGAAAGCCTTAGAGACGCCCCTCTGCCAACAGCTTCCCTAAAGTGATCCCTGGGTTTAAACAAGGTTATCGCTGTGCCCTGAAGGGACCACAAGTGACACCTCTGTGCACGTTTACTGATGAAGGATGCTGGGACCTCAGAGGCCGGCCTAGAGGTGGAAATGAGGAATAGGGGCAGCTGCTGCAGCGTGGGGACTAGTGGCATACCTGACAATGCGGTATTTCAACCCAGCAGAGATAATCTGAGCAGGTAGCTGTAACATGATTCCAAGTGAGCTACCTGGGTTGAGGCCAATCCCAAGCAGCAATTATGGAATGGGGAGCAGAAGACATGGAAAGATGAGAACTAGCTGAACCCCATCCAAATAAACTAGGTGCTGAGCAGAGCTATAATCCTAGCAGAGAAGTCAAATACACTGAGGAAACCAGGGGAAAAAACTGTTCCTAAGGGTTGAGCAGATCAGGAGGTGATTGGAGAAAGGCTGCTGTTCATCCAGTAGGTAAGTACCCAGGGCTGCTCTGGGCCCTCCAGAGAACATCTCTAGGCAAGAAAACATTTCTAGGCATCTTTTTCTGGTATGGCCAGGCTCCTGGTAGCTTATCAGACTTGTTTCTCCAAGAACCAGGCAGGACACAGCCTAAAGACTCAAGTTCTTCCCTTTTAGCCCCTGGGCGGGGTTGGGAAAGCAGGGACTAACACCCAGGTACCTGAGTTTCCAGGCAACTCCATGATTTGGTGTCCCAGGCCAGAGCCAAATGGCAGGGAGACAAGGGTGTTCCACTGGGACCAGCTTCACAATAGCTTCCCAGGAATACATTGTGGTATTCATTCTCAGTGTTCTTGTGCTTGATTTTAAAGTTCTTTTGTAATTTTGCTTAAGAAATGCCATACTACATATATAATAGCAACTCTGCTTTCAACCACAAATATCTTTAAATGAGAAAGGACTAATCTCCCCCCTATTCAAAATGCATTGTGTGCCAAACCTTGTGTTTTAAAACAGTCATTTTGAAGCTTTCTAATTGTAGCCATAAGTTAGTTCTCCATTCTCTCAGCCTCTCAAGTTCAGTCAGGGTGGTCCTGGTTAAAATGAATACATGAAAAACCTCTAATAGAAATCTAACATTTACAGTAATATAATAGTATTTATGGTAGTAAAACCATAAAATAAAATAGAAAGATGTCCCTCTTATGTTGTTTTTTTAAATTTACTACTTGCAGTTGTATTCATTCATTTACTCAACAATTATTTCTTGTATGTCTGCTATGTCCAGCCACTATCCTGAGTGCTAGGAATATGATATTTAAAAAGCAGATGTTATTGGCTCCTGCCATCTTGGAATTTAAAGTCTATGGGTCTATTCATAAAATAAAAATAAGTTAATTTTATTTATTTATTTTAAATTTTTTATCAAATACTAAATTTATTTGATCAAGTCTATTTATCAAATAAAGACAAGTTAATCAGATAGTTACAACTTGTGATAGTGCTATGGTAGAAAGTAAGAGAAAATCAGGACAGAGAACAAAGAGGAAGGAGAGGGCCTACTTTGTATGTCAGAGGTCAAGGTGATATTTAAGCTGAGACCTGAGTAATGGGAAGGAGTTAAGACCAGAAGAAGTAATCCAGGTACGAGAACAATAAGCGTAAAGGCTCTGAGGGGAGAAAGGAATTGGTATGTTCTAGGAACCCCAGGATGTCACTGTGGCTGGGGTCTAGTGGGAGACTGCAGGGGTAAGTGCAGGACCAGTCATGGCAGGGGGGCGGGGAACTGGTAGGGAGCCTGGGTGTTAGTATAAAAGCAAACTGCTGTGGATTTTTAATCTGGAGGGTTACATAATCCTATCTACATCTTAAAAAGATCTTTCTGGCTCTCATGTGGCGAGTGGAGGGAATCAGAGAGGTTACTGAGGGACAAACACTGCCTGAGCAAGATTCTGCCAGACAGTTGCTCCGGGTTTATCCCTGGGTGGTGACCCGGGAATTCATGGACTCTAGGCAACGTGTCATTACTTTTTCTTCACTGCTTTTCCCCAAAATGCCCAAATCATTTTATTGCCTGGTGGTTAGTAGAAGAAAAGATGCCAGAAGCACTGCCTTTTGTCAGAAGCAAATAGTCAGGTGAGTCATTCAGGTAGGGTCCTGGTCCTAATGCTTTTTTTGTTAGAATCCTAGATGTCATTTTCACTTTGCAAGTTTGTGAAACGTATGCCTTCTGACCACTGTTCTTGAACTTTGTTTCTGGTACACAGAAAGGATGCAGTAAATGTTTGCTAAATTGACTTGACTTTGATTCCCAGTGGTGTGAATAGAGAGGGAAAATTAGAAAGGCCGATGGGGTCCTCTACTTCCTCTCTGAAGATGGTATATATTAGTGGGCAACCATGTCTTTAAACAGTATTTTTAAGTCTTTGGTGGATATAGGTCAGGGATGACTAAAATGATTCTCTGCTAAAATAAAAGTGCTGTGTACATGCAAAAAGTTTTTTTAAGTGCATCTGGTTAGAGTTTAACGTGGCTGGAAAAAAATCACTATTTCTTTCATGTTTCAGTTACTCAAATATGGCTAAAAATGTGCTTTGGATATTTTCCAAAATAAAAACTCTTGAGGTGAGAGAAATTCCAGCCCCAACAATAACTTGAAAATTGGAAGTTGGAATAGCAACTGTTTTTTCAACTGTCTTAACTCTGTCACCAACACTATGATGATTTGATTACATGTGACAAGTCTGGTTTCTGGCCATTAAAGTGCACACTTCAGCTACAGGCACCAGTCTTTCCCTTCTTTTCTTTCAACCATGTGTCGATCAGTGGCAGAAATGAGAACGATGGGAGAAAGCAAGAGGTTGGGGAACTCAGGCCTTCCCATAGACCCGCAGGTAACAGCTGGTGCCCCTGACCTTCTCAGCAGCCTCTTGTGATCAAAGGCCTGCAGCAAACTAGTCTTTGGGTGTTTCTCTCCCTGTCCTCTCAGTCCTCACCATCCAGTGTTATTATTCAGGTGCCATTTACTTGCTTGAACATCAAGGAGATCCCAGAAGGGGAAACACATCCCCAAATGGCAAAGGGCCACCTGGGAGCCCTGTGAGAAGGGAGGGGACAGCAAGCAGTCCTCCTTGAGGTCATGGATTTAACACTCTTGGTTTTGTGCCTGACACAGAGCAGAGTCACTCAACGTGTGGTGACAGCAGCTGCCACCACTGTTATTTTTATTATTGATGGCAGTGATTTATAAATTGATTAGATGTGTATGAGTCTTAACGCTGTCAGATACCAGCTTTCAGCCTCACCTCTTTCCACTCTGTTCCTCACCCTCATCAACCCTTCAGGCACTGCTTGACACCCCTCTTAAGTAAAAGCTGTTGTCCTAATTTACTCCTATATTTTAGAGTCATTCCTATTCAACAGGTACTCCTGTTATTCCAAAATCTCCATCTGGTAATTGCCATTCCTTCTTATTGCTACTTCGAATGTCTTTATCTGGGAGGAGATAAATCTTTAGAAGTCCAAAGGTACATACCTACGTGTGTCACTCTAGCCACATAGTTTATGCCTTGGCTTCTTCCTCTTCCCCATACAAAGGGTAGTTTTGTTACCATCTCACCTCAGGGCTTCTCATAACAGAACATAACTCAGTTAATTTCTTCAATCATCTTTCGCACTTTGCTAAAGAGCTCTGTGATCTCGGGTGCCTTGTTTTGCTGGCAGGGGAGGGACATGGCACATCTGATTCCTCACTTAGGCAGGAAATAATCATTTCAATTAGGGGCCTGGGAAACACATCTATTTGCAAAAGGAGTTGCTATTTCTCTGGCAGTCTGCTTCCTTCCATCTGCCCCCAAGCCCACCCTTGGAAGTCATGGCAAGGCATCTCTCTGTAATGGTCAAGTAATTAGCAGGCAGAATTATGTTTGGGCTGTAACCTGACTCTAATTGCTGACCTCAGAGAATTAATTTCACATGACATAGCACCTTAGCTGTATGCTAGCTTAGGAGTTTCCACTCATCTCTCCCTTTCAGCCAGATCGCTTTTTCTATTTCTGGTCTTGTTGTGTCGATGAGTCAGGTGGCCCCAGACTCTTCCTGTGGATGAAAGGGGCACTCCTGACTGAGATGTATTTTCTGCATATATAAATTATAAAAAGGAAAAACTCTGTGTCCGTTTCTTGGCATAAAAGTAAGGGAAGCTGGAGGGTTGAGTAAGGAAAGTATAAAATAGCCAATATAAATAAACCCTGGCCCTGGGCCTGAATGCAACAAGATGTACAGCATAGAAAGTGACATTCAGAAATAATGCTTTTCTGTATTAAAAACGGTCATCATAAAGAATATAAGATGTAAAAGATCATGCTAGTATTTGCCACCAAGTCCTTATCATGAAGTTGAAACAATTTACAAAGTAAGACAAAGTAAGTATGAAGACCTGTTTCTTTCTATATCATGGTAGTTGAGGTTTTGTCTCTTCCCCTGGAGCAAGTGTGAAAAGTCACCCTGCTCATCTCCTGTTTTAACAACAAATGAATTGTTCACTGAGGTCTCCTGCTTTGATTTTTCTGTAAAAGGAATTTGCTACCGAACTTCAGAGAAATGGTGTACTTTTCATGTTCTTTAATATATGACATGGTAGGTTCTCTTGTATACTAAAAAGACAGTGTGAAAACCAAAATCACCTTTTAAGGCTTAGTTCAAAGCTGGTAAATTATCAAAGAAAATTGCTGCGCATTATGACTGGTGTTGATATTAAGAACCAAAAATGGTTGTACTTCTCCTGAGTGATTGTTCTATTGTTGTTACTGTTTTAGCCTATGGCTATTCTGAATAGTGTGACAAGGTTTCTTTTTTCCCATTGGCTCCTAAAAACTTAGAATTAAATTTGTACCCAGTCAATAGCAAATATATAGGTCATTATGACGTCTTTATTGTAACTCTTGGATTGATTTCAGGTCTAATTATTTTTCTCATATTCGCTCCCACTTCTAACTTATACAGAATTATTTTTCTGTAACCTTGTAAGCTGCCTTAAATCTTTTCTAGAGTAAGATGGCCCACAGTGGACCAGTTATTTTTTAAAACTGAAAGAAGTTGGGCAGAGCAGGAAAGAGGGAACCAAGGGAAAAAAGCAGCAGGCAAACTATAGAAATGTCAGCAACTTAAACCTCAGCTTCCTCATCTGTAAAATACAGACCTCCAGCATTTTTGTGGGGTTCAAAATTATTTTTAGATAACAAATGTGAACACACTTTATGGATTACAGAGCTCTATGTAGCTTTGTTGTGATTATTTTAAAGCAGTTATTAATTAAGGCATTTATGTAGTGCCAAGCTCTTGACCCAATCTTCATTTCCATCCAGTAGAAGGACCTTCCCTGGGAAGTGTCTTTTCTGAGCAGAGCCCAGGCTCTTCTGAGAGTCTTCCTAGGGGTGTCCTCCAGCAGAGAACCATAACCCTCAGAGCAACACAGAGGGAATGGCCTCTCGTCAAGGATGGCTCTGAAACCTCTAAGCCAGACAGAGTTCTGTACCTGTGCCATTCCAGGGACCAGGAAACCTAGACTAACACCTGGAAAATATCTGGTCAGCGAATCCTATTTACCTCAATGTCTCAGCATCCTCTGGGATGGTTGATGTGGCATCTGCACAAAACTCCACAGTACAGGTCCCTCCACTGCATAAATGTTCCCTTTTAGATTTGGGGACCCCAAGAGTACCCCATCTCCCGCTTAGAAACTTATAGAACCATCATCTAATTGTTGACCTAATCCCAAAATTAGAACCTCTTGGCAGGGGGAGATTTATGGAATGGAGAGTATAGGGACAGCCCTTGGTGATCACTGCTTAGCCATTGCTATTAATGAGCTTGTGAGAAATAGTTCTGCTCTCAAGTAAATTGAGGCAGGAAAGAAAGACTAAGAACTACAGTCCAAATGATCCATTGTTGTCAGAGGATAAAGTAGATTTTTAAAATAGATTCTGGTCAGGTGAAACTTCCCGTAGATCCCATCAGCGTCATGATCAAGGCCAGACTCCCCAGTGTGACATAGAATAGGCAATGTACTCTTGGGGATGAGAGAGCCCTAGCAATCTGTGTGGGAATGCTTGCTCCCCTGCACGGTGGCTGAGGGGCCTGGGTCAGACCCTGCACCTTGCCATACCTTGGCTCTAAAAAATGGAGATTATGAGGATTGAGTTAAACTGTACATGTGAAGTGCAGAGCACTGGGGCACTGGGGATAGGAGAGGGAAGGGGTAATCTTTACAGTCTGGGCCTAGCCTTTCTTTAGAGCTTCATTTCCCCCAGCACACCTGTGTGCACCTCACCAAGAAGGACTTACCCCAGCCCTCTCATGTCTGTGACTTTGCACATGTTCTAGAATGCTCTTTTCTTTCCTGGTTTGTACACTGAACTCCTACTCTTTCTTCAACATTCAGATGAGATTCACTTCTTTCTGAATGCCTTTCCTAATAGATACCAACAGATGGTCCCACTAACAGGATGTAGGGTTCTGTCCTCCTTGTCCCCCTACTGCTGCACACTCTGCACTCCATTTTCACTGTTTGTATAAGATTTATTATTGGGTATTATGTTTTTCATTTAAAAAACAAAGAAATTGCAATTTATCTTAAGAAGAAAATGATAGCATATGGTGGAGAAGCTGTTAGCGTTTTTTACAACTTTAAACACCATTAGAAATCGCATGTTGTGAAAGACAAGCCAGGACAGCTAAATGCATATTTTTTATTGAGGTATAATTTACACTTACTGAAGTAAGTAAGATCTTAAGTGTACTATTCAATCAGTTTTGACCAAGACCTAGTACATTTCAGTCACACCTAAAAATTCCCGGAGGGCCCTTTCCAGTCAGTCCCCCCACCCCCACCCCATCCTGCCACATAGTAGCAACCACTGATATGATTTCTGTCATTCTGTGTTAATGTTGCCCACTCTAGAAAGAAGTTCATATAAATGGAATCATACAGGATGTACTTTGTTGTATCCTGCTTGCACTCAGTAATGCTTTTGAGACTCATCCATGTTGTTGGCATTTATCAGTAGTCCATTCCTTTACTTGTTTAGTAGTATTTCATCATAAAAATACACCAAAATTTATTTAACTGCTTCCTACTGATGCCATCTATCACATTGTGGTTTTTTATCTTAATGTTTAAATTATACAGTAAAATTAGCCTTTTTTTTCTTTTGGCATACAAGTCTATGAATTTTAACACACATAGAGACTTGTGTGACCACCACCACAATCAGTATGCAGACAGTTCCATCACCTTAGAAAACTCCCTAGTGCTATTCCTTTATAGTCCCCCTTCCCCTACCCCAAGTCCCTAATGACTTTATATCTGTTCTCCATCGCTAGAGCATCACATTGCATTTTAATTGCTTATACATGTCTGTACTTCTCACTATATAGTCAGCTCCTCAGAGTAAGGACCATATCTTATTCATCTTGTCTCCTCTAGGCTTAACACAATACCCAGTACATAGCAGGTGCTCATTAAATATTTGAAGGATGAATGATTTAATGTCCATGTAGCCACATAATGAATCCTTTAATAATTCTTAGGAGGGAAGGAGAAATAGAAAGCTGAAGGAAACCAACATTAACTTTGTTGTGTCTAAGAAATCTTAGGTCTTTTCTTCACAGAAATAATGATTTTATGATTGTAAGAAATTCTAAAGAGTACTGACTGGTGATTGCCACTTGAGAGAATACACTGAGTCACTCAAAATGAGTAATCTCCCATAAAAGGAGTTCAGCAAATGTTTAATTATACTAAAAATATTATTGCTGGTAAGTTTGAACATGGAAATTAAAAGGAAAAAGTTAAGCATGCTTCTTTGTCTATTACCTATTTCTATATTCCAGAAGTCTAACATTCTCCCCCAGAGTCTCTAATATATTTTCCAGGTATTCTTAACTTTATAAGGATCCTCTACACTATATTTAGAGAAACTCAATATTCACACTGTTACTTTTGACTGAGGTTTCAGATTCCATGCTTTCCCTTAAGCCAGTGTCATCTTTATCTAAAATTTGTTTTACTAAAGCCATTAATATTGCAAGTGATACTTTGGTTCTTGTAGCTAGTGCCTTCCCTAGAGCATATTTAGTTCTTTTCAGCTTCAGCTTTTTCTTTTTTTCCCTTCAGTGTTTATTGGTGTTTCCTTTTTCATTAATCACAATACTGAAATGACTCTCTATATATGATTTTTATCCTCTTAATTTCACCCACCAGGACATTATCTCTTACAAATTGAGCCCTTTGCCAGTTTCATGTCACATTTCTTTAAGCAAATAAATGTTCTCCATATGCTTAGCATATACTCCTGAGCCCTGTAGCCTATTACCCCTTTTAAAACAGAAATGGGGAAACAGCTGTTTCTCAATTCCTATAAAGTATGTCCTGTTTTATAGATCACACTGAGCAGCTCTATTTTGATGTCTGCAATATTACTTGGTCCTTGAAATTGTGAATTTCCTGGACCTGAATTTTCCCTCTCACATTTGGGAAAGAGAGATTAATTCTACTAGTTGTTTCATTGTGTTATATAGGCCATGGGGTCTTCTCTGTCATTTATTTTGGTAGCTACTGAAGGTCTCACATGGAAGAAATGCCTTCTTCCTTACAGCACAACGAAGTTTTGAACTCTTAAGATTGATATTGTGTGGTCATCTCATCTGGTGTTTCAGCAGATGTAGATTGAATATATCTGTGGATTCTATGCTACATGCAGAGCAAACAAAGATAAAAGGACACCCTGCTCTCAGGTAGCCCACAGTCCAGTAGAGAGGACAGATGCAATGTGATGATTGTTCTAATCAAGGGATACCTAAGCTGTAATTGCATAAAGGAAGAGTTGGCAAACTATGGCCTGAGATGGCTGCCTGTTTTTATATATAAACTTTTTTTAAAAAGATTTTATTTATTTGAGAGAGAGAGAGCGAGAGAGCAAGAGAAAGCACAAGCAGGGGGGAGGGGCAGAGGAAGAGGGAGATGCAGACTCCCTGCTGAGCAGGGAGCTTGACACAGGGCTCAATCCCAGGACCTGGGTTCATGACCTGAGCCGAAGGCAGACGCTTAACCGACTGAGCCACCCAGGTGCCCCTATATATAAAGTTTTGTTGTGACATAACCACGCCTACTCATTTATGTATCTTCAATGGATGCTTTCATTCTAAGTGTAGTTCTGACAGAGATCGTATGGCCCACAAACCTAAAGTATCAACTACCTTGTCCTCTAATAAAAAAATTGCCAGTTCCTGGCTTAGAAGAAGAAACATCAAGAAAGTATATGTCACCAAAGAATAGGGCAGGATGGAGGACACCTTGGAGGATGCCAGCATTTTAAGGGCTAGGTACAAGAAGAGAGTGCCTGAAGTGATGGGTTGAGAACCAAAATACAGTGTGCCAGAAAACAAAGGAAGAGTGTCAGAAAGTGGAGGATTGACATCAGTGTCAAATGCCCCAGCACAATCAAGTAAAATGATGGTTATGATGACCTTTACCTGAGTGTTTATTTGTGTGCCAGACTGTGTGCTAAGCAATTTACATTCATTATGTCAGCACTCCATGTAACAACCCTAGAAGGCAACCCTATAATATCCCCATTTTATAGATGAGGAAACTAAGGCATAGAATGAGCAAGTAACTTTTCCAAGGCCACACAACTTTAAAAGGCAGAGGTGGGGTTCTAATCCAGGGAGCCTGACTCTAAAGAGCCTGTATTTTTAATCCCTGTGCCATATCCAATTTGATAATTAGGAAATCATTGGTGTCCCTAGCAAGAATTTCAGTGGTATGATGTAGGGGGAAGAAAGCCCATAGAAGACTCACAGGCAGATCAATGGATGGGTTGATGCAATGGATGCTAGGGTCTAGCATATGTATGATTTGTGTTATGATAAATGAAAGTACTATAACAAGACAGTGAGGAAGGGGAAGAATCATTCAGGAAGATGTTAGGACAATTGATTAAATATTTTAAAAGATACTAAGTTAAAGCTTCACTTTATATTATACAACAAAAAGCTACTCCATAGGATTTAAGTTAAATGTTTAAAAAAAAAAAGATTCAGCTGTACAAAAAGATTAGATGAAAGTGTCTACTTCGGGATAGGGAGAACTTTTCAAAGCATAGTTGCTTTGAAAAAATATGATATATTTAATCTCGTTATAATTTAAGACATCTGTAGATCAAAAATAAAGATAAGACAATCTGGAATCTTGATTAGGATGGTGGAGTAGGAGGATGCTGACCTCACTTTTTCCCATGTACACACCTAGGTTCCAACTACATACAGAGTGACCCTCTGAGACCAACCTAAAGACAAGCAGAATAGCTCTTCCACAGCTAAAGATAATAAAGAAAAAACCACATTGAGGATAGAAGTAGCAGTTACATGGTCTAATCAGGACCCATACCTCTGACACGGTGACTCAAAAGCTGGAGGGATATCACAGGCATGATAGAGGTCTCCCTGGGGAGCAAGGGGTTCAAGCCCCACCTTGGGTACCCCCCCTGCCCTGAGGACCTGCACTGGAAAGAGGAGCACCCATACTATCTGGTTTTGAAAATAAGTGGGTCAACTCTGGGCAAACTGGAGGGCTATTGGAAACCAAATCTCTTTTTCTTAAAGGATCTGTGCACAAACTCACTCAATCCAAGACCCAGCACAGAGGCAGCAATTTGATAAGTGCCTGGGACATAATGAAGGACATTTGTTGACTAATGTTAGAGTGTGTGCCAGAGGACAAGGATCTGTAGGAACTTTGGGAATAGAAGTCCTGGCAAGCACCATTTTTCTTGCCCTTCTGCTGCCTAGCTGGCCTGACACCAGCAGATGCTCATTCTGACACTCTCCATCTACCTTGCTAGCACTGCTTCCCCTGCACACCAACCCCACTCAACCCACCCACTCCAGCAGGTACCCATCCAAAGCAGCTCCTGCCCTACCACACCCAGCAGTGGCCTTGGCCACGACTGGCATCCTGCCAAAGAAGCTCCTACCCCTTCCCACAGCCTCTGGGTGGCCTCAGCAAAGACTGGCATCTCCCCAAAGTGGCTGGTGCCCAGGGGGGCCAGTCCCAGACACAATAGGAGGGCACACACAGCCCACACGAGACACCCCTGGAGTGCCTGGTTTTGGTGACGAGGGGGCATGGGGAATGAATCATGCTTCTGGACCCCACAGGACATCTTCTGCATAAGCCACTCCTTCAGAACCAAGAGACATAACTGATCAACCTAATACATAGAAACAAAGAGTCAGGCAAAATGAGGAAACAAGGGAATATGTTCCAAACAAAGAACAAGACAAAAACTCAGAAAAAGAACTAAATGAAACAGAGATAAGCAATCTACATGATAAAGAGTTCAAAGTAATGGTCAAACACATGCTCACTGAACTCAGGAAAAGAATAGATGAGCTCTTCAACAAAGAGGTAGAAAATATAAAAAAGAAAAAAATTCAGAGCAGAAGACTACAATAACTGAAATGAAAAATACATCAGAGGGAAACAACAGCAGATTAAAGAATGCAGAAGAATGGATCAGTGATCTGGAAGAGGGTAGTGGAAATCATCCATGCTGAACAGCAAAAAGAAAAATAATTTTTAAAATGAGGATATTTTAAGAGACCCTTGGGACAACATCAAACATACTAACATTCACATGATAGGAGTCCCAGAAAGAGAAGAGAGAGAGAAAGGGGCAGAAAATGTATTTGAAGAAATAACAGCTGAAAAATTCCCTAACCTGGGAAAAGAAACAGACATTCAGGTCCAAGAAGTATAGAGCCTCAAACAAGATGAACTGAAAGAGGTTCATACCAAGGCAAATACTAACTAAAATCTCAAAAATTAAAGGTAAGGAGAGAATCACACAGTAAGAGAAAAGCAGCTAGTTCCATACAAGGGAATACCCATAAGGCTATCAGCTGATTTTTCAGCAGAAACTTTGCAGGACGGAAAGGAGTGGTATGATCTACTCAAAGTGCTGAAAGGAAAAAGTCTACAACCAGGAATACTGTAACTGGCAAGGTTATCATTCAGAATTGAAGGAGAGATAAAGAGTTTCCCAAACAAAAGTTAAAGGAGTTCATCACCACTAAACTGGCTTTATAAGAAATGTTAAAGGGACTTCTTTAAGTGGAAAAGAAAAGGCCTTAACTAGAAGTAGGAAAATTATGAAAGAAAAAAATTTTGCTGGTAAAAGCAAACATATAATAAAGGTAGTGGATCAAGCACTTATAAAGCTAGTATGAAAATTAAAAGACAAAAATCATAAAATCCACTATATCTACAATAATTAAAGGATACACAAAATCCCTTAAAAAGATGTAAAATATGACATCAAAAACAAAAAATTGGGGCAGAATGTAGTGCTTTAAAAATGTTCAAACTTAAGCAACTGTCAACCTAAAGCAGATAAAATAGACTGCTGTATACATATAGTGTTATATACATATCTCATGGTGACAACAAACCAAAAACCTATAGTAGATACACAAAAAATAAAGAAAAAGGAATCCAAACATAACACTAAAGAAAGTCATCAAATCACAAGGGAAAAGAGCAAGAGAAGAAAAAAGGAACAAAAAAACTGTAAAAACAACCAGGAAACAATGAACAAAATCATATGACAACATACCTATCAATAATTACTTGAGGGGCGCCTGGGTTGCTCAGTCATTAAGTGTCTACCTTCAGCTTAGGTCATGATCCCAGGGTCCTGGGAGCATCGGGCTCCCTGCTCAGTGGGAAGCCTGCTTCTCCCTCTTCCACTCCCCCTGCTTGTGTTCCTTCTCTCGCTGTGTCTCTCTCTGTCAAATAAATAAATTAAATTAAATTAAATATATAATTACTTGAAGCGTTAAGTGGACTAAATGCCCCAATCAAAAGACAGAGGATGACTGAATGGATTTTTAAAAACCATCTGAATGCTGCCTACAAGAGATTCCCTTCAGACCTAAAGACACACAGAATGAAATTGAAAGGATGGCAAAACATATTCCATACAAATGGAAATGAAAAGAAAGCTGGGGTAGCAATACTTATACTGGACAAAATGGACTTTATTTTTTTTTTCAAAATGGACTTTAATACGAAGACTATAACAAGAGACAAAGAAGGGCATTACATATTGATAACAGGATCCATCCAACAAGAGGATAGAACAATCATAAATTTCTATGCTCATAACATAGGAACACCTAAATATATAGAGTAAATATTAAAAGACATGAAAAAGGAAATTGACAATACTACAGTAATAGGGGACTTTAACACCCCACTTACATCAATGGATAATTCATTCAGACAGAAAATTAATAAGGAAATAGTGGCTTTAAATGACATATTAGATCAGATGGACTGAATAGAGACATAGAAATCATTTCATCCAAGAACAGCAGAATACACATTCTTTTCAAGGGCATATGGAATGTTCTCCAGGATAGATCACAGGTTAGGCCACAAAACAAGTCTTAATAAATTAAGATTGAAATTATGTCAAACATCTTTTCTGACCACAATAATATGAAACTAGAAACCAATTACAAGGAAAAAAACTATATAAATCACAACACATGGAGGCTTCCCAGCATGCTACTAAACAACCAATGGGTCAATAAAAAAATCAGAGGAAATAAAAAAATAACTTGAGACACATGAGAATGGAAACATAATATTCTAAAATGTATGGGACACAGCAAAAGCAGTTCTAAGACAGAAGTTTATAACAATACAGGGCTACCTCAAGAAACAAAAATCTAAAAACAATCTAACCTTACACCTAAAGGAACTAGAAAAAGAACAAAACCTAAAATTGGTAGAAGAAAGGGAATAAAAATTAAAGCAGAAATCAATGAAATAGAAACAACAACAACAAAAATTCATGAAACTAAGAGCTGGTTATTTGAAAAAATAAACAAGATTAATAAACCTTCTGACTCATCAAGAAAATCAGACTCATCAAGAAAAAAGAGGGCCCAAATAAAAAAAAAATCAGAAATGAAAGAGAAATTGTAACTGATACCACATAAATACAAAGGATTTAAGAGACTACTATGAACAATTATATACCAATAAATTAGATTACCTAGAAGAAATTTATAAATTCCTGAAAACACACAATCTTCCAAGAGTGAATCAGGAAGAAAGAGAAAATGTAAATAGATCAATTACTAGTAATGAGATTGAATCAGTAATCAAAAAACTTCCAACAAACAAAAGTCCAGGACCAGATGGCCTCATAGGTAAATTCTACTAAACATTTAAAGAAGAGTTAACACCTATTCTTCTCAAACTATTCCAAAAAATTGAAGAGTAAGGAATGCTTCCAAATTCATTCTACAAGGCCAGCACTACCCTGATACCAAAACCAGACAGACACTATGGAAAAAGGAAATTACAGGCCAGTATCCTTGGTGAACAAAGATGCAAAAATCCTCAACAAAATATTAGCAATCAAATTCAACAATAATACATCAAAAGGATCATACACCATGATCAAGTGAGATTTATTCTAGGGATGCAAGGATGGTTCAGTATCTACAAATCAATCAGCGCAATATACCACATAAACAAAATGAAAGATAAAAAATCATATTATTATCTCAAAAGATTCAGAAGCATTTGACAAAGTTCAACATTCATTTATAAACTCAATGAAGTATAAAGAGAGCATACCTCAGCATAATAAGGGCCGTATATTTAAAAACAAAAAACAAAAAAACCACAACTAAAATCATACTCAATGGTGAGAAGCAGAAAGCCTTTCTTCTAAGATCAGGATCAAGACACAGATGCCTACTCTCACCACTTTTATTCAACATAGTACTGGAAGTCCTAGCCACAACAATCGAACAAGAAAGAGAAATAAAAGGCATCCAAATTGACAAGGAAGAAATAAAACTGTCGCTATTTGTAGATGATGTGTTACTATATATAGAAAACCCTAAACACTCCACACACACACACACACAAAAACTATTAGAACTAATAAATGAATTCAGTAATTTTGCAGGTTTCAAAATCAGTATACAAAAGTCTGTTGTGTTGTTATACACTAATAATGAACTACCAGAAAGAGAAATAAATAAAACAATTTGATTTACAATTGCATAAAAAGAAAAAAATAACTAGGAATAAATTTAACCAAGGTGAAAGTTTTCAGGGTTACTCTGAAAGTATAAGACATTAATGAAAGAAAATAAAGATGACACAAATAAGCAGAAAGAAATACCATGCTCATGGATTAGAAAAATTAATGTTGTTAAAATATGCTTATTACACAGAGCAATCTATAGATTCAGTGCAATCCCTTTCAAAATACAATAGCATTTTTCACAGAACTAAAACAAGAGACCCTGAAGAGCCAAAGCAATCCTAAGAAGAACAAAGCTGGAGGTATCATGCTTCCAGGTTTCAAGGCATACTTTAAAGCTATCATAATCAAAACAGTATGGTACTGGCATAAAAACAGACGTGTAAATCCATGGACTAGAATAGAGACCCCAGAAATAAAACCATGATTATATGGTCAATTAATCTATGGCAAAGGAGGCAAGAATATAGAATGGAGAAAAGGCAGTCTCTTTAATAAATGGTGTTGGGAAAACTGGACAGCAAAAGAATGCAAAAGAATAAAAATTAGACCACTTTCTTACACAATATACAAAAATAAATTTAAAATGGTTAGAAAACCTCAGTGTAAGACCTGAAACCATAAAACTCCTAAAAGAAAACATAACCAGTAAATATATAAAGAACTCATACCAAAAAACACCCAAAAAATGAACAATTTAAGAATAAGCTGAGGACTTGAATTGACATTTTTTTGAAGAAGACACACAGATGGCCAACAGATACATGAAAGGATGCTCGTCATTACTAATCACCAGGGAAATGCACATCAAAACCACAATGTGGTATCATCTCACACCGGTCAAATGGCTTGTATCCGAAAGACAAGACATAACAAGCATTGGCAAGGATGTGGAAAAAAGGGAATGTTAGTGAGAATGTAAATTGCCACAGCCACTCTGGAGATTGGTGCAGCCAGTATGGAGGTTCCTCAAAAATAAAAATAGAACTACCATGTGATCCAGTAATTCCTCTTCTGACTATTTACTCAAAGAGAACAAAAATACCAATACAAAAAGATACATGCATCCTTATGTGTGTCACAGCATTATTTACAAAAGATATGGAAGGAACCTAAGTGTCCATCAATAGGTGAATAGGTAAAGAAGATGTGGTATATATACATAATGGAATATTATTCAGCCATAAAATAATCTTGCCTATGTAGATGGACCTAGAGGGTATTGTGCCAAGTGAAATAAGTCAGAGACAGACAAATACCATATGATTTCACTTGTTTATGGAATCTAAAAAACAACAAACAAAACAGACTCATAGATGCATAGACTCAAAAAGAACAAACTGGTGGTTGCCAGAAGAGAAAGGGTGGAGGATGGGTGAAATAGGTGAAAGGGATGAAGAGGTACAAACTTCCAATTTTAAATAAGTCACAGAGATATAAAGAATAGCACAGGGAATATAGACAGTAATATTGTAATAACTTTATATGGTACAGATGGAAACTAGACTAATCATGGTGATCATTTCATAATGTACATAAATATCAAATCACTATGTTGCACACCTAAGACTAGTATATTATATGTTAACTATACTTCAATAATAAAAAAAGATCTAACAACTTTAATAATTAACCTCAACATTAACAGACTCACACAAATTGATAAGGAAAACATTAAAATCCTTCTTGACAAATGAATGAAGGTTAAGAATATTCTATTCATATAAGAAATACTACATGACTTATAAAAAGAGTAAAATATTCCCTCAGTCATAACCAAATAAATGCAAATTAAAATGCAGTCATTTTTGCCTATTGGCAATGTTTAAAAATCCAGTACTTGCTGGAGTGTGATGAAACAGGTTGTTGTTTTTTTTTTATAGATGTTGATGACTTACAAATTGACCTAAAACTTTCTGGAAAACAGTTAAGACCCTTAAACAACATACATACAGAGAGGGAGACAAACCATGAGAGAGACTCTGAACTCCGGGAAACAAACTGAGGGTTATAGAAGGGAGCGGGGTGGGGGGATGGGGTAACTGGGTGATGGGTATCTGTTTCGTTTCTGATTTTATTTATTTGGGCCCCCTTTTTTTTCTTGACATGTTGTGATGAGCACTGGGTGATATACGCAACTACTGAATCGTTGAACGCTACATCAAAAGCTAATGATCTACTACTATATGTTGGCTAATTGAACATCACAAAAAAAATTTTTTTTAATTAAATCAAAAATAAGTAGCATACATACCTTATTACAATATAACTTCCCTTATTCTAACGAGAAATATATAAAATCTAATCAGAAATACATAAAATCTTAAAAATATATTACAAAGGCAAAATATTGAAATAATGTAAGTAATGATAGAATAACAAATGGAGTATAGGCAAACAAAGGCAACGAAAATGTTCTTCAAGGGGCACCTGGGTGGCTCAGTTGGTTAAGCATCTGCCCTTGGCTCAGGTCATGATCCCAGGGTTCTGGGATCGAGTCCCACATCGGGCTCTCTGCTCAGCGGGGAGCCTGCTTCTCCCTCTGCCTGCCGCTCCCCCTGCTTGTGCTCTCTCTCTCTCTCAAATAAATAAATAAAATCTTTAAAAAAGAATGTTCTTCAAGACAACTGACGTGAGAAAGTGCTCATGATATAATGTTAAAAGGTACAGTGCTTATGTAAGATAGGTAATTTCAGATATGTAAAGTTGTATGCATGCATGTATACCTAAATACATATACGCAGAGACAGAACAAAAGGCAGAAGTGAATGTGTCAAAATTGTTATAGTGGATCTCTTGTTCTATTGGGGCCATCTTTTTATAATGGCATCAAATTTTCTGAAATTTCCACAATTAGTATATATTACTTTTATATCAGGGAAAAGGGTTAAAAAAATTTTTTTAGTGATAACCTCACCAAATTGGTAATATAGAATTGACAAAATCAAGTCTTGCTTTAGCCTCTTTTATTTATTCACTCCATTAGACTGTTACATCTCAGTTTTATCCCAAACTGTCATGTAAAACCTCAGAATTATGGTTCTTAAAGATCATTCCAAACACAAATCCTATATAGTTCCCATGTAGTTGGTAATTAGTTGATAGGTTAATATCCTAAGGCCCAGTTTCCAGTAGGAAACCATAAGGATGATGCAAATAAAATACCTTGTTCTAAACTACACAAAAAGGCAGGTAATTTCTGGGTTTTTCCATTGAAAAGCTGGGTAAGAAAGTTAAGCATTCTGATGCAGGGCCTGTGAACATTACACCCACATTTAATGATTCACAGGATGTATATTAAGGGCATACATTAAGTAATCTAATAGGTAGTTGAAGTCTCTGAAGGCTATAGGGCAGTCTTTTTTTTTTTTTTTTTTTTTTTTTTAAAGATTTTATTTATTTATTTGAGAGAGAGAGAATTATAGAGAGCGAGTACATGAGAGGGGGGAGGGTCAGAGGGAGAAGCAGACTCCCTGCCGAGCAGGGAGCCCGATGCGGGACTCGATCCAGGGACTCCAGGATCATGACCTGAGCCGAAGGCAGTCGCTTAACCAACTGAGCCACCCAGGCGCCCTATAGGGCAGTCTTAACAGAAACAGTGTGCTTTTACATTGTAACATTTCTCTTCCTTGGGATCACACTTTATAACAAGGGTGAGTGGGTAGCAGGTCTAGCTACAGCCTCATAGGCTTTTTCTTTATGAAATTTCTGTTTGGGGGACATGATGTAACTTGCATACCCATATAACAGGCCATGTTCACCTATATTTTTTAAAATGTTACCCTATCCCTCTATACTTCAACATTCTACCTCACTCTGGAAATTTTGACATATCCAGGGTATATAGCATTCTTAAAAGAAATTGGCCTGAACCAGAAGAGAATCATAAATCACAGCAGTATGACTTCATCAGTCCACAAATGAGAAAACTGGCATAAAGTAAGTGATTTTCCCAAGATCACAAAAGTTAGAACTAGAATGTAAGCCTTCTAGGACCTCTTTCATCACTCCTCTACCCTGGCACTTCCCAAAATGTGTACACAGAGCACTGTTCTGGGAGCTGTTAACAGTTGTGCTGCAAAGAGCAGAGTTCAGGGGTGAAATAAGCCTAAGGGTGACTTCATTTCCATTCCCACACTTGGAGAACAGTAATGCATATTAATATATTAAAGAATAAGACAGATACCTAACCAGACAGGATGTGGGAATGAAAAGCATAAACCAGAAGCAGTCTAGCAAACCAAGATGTATTTTCTGCCCAGCTCAAATGTAGGATAGAAGCAGGGATGGTGAGGGAGAATTACTTACTGACAGATAATCTGGACTAAATGGGTGTTTTGGGTGTTGGGTTTTATTTTGGAGAAGGGGAGCTGCTCTCCACATGCATCAGCTTCTGCTCCAGTTAGATGAGTGCCTTCAAATTTAAGAACATACAGTATTATGTTCAGCTGGGCTCTATGCACAAAGCCCCATGGATTCCGATATCCTGCTTAGAGACCAGTACCACCAGAGAGTTATAAAATTTGCTTTTCAAGTTAGAGAAGCAGTATTGCATAGAGGTTAAGGGACCCTGAATTAGGACTGCCTAGAGCCAAATCCTGGCTCTCTCATTAACCTTGGGCAAGTGCCTCAGTTTCCATCTCTGTAAAAGAGATTATAATAACCGTACCCGTATTGTAAGATTCATATGCAAATTAAATGAGTTCATGTATGTAGAGCATTTAGAACAGCGTCCTGCCCAAAAAAAGACTATGTAAGAGTTTCTATATTATTATTAGTTTCTATTCCAGGAACAGAGAATTTATATAACAGTGCTTCCAAATGTATCAAGTATGCTCATCCAATAACCATAATTCTATTAAGACCCAGAATGCCACTGCCAGCACCCATAGCTCTACTTACCAAACTCTGACAGCAAAGGTTGACCAGAGGGGCGCCTGGGTGGCTTAGTTGGTTAAGTAACTGCCTTCAGCTCAGGTCATGATCCCAGAGTCCTGGGATCGAGTCCCACATTGTGCTCCCGGCTCATCGGGGAGCCTGCTTCTCCCTCTGACCCTCTCCCCTGTCATTCTGTTTCTCTCTCTCTCTCTCAAATAAAAAAATAAAATCTTTAAAAAAAAAAAAAAGTTGACCAGAAAAGGTTAAATTGAAATTATTCATAGTTTGAAAACTGCCCCCAAATATGTAAATGTACCAACATTTAAATTAGAAAGGAAGAAGGATAGAACTCTTAACATTCAAGATTGAAGTTGAAGTCATCTTGCCCAAGCTGATTTACCTATTTTTTTTTTATCTAAAAAGAAAATAAGATTTTTTTTTAAATGCCTGATTATTGGACAGACAACAGCCAGGTAGCTGTTCTGCCTGCAGAGTTGTCCTCTGATATCTGCATGATCTGCACTGCATTTGTGTAACTTAAAGGTAGGACAGGTCCTGTGGCACCATGATTTTTTACATTAAAGGTCCCTTTCTCTGTTACTGTGGCTCAGGCTTAAGTGTGAGGGTTCACACAAAAGGTCAGGTTCCTGTGGCTCTGAGTGTTTTGCCCCTGATGTGAGCTGGTGGTTACTGAGAAACTCTGTGTGCATTTTTTAGAAGGAAGGAAGGGAGGGAAGGTAAGAAGGAGGGAAGGAAGGAAAAAGAGAAAAGTATTACTAACTTGAAGATTTAGTTTTGCTGACATGGAACTGGCAACAGAAATTATGTAGCATTTAAGCTCTCCACAAAAAGAAGGTGAAACATTTTTTCTTCAGCCATGCATTTTTGAGATGATCTTACTGGTCTCAGTACTTTGCTTTCAACGTAAAGTACTTTTTCCTTACTTTTTCTTTCAGAGTTTCAGGACCCATCAAGCTACTCCAGTTCACAGTTTTGCAAGCATCTCATTCCACATTTACTAACGTTAAAGTTTTCTGTGGGAATTGGCACCATATATTGTAAGCAAAGTTTGAATCCATTGCTAGGGACATCTTCAGCTATGAAAGTAAGAGCATTATTGGAATGTAGAGTAGGCTGTAGCAGTTGCCACTAGACATGGCAAAATTAAAGGGGAAAAGGAATCCCCCCTCCCGCATTTCCCATCCCAATTCAGAATGACAAGAAAACTTCTGATAGAATCAACTCACAGGGATTTGCATTTAGAAGCATTTGTTTTTGTCAGATCTTTTGGAGAGAAGGTAAAGGTAGATCATGCCCAGTTTCTTGCAGTATATGAGATTGAGAAGCCAAAAAAGGAAAAGATGGTAGCTAGGAAGAACAGAACAAAACAAAACTAGAGAGGCATATGCCAGGTTAAACACAAAGCCTGATGAACCACCACAAGCCTGTGGAAGACTTTGAATGGGCCAGTGTCCCTGCACCTGGACCTGGGACTGCGTGGCCAGAGAAGGCCAGGAGACTGAAGGTTGAGCCTGCCCAAGCTTCTCCGAACAGCTGCTCCCAAAGCAATCAGGTGCCTGGAATTGGGCACGACAGACTTCGCCTTAGGTTTGCTGCTCCTCCTGCCACCTGTCACTGAATTCTTTATTTGCATACTAGATCCTGTTCTCCTTTTCTCCCTTTTTCCTTTTTCTACATTTTCCTTTCTCAGTGAAAGTTGCAACTACTTGCTAGAGTATAGCCCTAAAATAGTCTTGTTTCTACTGTTGGAGGATGAATTGAGTTGAATTTTGGAGAATGGGAGTAAGGTTTTGATAGAAAAGCAGAGATGACAGGGTAAAGGGAGAGCTAGCATTCTGAACAGTTAGAGTAAATGAGAGATACACTTACAGATGGTATAATTCTTTCCTGGCATGACCTACTTGATCATAAGTCCTTATTTTTTAGTCTTGGGATGGCTGTAGTAATTATTTTGAAAAAGTGTACAAAGCAATGAAGGATGGAACATGACCACTGTTAGTATCAGTGGAGTCAGAATTGAGAGCCCCTTCTTTCATTGGATACACTTTCACTGTTTGTCCTTCACTGTCTGCTGTTTTGCCAGTGTGGCCTTTAGGACCTTCACTGAGTTCAGGCTTCACAGGGTCGTGTTCTTTGGATGTGGGAATTGTGTTCTTTCTCAGTGATGCTGGTGGGAGTCTCTTAATGAGCTGGGAACAAGGTTCTTGAAGAATAGTTCCCAGTCCTGCTTCTCCTGGCCAAATAAAACATTCTGGCTCTTAGGGATGAGTAATTTTAGCAAAACACTTTAGATTGTTGAAGTACAGCTGTGTCTCCAGTATTATTTTTCAGCGTGTATAGTTAGATTTCCCAGAGAACAGCTGACTCCTCTAGAAATATAGAACACCCCCTCAAATAAGTGAAATTGAACTAAATTAAACAAGATGCATTTTTTAAAAACTGAGTCACAACTTAATGATAAAAGGAACAATTCAACCAACAGGAAGTTGTAATGATTCTAAACTGGCCTGCACTTAATATACCTATGAGATGTGTAAATAAAAATTGGTAGAATTGCTAGAAACCATGGACTAATTCAAAATAAGAGTGGGAGATGTTAATGCACATGTTGATAAATAAAACAAAAATGTATACACATATAACATATTTGAAAAACATAAATAACAAGTTTATCTATGATCATATGTAGAACTCTGCACCTAACAATTAGAAACTATATATTCTATTCAGAAACGCTTTGAAGTACTTTTTAATTGTTTATGTACTAGGTCAGGGCCTGGCAAACTGTGGCCCATGGACCAAATTCAGCCAGGATGTGTTTCTATAAATAGTTTATCAGAACACAGCCATGCCCATTCATTTATACATTGTCTAGGGCTGCTTTTGCACAAGAGCAGAGTTTGAGTATTTACTGACAGAGACTTTATTGCTCTTCAAACCCTATACCTATTTACTATATGGCCCTTTACCTAAAAAGTTCACTGGTCCCTGTGCTAGAAAATAAAGCAAGTCTTAACAAATTTCAAAGAATTGGTATGCAAGCCATTTTTCTAACCACAATATCAAAAAATGATAACTACAAAAATCTGTTTGGAAATTTAAAAATACACTTCCAAATAACTCATTAGTCAAAGAAAAATCATTATGGAAATTTTAAAAATATTTAGAATTAAATGATTATGAAAATGCTATACTAAAACATATGATATTCAACTTAAGTTATATTTAGAGAAAATTTATAGGCTTAATGCTTATATCAGAAAAAAGAAAGCTTAGTGGGCCCAATATCCAACTACAAAAGTGAGAAAATCAATACAGTAAACCTAAAGAAAGTAAAGAACGTTAGTGTAGTAGAAATCAAAGATGCAATAGAAAATATCTATAAATACAAAACCTGGTTGTTGTTTGTTTATTTTAAAGACCTCTCCATGGTTGAACAAGAAAAAATAAGGTGCAAATAAAAAATAGGAGACAAAAAAAAAAAGGGACATAACCACATACAATGATCAATTCCCATAAATTTGAAAAGTTAGATAAAATCACCAGAAAAATTTCACTTATCAAAACTGAATTAAAAATAAATAGAAAAACCTGGATAATCATATAACCATTAGAAACTGAAGCATTTGTTAAAACATACCCATAGAAAGAATACTATACTCTGTTTGTTTTATTGACACATTTTACCTACTATCAGGGTATATGATTTAAAAAGTCTGCATAAATATTAAGGTATTTGATTTTAAAAGTCTACATAAAACTTTAAACCCCCCCCAAAAAAAAACTGTTATCAAAAAAGAAATATATCATGACCAACTGGGATTTATCCTAGGAATAATACAAACATTTTAACATTAGCCTATTTTTATAATTCAGCACATTAACAGATTATAGGAGAAATCCCACATGATCATCTTAATACATGCAAAAAAAAACCATTGCATTAATTTTAACACCTATTCATGATTTTAAACAAACTCTTAGCAATCAAGGAATAGAAGGAAACATCACTGGGGCACCTGGATGGCTCAGCAGGTTAAGCGTCCAACTCTTGATTTCGATTCAGGTCATGATCTCAAGGTCCTGAGATGATACCCAGCATCTGGGCCTATGCTCAGCTTGAGATTCTCTCTCCCTCTCCCTTTGCCCTGCTCATGCTCTATCTCCCTTTCTCAAATAAATAAATAAATCTTAAAAAAAAAAAGAAAGAAAGAAGAAACATCATTAAGCTGTAAGCTTTTCATGCAAAGGTACTGTGGATGTTAAATTTGTGGAATCTGGGATTTAAGTCCCAGCTCTGCCAGTTAGTTATTACTTGTGTGACATTGCATAGTTATTAGTTGTGTGACCTTGTGTAAGTATTACAAATTATTTAATGAATTAGCTTCTATCATTTTGTTAAAGTCAAGTTGATTGAGGATCAATTTACGTTCAGTATAATTAACCCTTTTTGTGTACAGTTCTATGAATTTTGACTGATGAATAAATACAGTTGTGTAACTACCAACACAGTTAAGATATAGAACATTTCCATCACCCTTGAGAAGTCTCCCATCTCTAGCCCCCAGTAACTAGTCATCTGTTGTTCTTATAATTTTGCCTTTTCCAGAATGTTAAATAAGTGGAATCACACATTATGTAGCCTCTTTAATTTGGTGTGTCTTTCATTTAGCATCATGCCTTTGACCATTGCTGTTCTGTGTTTCAGTAGTTTGTTTTGTTGAGAAACTATGAGAACTAATAGAGTTCAGCAGGTCACTAACAAGCACAGATCAAGGTTTTTGTGAGAACTGAGCTTATACAATTTAAAGGGCCCTCCCTTAGAAAAAGAATACAAAATTACTGATGTAAAACTAGGTGTGAAAGTTGTTTTAAATAAGAAATCACGACAGTACTGCTGCAAACACAGGAATTCTGAAATTTTTTATTATACTTGTCCCCATCAAATAAGAAAAACATGTATGTTTTCTTGAAAACTATATAAAAGGCACCATCTACTGTGTTCCTACAGGAAAAATGGGAACCTAATTCTCTGCTTATGGTTTTATATTTTTGATGATTGGAAGGATTTTCCACTGAGTAGTTTTTGTTTTCCTACATCCCAAACCTGGTTTCTCCTCCAGTGCCCACATAGTTCTAGGGAAGGGAGCTACAGGTGTGTTTGTGTCATGATCTACAGCCTCTGGCCCTGCACAGTTTGTTAGGGTATTTGGTGAGTTGGCACAGGGTGGTAGGAGTATTCCTGGTTGCATTCCTACACTAGGACAGCTAGCAGTAATTTAACTGTAGACTTTATGATTGTGAACCATGTAATATTCCACTAAACTCAAAACTAAATGCATGTCCAACCAACTTCCTCTAACTGGATCCCCAGAATGTTCACTTCTACTTCAACACCATTCACTATGGGATATGTGAAAGAGGTGAATTCTGAGTAGAAATAGACAGTGGTCTACTTATTTTAACCACAATATATCTTTCTTTTGCAAATTTTCTAAGAAAAATTAACTGTATGATCCATTGCCAGGGGCCTTCCCAGGGCCTACAAGGGGTTCATGCAAGCAAGTGCTTTGAAGCTTGAGGAAATTGCTGGGAAATTGGACTTCCAATACTTCTCATAAAGAAGATGAAGGCAGGGATTGAAGGAAAGAGGAAATGTGTGCAACTTTTTAATTTTGCTTGCTCTTTTTGCTTTGGGTTGGAAAGGGACAGTATATTTGACCCCTTTATTGGAAGAAGAGTTCAACCAGTTCTATCTGGTGGTATCTTTTTTTTTCCTTTATTCTTTTTTTTAAGTATACTCTCGGGGAGTAGGAGATGAGGCTACCCCGTCTTGTTGTCGCCACTGCACAGGCCCTGTCAGCCCCTGGGACTAATGAGCGTAGGTCTGGCTTAACCTCCTCAAATGCCAGCAGTTCTAGAGGAACCTGGAAGCTGGAGCCAGGCTGGGTAGGTTGGGTCCCATACTTTTCTTTTAATGCCCTCTTAATGGAAATCACAGAGCTAGCATCCTTATTTCAGAAAAGCAATTTTCTCTTTTGGAACCAAAAAACATCACAGGCTAAAGAAACAACTAATTTATTCAACCTACAATGATATGAGATGATCTCATTTTATATGTTAAAAGGTTTCAGATGAAATAATTTTTTGGCTCAGAAAGTACAGATTTAGAGTATTTGGTTAACAAGGTATTTTAAATATTTCTCATGGGTTTTTGTTGCATAAGAGTCACATACCTTTAAAAATATGTTATTTTCAACTAGATTGCTTAAATACAGACTACTCTTCAGTTATCAGATTCTGGGCAATGGAGGAATACAGAATTCAGAATTTTTTTTTTAAGATTTTATTTATTTATTTGAGAGAGAGAGAGGGAGAGAGAGCAAGAGAGGGGAGATGGTCAGAGGGAGAAGCAGACTCCCCACTGAGCGGGGAGCCCAATGTGGGACTCGATCCTGGGAGTCCAGGATCACGACCTGAGCTGAAGGCAGTTGCTTAACCAACTGAGCCACCCAGGCACCCTCAGATTTTTTTTTAAAGCATTATTGGAGTTTTAAATATATCGGGGTTTGATCCTGACATTTATTTATTTGCATTTTATCCATTTTATCTTAAAATGGCTTTTAAAGTTAATAAAAGATTTGTATAAGCGGTTTAATTGTTTTACACGGAGGAAAAAAATATTACTTTTATAATGAAAATATAAATGAAGCAGTGGGTATGGGGGAGTGCTTTTTACTTTTACTCAACACCAGGCTAAGTACTTGGGACACATGGGTACCCTTACCGTGTTTATGGTTCCCCAGAGAGAAAGCCTAACACATGCAATACCTGCACACACTATATGGAAGGTTAAAATTATATGCTGATTTACAAGTTTAAGTGTAGAAGTGCCACGACAACAGGAAGGAGGAGGGCTGTGTAGTCAGCCAAGGCTTCCCTGAAAGATCCCAGATGAAGATGGATTGGAGGATATTAAGAAAAAGGAGGCTCCGTGAATAGAAGCCAATATAAGAAATTTCATAGGACTAAAGGTGGCTTTGATGGGGAAAGAAAGTCCCCAGGTGGGTTGCCAGATTTACCACATAAAAATACATGCCGCCTCATTAAATTCAAATTTCAGATAAACAATGAATAATTTTAATACTATATAGAGCTATCTCCCATGCAATATATGGGACATACTTAGACTAAAAAATTATTCAATAATTTTTGTTATTTTTTTAAATTTAATCTGGCAGCCTTACCCGGGGAGCTTTTATTTGTGAAGACTCCATCATGGCCTCCCTGGGTTGAATTTCTAAATTCTGCATTTCTCTGAACCCAGCTGCCTTCCTGGCTGTCCTAGTCAGAACAATGGTGACAGGGGTACCCCAGCAGCAGGATGGTACTTTGGTCCACAGCCAACCACACACCTTTGGCTTTTCCAGCATAATAATTTTGGGCTTCCTGAAGAAAAGGATGGATTTCCTTTAAACACTTTTTTTAATTAAACTTTTTCCTTGTAAAACCATTTTAGATTCACATGCAATTATAGGAACAGTATACAGAGATCACATATATCCTTTACCCAGATTCCCCCAGTGGTAACAACTTGCAAAACTATATGTATATGTAAATGGTAACAACAAGTATATTGAGATTGATACAGTTAAGATACAGAACATTTCCATCCTCATAAGAATCCTTCTTGTTGCCCTTTTGTAGCCACACCCACTTCCCCCCAACTTTACTCCCCCCCTTAACTCGAGACCACTATTTTGTTCTCCATTTCTCTAATTTTATCATTTCAAGAATGATGTTTTAAATGGAATCACACAGTATGTAGCCTTTTGGGATTGGCTTTTTTCAGTAAGCATAATTCTCTGGAAATTTATCTAGGTTGTTGAGTGTATTAATATTTTATTCCTTTTTATTGCTGATTAATATTCTATAGAATGGATATATTACAGTTTGTCTAACTCTTCACCTATTGAATGACATCTGAGTTTTTCTAGCTTTTGGCTATTAAATAATAAATAAAACTGCTGTAAACATTTCTGGACAGTTTGTTATACAAACTTAAGTTTTTGTTAAGTTTTGTTTCTCTGGAATGAATGCCCAGAAGTGCAATTACTATATTGTATAGTAGTTGCATGTTTAATGTTTTGGGGGTTTTTTTGTTTTTGTTTTTTGTTTTATTTTTTAAAGATTTTATTTATCCATTTCACAGAGAGAGAGACACAGAGAGAGAGGGAACACAAGCAGGGGGAGTGGGAGAGGGAGAAGCAGGCTTCCCGCTGAGCAGGGAGCCCGATGCGGGGCTCGATGCAGGGCTCCATCCCAGGACCCTGGGATCATGAACTGAGCTGAAGGCAGACGCTTAACGACTGAGCCACCCAGGCGCCCCAGCATGTTTAATGTTTTAAGGAACTGCCAAATTTCTTTCCTTTTGTGGAATGGAAGTGGCTGTACCATCTTCCATTCCCACTTGTAGTGAATGAAAATCCAGTTTCTCTGCAACCTCACCAGCATTTGGTGTTGACACTATTTTTAATGTTAGTGATTGATAGATTTGTACTGATATCTTGTAGCTTTAATTAGCATTTCCCTAGTGGCTAATGATATGGAACATATTTTCATGTACTTACTTTTCAGTGAACATCTGTTCATATCTTTTGCCATTTCCTAATGCACTTGTCTAGTTTTTTGGTGTTCAATTTTGAAAATTCTTTATATTGTCTAGTCACTGGTCTGTCCTTTGTTAGATATGTGGTTTGCAAATATTTCTCCCTCTCTGTAGCTTGTGTTTTCATGCTCTTAACAGGGTCTTTGCAAAGCAGAAGTTTTCAATTTTGATAAACTCTAACTTATCAAGTATTCTTTTTATTGATTGTATTTTAGTTGCAAAATTAAGAACTTTGCCTAACCCTAGAGCCTAAAGATTGTCCCCTTTTTTTTCTAAAGATTTTAGAGTTTTACATTTTACACTTAAGTTTGTGATCCATTTTTGAGGTGAGTTTTATATAAGGTCTGAAACTTGGGTAAGGGTTAATTTTTCTGCCTATGGATTTTTTCCCTATTTATTGCAAAGGTTATTTTTCCCCCATTGAATTGCCTTTGTTAAAAATCAATTGGGTGTATTTGTGTGGGTCTTTTTCTGGGTCTGTATTCTAGTCCATTCATTTATATATCTGTTCCTATGACAATACCACACAATCTTAATTATTGTAGCTATATAATATAATAAGTCTTGAAATCATTTTAACTATTCTAGTTCCTTTCCCATTCTACATAAATTTTAGAATAATCTGTATATACCTAGAGAAAAATCTTGCTGGGATTTTGATAGAAATTATGTTAAACCTGCATGTCAATTTGGGGAGAACTGGCATCTTTACCATGGTTAGTCTTCCAATCTATGAACATGGTATGTCTCCTTGTTTATTTAGATCTTCTTTGATTTCTTTCATCAGTGTTTTATAGTTTTCGGCATGAAAGTCTTGTACATGTTTTGTTAAATTTACACCTGAGTATTTTAGGGTTTTTTTTAGCAATTGTAAATGGTATTGTATTTTTAATTTTTGTGTTCATATGTTCATTGCTAGTATATAGAAATAAAATTACATGTTTATCTTTTATTCTGCAACTTTGCTAAACTCAGTTCTAGCAGGGTTTGGGGGTTGGGGAAAGTTTTTTTAGAGTTCTTGGGGTTTTCTATGTAAACAATCATGTCATCTGCAAATGGGAGCAGTTTGATGTCTTCCTGTCTGATGTATATGACTTTCATTTCTTTTCTTGCCTTATTACACTGATTAAAAGTTCTAGCACTATGTTGAATAATTCTGGTCAGAGCAGACATCTGTGCCTTGTTTCCAGTCAGGAAGAAAGCATTCAGTCTTTCATCATTAAGTATAATATTTGCTGTAAGTTTTTTATACATACTATTTATCAATTTCTTTTAAATTTGTTATTTTATGTCCTAGAATATGATCTATTTTAGGATATGTTCCATAACATTTAAAAAGAATGTGTATTCTGTTGAGTGGAGTGTTGAGTGCAAATGTTGATCAGATCCTATTGGTTAATGGTTATCACTTAGTTCTTCTATATCCTTGCTGATTTTCTGTCTAGTCATTCTCAGTTCTTGTGAGAGGACTGTTGAACTTTGCAAATTAACTGTACTTTTGTCTGTTTCTTCTTTCATTTCTATCAGTTTTTGCTTCCTGTATTTTGTGACTGTTGTTTGGTGCATACACATTAAGGATTGCTATGTCTCCTTGACAGATCCACTCTTTTATCATTATATAATGTCATCTTTCTCTGGTAATTTTCTTCACTCTAAAGTCCTTTATTTGATATTAATATAGCCACTCTGCTTTCTTTTGATTGATATTTGTATGTTGGGGTGCCTGGGTGGCTCAGTCGGTTAAGCGTCTGCCTTCAGCTCAGGTCCTGATCCCAGGGTCCTGGGATAGAGCCGCACGTTGGGCTCCCTGCTCCGTGGGGAGCCTGCTTCTCTTTCTCCCTCTGCCCCTCTCCCCTGCTCGTGCTCTTTTTCTCTTGCTTTCTCTCTCAAATAAATAAATAAAATCTTTTTATTTATTTATATATATATTTTTAAAGATGTTACCTATTTATTTGACAGAAAGAGACACAGCGAGAGAGGGAACACAAGCAGGGGGGGTGGGAGAGGGAGAAGCAGGCTTCCCCCTGAGCAGGGAGACCAAAGTGGGGCTTGATCCCAGGACCCTGGGATCATGACCTGAGCCAAAGGCAGATGCTTAACGACTGAGCCACCCAGGCGCCCCAATAAAATCTTTTAAAAAAATATTTGTGGGGCATCTGGGTGGCTTAGTCGGTTAAGCATCTACCTTTGGCTCAGGTCATGATCCCAGGGTCCTAGGATTGAGCCCTGCATCGGGCTCTCTGCTCAGTGGAAAGCCTGCCACTCCACCTGCTTGTGCCCTCTCTCTCTCTGTCAAATAAATAAATAAAATCTTTAAAAATATATATTTGTATGTTATATTTTTTTCCATCATTTTGCTTTCAACTTGTTACGTTGTTATACTTGAGGTAAGTTTCTTGTAAATAACATAGTTAGGTCATGTTTTCTAATCTACTCTGTCAATCTCTATCTTTAAATTTGCATTTTTAGGCCATTTACATTAATGTAATTATTGATATGTAAGGGTTTAAATCTACTATTTTATTCCGTTTTTTCTGTTTGCTGTTTTTAATTTCTCTATTTTCTCTTTCCTGCCTTCCTGTGGGTTACTTGAACATTTTTAGAATTCTATTTTGATTTATCTTAGTGTTTTTGAGTGTATTCCTTTGTATAGCTTTTTAAGTGGTTGCTAAAACCACTAGGGTAGGTGTGGCCTTTTTACCACTGGGCAATATGGAAAGTGATCACTCTCTTCTAGTCCTTCTCTAACACTATCCTAGTGGGGAGGGAGAGGTGCACTTCATTATTGCCCAGAGGAAATGGAATTCAAGGCTTACCATGTGGTCTCTATTGATACTGCAATGGTGGTGGTAGTGATAGGAGGGGGGAACAGGGGTTTGTTATTACCCTTAAGGAATGAAAATCCCTTTGGGAATTCAGTCACTGCTTGATCATCTCTGATACCACCCTGGTGAAAGGTGGAGGAGGGAGAGGGAGTTGGGGTGCCTCATTACAGCCTGGCAAGCGTGGAAGTCTAGGCTCCCCACTCAGCCTTTGCTAATGGGGGAAGGCCACAGTTCTTTAATTTTGGAGTCAAATAATTTTTATCTAAACATTTTCCATCTTGCTAGGTGGCCTCTTTCCTGGTCATTTTGTTAAACAGAACAGATGTTCATTGGGGCTTTTTTGTCTGCTCCCATTGGCATTTCCAAATTATGGCTTCTTTAACCCCAAGCCTGAGATAATGAGACAAAAAGAAAACCCAGGGAGCTAACTGCTATGTTGCCCCTTATACCCCAAGGTCCCAAAGTACCTTCTTCTCTCTACCTTTCAGAGACTGCCTATGTTTGTTTTATATATAAGGTCCAGGATTTTTAGCTGTACTTAGCAGGAGGAATAGGGAAAAATACTACTACTACTACTACTACTACTACTACTAGTACCTTTCTGGAAGCAGAAATCCTATAAATACTTTTAATGCCAACATAATCATTTTAAAGCCCTATTAATCTCCTACCTGCTATTATTCCATGGGTAGAAGCCTTTTTTTTTCATGCTATACAGTTAAAAGTATGTGTCTTAATCAGGGTTCTCTAGAAAAACAGAACCAATAGGAGATACATATCTATATCTATCTGTATATAAAAGAAGTAGTTCACCTATGCACTCTGTGACTCTTGCAAGTCCCAGCATCTGCAGTGTGAATTGGCAAGCTGGAACCCAGGTTCCAATCCTAGTCGGAAGGCCTGAGAACCAGGACAGCTGATGGTGTAGTTCTAGTCTGAAGGCTGGCAGGCTCTAGATGCAGGAAGAGCTGATGTTTCAGTTCAAGTCCAAAGGCAGAAAAAAATTATCTTATTCAGCAGAGGTTCAGCCTTTTTGTTCTATTCAGGTCTTCATCTAATGAGGCCCACCCACATGAGGGAAGGCAATCTGCTTTATTCAGTCTACCATTCAAATGTAATCTCATCCAAAAATACCCTAACAGAAACACCCAGAATAATGTTTGACCAAATATCTGGGTACCCTGTGACCCAGCCAAGATGACACATAAAATTAACCACCACAGTGTACAAACATTTAAAAGCACAGGATTACCAGATTGGTTATTTGGACCTAAATATGAATTCTGACCAAGGTTGCTCACAAATTCACATTTTGGGCTGACTTTGATATACATAGAGAAATTCAAAGAGAATGAGTAAAGCCTTTTAAAGATTCAAAAAATGTATTTAAAGAGAGCAACCACTTGTTGGGAAAACTGGATAGCAACATGCTGAAGAATGAAACTGGACCACTTTCTCACACCATACACAAAAATAAATTCAAAATGGATGAAAGACCTAAATGTGAGGTAGGAAATATCAAAATCCTAGAGGAGACCATGGGCAGAAATCTCTTTGACTGGCTGTAGAAGCTTCTTACTAGACACATTGCCAGAGGCAAGGGAAACAAAAGCAAAAATGAACTATTGGGACTTCATCAAGATAAAAAGTTCTGCACAGTGAAGGAAACAATCAACAAATTTTGTCTACAGAATGGGAGAAGATATTTGCAAATGATATATCTGATAAAGGGTTAGTATCCAAAATCTATAAAGAACTTATCAAACTCAACACCCAGAAAACAAATAATCCAGGTAAGAAATGGGCAGAAGACATGAATAGACATTTTTCCAAAGAAGACATCCAGATAGCTAACAGACACATGAGAAGATGTTCAAATCACTCATCATCAAGGAAATACAAATCAAAACCATGCTGAGATACCACCTCACACCTGTTGGAATGGCTAAAATTAACAACAAGAAACAACAAGTGTTGGCGAGGATGCAGAGAAAGGGGAACCCTCTTGCACTGTTGGTGGTAATGAAAACTGGTGCAGCCACTCTGGAGAACAGTATGGAGGTTCCTCAAAAAGTTAAAAATAGAGCTACTCTATGATCCAGCAATTACACTCTGAGGTATTTACCTAAAGGATACAAAAATACAGATTCAAAGGGGTACATGCACCCTGATGTTTATAGCAGCATTATCAACAATAGCCAAACTATGGAGAGAACCCAAGTGTCCATCAACTGATGAATAGATAAAGAAGAGGTGGGATGTATATGTATATATATATATATATGCACACACACACACACAATGGAATATTACTCAGCCATCCAAAAAATGAAATTTTGCCTTTTGCAATGACATGGATGGAGCTAGAGTGTATTATGCTAAGTGAGATGTCATTCAGAGAAAGACAAATACCATATGATCTCACTCATATGTGGAAGTTATGAAAGAAAATAGATGAACATATGGGAAGGGGAGAAAGAAAAAAAGGGGGAGAGGGAAATAAAGTATAAGAGACTCTTAACTATAGAGAACAAACTGAGGGTTGATGGGGGGAGTTGGGTGGGGGATGGGCTAGATGGGTGATGGGTATTAAGGAGGGCACTTGCTGTGATGAGTGCTGTGTGTTGTACATAAGTGATGAATCATTGAATTCTACTCCAGAAACCAATATTGCACTGTATGTTCACTAACTAAAATTTAAATTTAAAAAAAAGCAGTAGGGATTTGAAGTGTAGATAGATAGATAGATGATAGATAGATAGATGGATAGATAGATGGATGATAGATAGATAAGGAGAGCAACCACTGAAATCTGGAAGGCAGTATGGCATTATGGGAAGTAAGAGGCTATGGTTGCTATATTTCCTCAGTAGAGCTTTATAAACAGAGAAACTGTTAAAACTTTGATTTTTCCTAACTCTTAGAGTAAGAATTTCTTTTTTCCATTGTTGAAAGATTTAAAAAATTCAAAATAAGTGTTTCTCATGATCTGTAATCTTTTTGTCACAGTCTCTTAACATTTCCCCTTGGGCTAGCACGCAGGTATCAAGAGCTACTGTTTTTCAGGGTAGGCAGTATCTCTTGTGGAGAAGACTTTGGACTCAAACAGATCTGGGTTCCCAGGTGTGTGACCTCGGGCAAATTGTTTTACCCCTCTAAACCACAATTTTCTTATCTGAAAATGAGGAGTTTAATATCTGTAAAATCAGTTTAAGTGCTCCATAATTAAACATTCTCAAAAGTTAGACATCTAGATAATCTTCAGTTTTGCAGTTTTATGAATAAGACTGACATCTTGGTGCTTAAATCTCCATATTTTGGATTGTTTCCTTGAATTCAGCTTTTTAGAGGTAGAATTACTGAGTCAAGGGATAGAACCTTCTAGAAAGGTGGTACCAAGATTGCACTAGCAATGGGAGAAAGAAAGAGAGATGCTTTTCTAATTTTTAAACTTTATATTTTGTAGAAGCATCAGATGATGAAGGAGGAGGAGACCCAGAAATGATGCAGCAAGAGACAGCTCCAGTTCCTGCCCTGTCAAAGAAAACCGAACAGGTGACAGTACTGTAGGAGTCAAACTGTTAAATTCTGGAATCAGCTTCTTCTACCCCTCTTCAGCATTCCTTGTTTAACATCAGTTGTTGGTGGAATTTTAGGGAAGCTTTTATCTTCTTTGCCTTGGAAAAAACCCATGCTTCATTAATGATAAGCAAGGTCTATTTTTACCCTTAATATTTTTTTTCAATATAAATGTATTTTACAATAATGATATCTTAGATTCTTGTACCACATTTTTACCAAAGATCCAGTAGTACTCTGTTTGGTACAGTTCCTAGGAGAAGACAAATAGCATAAAAATATGTAAAATTACCTCTCATAACAATGCATGATTACAGCACCATGCCATGCTGACAGCAGTCTCCAGGGTCTCATGTCTACCTAACATGAGTTATGGTCCATTGTATGAATATTTATCATGGGATTTCTACCTTCAATATTACCAAAAGTGGTCATTTGATACACTTTGCTTCCTGGACTTACAACCTTTTATTTTCTTCTTAATCTTTCTACTGACCACTCACATCCATTTGCAGCTTTTTCACATTATGTGTCCCTCAAACCTGATCAGTAACCATGTGTGATTTTTTTTTAAGGATTATCTACTGTCAAACTAAAATTATCATCTTCTTCATAGCAATGATTTGTGGTCTTACTATTATTGTAAGTGGTCCTAAACTCATTCGCGTGAGAGGGTGACTCTACCCAGTTTGTAACCAGGCTCAGGATAATTGTGAGAATCGGTTTACCTACAAGCTGTGCGACCTTAAGCAAGTTAAACTCTCTGTACCTCAGTCTCCTCATTGGTAAAATGGTGATAATAAGTATATCTTCCTCACAGAGTTGCAGTAGAGATTAAATGGCTAATCCTTGGGATATCTGGGTGGCTCAGTGGGTTAAGCATCTGCCTTCAGCTCAAATCATGATCCCAGGGTCCTGGGATCGAGTCCCACATCAGGCTCCTTGCTCAGCGGTGAGCCTGCTTCTCCCTCTTCCTGCCACTCCCCGTGCTTGTGCGTGCTCTCTCTCTCTCTCTCTCTGACAAATAAATAAATAAATAAATAGCTAATACTTGTTAAGCACCTCAAACAGTGGTTGGCAAAGAGTAAGCACCAAAGTGATAATTATTATAGCAAATATTAACACTTCATTTTCTTTATTTTATTTTTTCCTGGTGGGATGGGGGAATACAGAAAGATATACATATTTAATGTGCAATCATCTCAGTTTTCTCTCCAGCCATTAAATATTTTGTTCCAAAGCTGCATATCAGGTTTAGGTTTTGTTTTTTCTTTTTGCTATTATTTTATTTTACCTTTTTTATTCAACTATAATTAACATACAGTGTTATATTAATTTCATGTGTACAATATAATGATTCAACAATTCTATGCATTATTACTGCTCACCATGGTAAGTGTACTCTTAATCCCCTTTACCGGTTTCACCCATCCCCCCACCCACCTCCCCTTTGGCAAACACCAGTTTGTTATCTATAGTTAAGCGTCATTTTTTGGTTTGTCTCTTTTTTTTCGCCTTTGTTCCTTTGTTTTGTTTCTTAAATTCTATATGTGAGTGAAATCATATGGTATTTGTCTTTCTCTGGCTTATTTCACTTAACCTTATACCCTCTAGGTCCGTCCATGATGTTGTTACAAATTCTTTTTTATGGCTGAGTAATATTACATTGTGTGTGTGTGTGTGTGTGTGACCTTTTTTCCATTCATCTATGGATGGACACTTGGGTTGCTTCCATATCTTGGCTATTTACATAATGCTGCAGTAAACATAGGGGTCCATGTATCTTTTTGAATTAGTGTTTTTTTTTCCTTTGGATAAATACCCAGTAGGGGAATTACTGGATCATATGGTAATTCTGTTTTTAACTTTTTGAGGAACATCCATACTGTTTTCCACAGTGGTTGCACCAGCTTGCATTCTCACCAACAGTGCAGGTGGGTTCCTTTTTCTCCACATTTTCGTCAACACTTGTTATTTCTTGTGTGTTTTATTTAAGCCATTCTAACATATGTCAGGTGATATCTCATTGTGGTTTTGATTTACAGTTTCCTCATGATTGGTGATATTGAGCATCTTTTCATGTGTCTCTTGACCATCTGTATGTCTACTTTGTAAAAATGTCTGTTTATATCCTCTGCCCATTTTCACTTGGATTATTTGGGGTTTTGGTGCTGAGTTTGTATAAGTTATTTATATATCTTGAATATTAACTTTTTATTGGATATATCATTTTCAAACACCTCCCATTCAGTAGGGTGTCTTTTTGTTTTGTTGATGATTTGCTTTTCTTTTTGATGATTTGCTTTTCTATTCAAAAGCTTTTTATTCTGATGTAGTGCCAATAGTTTGATTTTGCTTTTGTTTCCCTACCCGAAGGAGACATATCTAGAAAAATGTTTCTATAGCTGATGTCAAAGAGATAAGTGCCTGTGTTTTCCTCTAGGAATCTTATGCTTTCAAGTCTCACATTTAGGTCTTTAATCCATTTTGAGTTTATTTTTGTGGATGGAGTAAAAAAGTGCTCAAGATTTTATTCTTTGTCAGGTAGCTGTCCAGTTTTCCCAACACCATTTGTTAAAGAGACTGTCTTTTTCCCATTGCATATTCTTGCCTCCTTTGTCATAGATTAATTGACCATAAAAACATAGGTTTATTTCTGGGCTCTGTATTTTGTTCCATTGATCTACTGTTTTTGTGCCCATACCATACCGTTTTGATTACTATAGCTTTGTAGTATGTCTTGAAATCTGGGATTGCAGTATCTCCAATTTTGTTCTTTTTCAAGATTGCTTTGGTTATTCAGGGTCTTTTGTGGTTCCACACAAATTTAGGATTATTTGTTCTAGTTTTGTGGAAAATGTTGGTATTTTGATAGGGATTGTGTTAAATCTGTAGATTGCATTGCGTAATATGGAAATTTTAACAATATTGGTTCCTAATCAATGAATATGGAATCTCTTACCATTTGTTTGTGTCATCTTTTATTTCCTTTATCAGTGTTTTATAGTTCTAAGAGTACAAGTCTTTCACCTCCTTGGTTAAGTTTATTCCTAGGTATTTTTTTTAAAGGAAATTTTAATTTTTTTAACTATTTATTTATTTTTATTTATTTATTTATTATATAATGTTAGTCACCATACAGTACGTCATTAGTTTTTGGTATAGTGTTCCATGATTCATTGTTTGTGTATAACACCCAGTGCTCCATGCAATACGTGCCCTCCTTAATACCCATCCCCAGGCTAACCCATCCTCCCACCCCCCTCCCCTCTGAAACTTTCAGTTTGTTTCCCATAGTCCATAGTCTCTCATGGTTCATCTCCCCCTCTGATATCCCCCCTTCATTTTTCCCTTTCTTCTCCTAATGTCCTCCATGCTATTCCTTATGTTCCACATATAAATGAAACCATATGATAATTCTTTCTCTGCTTGACTTATTTCACTTAGCATAATCCCCTCCAGTTCCATCCATGTCGGTGCAAATGGTGGGTATCCATCCTTTCTGATGGCTGAGTAATATCCCTAGGTATTTTATTATTTTTGGTGAAATTATAAATGGGATTGTTTTCTTTTTTTTTAATTTTATTTTATTATGTTATGTTAATCACCATACATTACATCATTAGTTTTTGATGTAGTGTTCCATGATTCATTGTTTGCATATAACACCCAGTGCTCCATTCAATACATGTCCTCTTTAATACCCATCACCAGGCTAACCCATTCCCCACACCCTCCTCCCCTCTAGAACCCCTTAGTTTGTTTCTCAGAGTCCATAGTGTCTCATGGTTCGTCTCCCCCTCCGATTCCCCCCTTCATTTTTCCCTTCCTAATATCGTCTTTTTTTTTAATATATGATTTATTATTTCTTTCAGAGGTACAGGTCTGTGATTCATCAGTCTTACACAATTCACAGCACTCACCATAGCCCATACCCTCCCCAATATCTATCACCCAGCCACCCCATCCCTCCCACCCCCCACCACTCCAGCAACCCTCAGTTTGTTTCCTGAGATTAAGAATTCCTCATATCAGTGAGATCATATGATACATGTCTTTCTCTGATTGACTTATTTCGCTTAGCATAATATGTTGAGCACTTTTTCATGTGTCTGTTGGCCATTTGGATGTCTTCTTTGGAAAAATGTCTATTCATGTCTTCTGCCCATTTCTTGATTGGGTTATTTGTTCTTTGGGTGTTGAGTTTGATAAGTTCTTTATAGATTTTGGATACTAGCCCTTTATCTGATATGTCATTTGCAAATATCTTCTCCCATTTTGTAGGTTGTCTTTTGTTGACTGTTTCTTTTGCTGTGCAGAAGCTTTTTATCTTGATGAAGTCCCAATAGTTCATTTTTGCCCTTGCTTCCCTTGCCTTTGGCAATGTTTCGAGGAAGAAGTTGCTGCGGCTGAGGTCGAAGAGGTTGCTGTCTGTGTTCTCCTTTAGGATTTTGATGGACTCCTGTCTCACATTTGGTCTTTCAACCATTTTGAGTCTATTTTTGTGTGTGGTGTAAGGAAATGGTCCAGTTTCCTTCTTCTGCATGTGGCTGTCCAATTTTCCCAACACCATTTGTTGAAGAGACTGTCTTTTTTTTTTTTTAAGATTTTATTTATTTATTTGACAGAGAGAGACACAGTGAGAGAGGGAACACAAGCAGGGGGAGTGGGAGAGGGAGAAGCAGGCTCCCCACCGAGCAGGGAGCCCGATACGGGGCTTGATCTTAGGACCCTGGGATCATGACCTGAGCCGAAGGCAGACGCTCAACGACTGAGCCACCCAGGCACTCGAGACTGTTTTTTTTCCATTGGACAATCTTTCCTGCTTTGTTGAAGATTAGTTGACCATAGAGTTGAGGGTCCATTTCTGGGCTCTCTATTCTGTTCCATTGATCTATGTGTCTCTTTTTGTGCCAGTACCATACTGTCTTGATGATTACAGCTTTGTTAGGCAAACGTGATAACCACTACACTACGGAAAGCCGCTGATGATTACAGCTTTGTAATAGAGCTTGAAGTCTGGACTTGTGATGCCACCAGCTTTGCTTTTCTTTGAACATTCCTCTGGCTATTCGGGGTCTTTTCTGGTTCCATACAAATTTTAGGATTATTTGTTCCATTTCTTTGAAAAAAAGTTGATGGTATTTTGATAGGGATTGCATTAAATGTGTAGATTGCTCTAGGTAGCATTGACATCTTCACATTTGTTCTTCCAATCCATGAGCATGGAATGTTTTTCCATTTCTTTGTGTCTTCCTCAATTTCTTTCATGAGTATTTTATAGTTTTCTGAGTATAGATTCTTTGCCTCTTTGGTTAGATTTATTGCTAGGTATCTTATGGTTTTGGGTGCAGTTATAAATGAGATCAACTCCTTAATTTCTCTTTCTTCTGTCTTGTTGTTGGTGTATAGAAATGCAACTGATTTCTGTGCATTGATTTTCTATCCTGCCACTTTACTGAATTCCTGTATGAGTTCTAGCAATTTTGGGGTGGAGTCTTTTGGGTTTTCCACATAAAGTATCATGTCATCTGCAAAGAGTGAGAGTTGACTTCTTCTTTGCTGATTCAGATGCCTTTTATTTCTTTTTGTTGTCTGACTGCTGTGGCTAGGACTTCTAATACTATGTTGAATAACAGTGGTGATAGTGGACATCCCTGCCCTGTTCCTGACCTTAGGGGGAAAGCTCTCAGTTTTTCCCCATTGAGAATGGTATTCGCTGTGGGTTTTTCATAGATGGCTTTTATGATATTGAGGTATGTACCCTCTATCTCTACACTCTGAAAAGTTTTAATCAAGAAAGGATGCTGTACTTTGTCAAATGCTTTTTCTGCATCTATTGAGAGGATCATATGGTTCTTGTTGGGATTGTTTTCTTAATTTCTCTTTCTGCTACTTCATTATTGGTGTATAGAAATGCAACAGATTTCTGTATATTACTTTTATATCCTGCTATTTTACTGAATTCATTTATCAGTTCTAGTAGTTTTTTGGTGGAGTCTTTCAGGTTTTCTATGTAGAGTATCATGTCACCTGCAAATAGTGAAAGTTTCCTTACCAATTTGGATGTCTATTTTTTTTTCTTGTCTGATTGCTGTGGCTAGGACTTCCAGTACTATGTTGAATAAAAGTGGTGAGAGTAAATATCCTTGTCTTCTTCCTGATCTTAGAAGAATAGATCCCAGTTTTTCAAAAATGAGTGTGTTAGCTGTGGGCTTTTCTTATATGGGCTTTATTATGTTGAAGTATGTTCCTGCTAAATCTACTTTGTTGAGAGTTTTTTATCATGAATGGATGGTTGTACTTTGTCAAAAGCTTTTTCTGCATCAGTTGAAATGATCGTATGGTTTTTATCCTTTCTCTTGTTGATGTGATGTATCATGTTGATTGATTTGAGAATATTGAACCACCCCGCACCCCAGGAATAAATCCCACTTGGTTGTGGTGAGTCATTTTTTTAACTTGCTGTTGGATTCAGTTTACTAATATTTTGTTAAGGATTTTTGCATCTATGTTCATCAGAGGTATCAGCCAACAGTTCTCTTTTTTTGTAGTGTCTTTATCTAGTTTTGGTATCTCAGTAATGCTGGTCTCATAGAATGAATTTGGATGCATTCCCTCCTCTTGTAGTTTTTGGAACAATTTGAGAAGAAAGGGTATTAACTCTTCTGTAAATGTTTGGTAGGTTTCACCTGTGAAGCCACCTGGTCCAGGACTTTTGTTTGTTGGGAGATTTTTGGTTACTGATTTAAATTCATTGCCAGTAATTGGTCTGTTCAGAGTTTCGATTTCTTCCTGATTTAGTTTTGGGAAGTTATGTTTCTAGGAATTTATCCATTTCCTCTAGGTTGTCCAGTTTGTTGGCATATAATTTTTCATAATATTCTCTTATAATCCTTTGTATTTCTGCGGTATCAGTTATTTCTCCTCTTTCATTTCTGACTTGATTTGAGTCCTCTCTCTTGTTTTTGATGAGTCTGGCTAACGGTTTATCAATTTTGTTGGATCTTTTCAAATAACCAACCCCAGGTTCATTGGTCTGTTCTGTTGTTTCCTTAGTCTTTATTTCATTTATTTCTGCCCTAATCTTTATTTCCTTCCTTCTCCTGGCTTTAGGCTTTGTTTGTTTGTTTCTCACTCCTTTAAGTCTAAGATTAGGTTGTTTATTTGGGATTTTTCTTGCTTATTAAGGTAGGCCTGTATTGCTATAATCTTCCATCTTCAGTAGTTTTGCTCCATCCCAAAGACTTTGGATGGTTGTGTTTTCATTTTCATTTGTTTCCCTTTACTTTTTAATTTCCTCTTTGATTTCTTGGTTGACCCATTCATTCTTTAGTAGCATGTTATAGAACCTTCCAGATTTTTTTATTGTGATTGATTTCTGGTTTCATACCATTGTAGTCAGAAAAGATGCGTGGTGTGATTTTAATCTTTCTCTGGGTCATTTTCTTTGTTCATTGCACTGATGTGGCTGCTATTTGGGGGTGTACCTATGCGGTGAAGTGAGCTTAGGATCCTCTTACTCCAAGTCTTAGGTAGACAGAATGCCCTAACCCCTTTCTCCAAGTCTGTCCTAATTTCTCTGGCCAGAGAACTCACAAGGAAATCTTCTTGTGCCCCACTGCCTCATATGAGTGTTCTTCATCTAGCTCCTGGTTCCCACACCAGGCTGTATACCTCTAGGACAGAGTTTAACTGTGCATCTCCACAGCACCTAGCACAGAACCTCACCCCAAATTGGTACTCATTATTTGTGAAATGAAAGAATGGATGATTTTACCAAGATCCTAGTTTTTTCACCACACTTCCCATCACAGCACTTTGTATCCCCACTTGTAAGCCATCTACTACCCACAGGAGTTTCTTAGACTCTGGTGACCCAGTGTCCCTCTTCCAGCTCCCTCCTTAATTGAGCTGGTATCTCTCTTCCACTGCCCTTTACTGCCCAAACAGCCCCTCTTGCTCCTCTCTGGGTTCCCCATCCTCTCTCCCTCCAGCTACTCTTCTCCCTCTGGAAATCATCTCACCACCTCAAGGATGACCTTCTTATTGGCAGGCTGACCTTTCTTGAATCCTTCTAGAGTTTTTACATACATAGAGCTTGAGTCTCCAACTTGTTCATAAGCGACTTGGGGCCCAGGGTTTCTTTTGTGTTCACTACAGTACCTAGCACAGTGCTAGGCACTTGATTCATTTGACAGATGTAACAGGGTATTTGGTTTTTTGGGGGGTTTTTTTGTTTTTTTTTAAAGATTTTATTTATTTATTTGACAGAGAGAGAGAGAGAGACAGCAAGAGAGGGAGCACAAGCAGGGGCAGAGGGAGAAGGAGAAGCAGGCTCCCTGCTCGATCCCAGGACGCTGGGATCATGACCTGAGCTGAAGGCAGATGCTTAACAACTGAGCCACCCAGGCGCCCCGGGGTATTTGTTTTTTAATGGTAACTATTACATTTTTTCCCTGGATCAAAACAAAAGAAAAAAAAAGAAATTATTTTGTGCTATATTTAAGTTTTGAATTTTTTTCAAATTTGTCTCATTGTTTTACTGTTCTTTTTTTTTTTTTTAAGATTTTACTTATTTATTTATTTGAGAGAGAGAGAGTACACACATGAGCGGGGAGGGGGCATGCAGAGGGAGAGAGAGAGAAGCAGATTCCCCACTGAGTGGGGATCCCAGTGGGGAGGCTTGATCCCAGGACCCTGAGATCATGACCTGAGCCAAAGGCAGACGCTTATCCAACTCAGCTGTGCAGGTGCCCTGTTTTGCTGTTCTTTAAGGGGTTTTTTATACTTGTGTAGGATCTTCCTGGCATTATGCTGCAGCTGTAATATGCATTTAGGCTTAAATATCAACAGGTAAGAGTATATATTGAGTTAGATCATGTTCCCTTCTTTGCCATAGCTGGGCCTCACATTTCTATTACTGAGTCCATTCCTCCCATCTGTTCAGTATTTTCAAGCAGCAGATTTATAACTTTATAAAAGTTTTTTACCCATGCAACTACATCACCTCTAGCAACCATTTCACATCTAAATAATCATCCTTGGCCTCCTTAATAATGTAAGTGTAAAGATTTGCCAACACTTCTTTTTTTCCAGATATTGCTTCCAAAAAAATGATGAATTCCCTACTTCTAGAGATTGCATCACCCTCTTCCCTCCTCAACATCAGTCACTTCAGAGCCAACCCTAGTGACTTTTTAATTATGGTTCCCAGAATATAATTCCTTATGAGGGGTTTTGTGACTTTTCATTGATGCCTCCATGATGTCAATAGCCATGGTTCCATGACCCATCCTCTGTCCCTCAGACACCACACTGGGCATCTTTTTTTAAGGTAGCCTTTTGCTTAGCTCCTCAGATCATAAAGGACTCTTCAGTAAGAGTACTTATCCTTTTCCCTCTTTACTCACCTTCCTCAACTATTGTATTTTCTTAATATTTATTTATTTGAGCATTGATTATTTCATATCTCTCCCACTCTTCATCTTCAGGATTATTCTTGGGACACCTGGGTGGTTCAGTCAGTTAAACATCCGACTCTTGGTTTCAGCTCAGGTCTTGATCTCAGGGTCTGAGATCAAGCCCTGCTTCGGGCTCCACACTCAGCACAGCATCTGCTTAAGTTTCTCTCTCCCTTTCCCTCTGCCCCTTCCTCACTGTCTCTCTCTCAAATAAATAAATAAATATTTAAAAAAATAAAAGGAATCAAGTCAGTAATTCAAAAGATGGGAATGAATACCTGGAGATCATTGGTAGCTATCCTGGAATCTGGCTTCCTTGGTCTGCCCTCTGGCCCCCAGTGATTTCATATCCCTCCCATATACGTAATATATTCACCCCTCACAAGGAAAGCAAAAGTCCCCTCCCTTTACAGGATAAGCTCAGTGCCCAGAATTTCGTTGTCTAATCAGGTTCAGGGGCGCTTGAGGGTCCTCAGGTTTAGTTCCTTAAGTATAGCTCCTTGAGTACATTTCTTCTCAACCTGGGAAGCAGAAGAAATACAAGTATAGCATAACCTTTATAGACATTTCTATTCAATTGGTGGGCACAAGGAGTCATTAGTCCCACAGCATTTGAAAATGTTGGGAGTTTCTTTATTAAGTGTTAAGGTCCAGGTTCCTAAGGTCCTTCTATGGTTCTCAGCTCTACTTTTGGGTTCCTTGTGTTGCCCTCTGAGCCATCCTCTCCCCCCCCCCTTTTTTTTTAATGAAAGGTAGCTTGTATTTGCAGTGGAACAGTTCTTTCAGTCTGCTTCTTGACAGTAGAATTCTCAGGGTTCAAAGACTTCGCCTCATTTTATTCCATCTCTCACCTTCTCAGCTCAAACTAGAGGTATTTCTGAATATATAACACCTTTAAGAATTTTGTAGGTCTTCTGTGGTTCTTCTTGGGGTTTACTCCATTGAGCAGAAGTCACACCCAGATAAATCTTTTCCAGATAAAGTTTTCTCTTCCATGGATCCCTGCTTAGATAATGGAGGGACAGTACCCCTTAAGTTTCGTAGAGGCATGTTTGAGAGAATCTGTGAGACACACTTTTAATTTCTTTAAAGAACTCTTATGTGGCTGAAAAATACTCTGAGGTACCACCTTTGTTCTTTTTGAGGTCTTAATGGATTTGCACTCATATACCTTTACTTCTTTGATAGTCCTTTTTTCAATTTAACTTCTTCCTTTTCCATTTTACTATAAGCCACAGAAGAAATTAGGTGACATCTTCAACACTATTTGGATCTCCTTTGCTGGATTACCCACAGCATTAGACACGTTTTCTATTTTCCACGTACTGCAGACAACAGGATTGCTAAACTCTGTACCACTACATAACAAATATTCCCTTCCCTCCAGTTTCCGATAAGATTTTCCTCACTTTCTGCAAGCCCTCACCCTCAGTGTCCTCAAAGTCCAAAATTTTACAAACAATGTGTTCAGAAACACTATTCATCCGTCAATCATCTAATTTTTGACACATTTCAAAGTAATTGGCAAAATCAGTACACTCCTCCCAGACACTTCAGCATGTATATCATTAAGTGAAGTTCAGTATTTAAAGATCTTCTTTTTTCCTTTCGAGGTAAAGTTAATATACAATCAAATGCATAAATGTCAAAGGTACCATTCACAGAGTTTTGACAAATTGATACAATTTTGTAACACAAACCCCTACAGTTTAAAGAACATTACCATTACCCCAAAATCCTTTCATGCCACCTCAAATCACTATTCCAGACTCCATGCCTCAGGGCCAACCACTGTTCTGATGTCATGTAAATGAAATCATATAGTATATGCTTTTTTGTTCAAGGCTTTTATTCAGTGCAGTGTTTTTTAGATTCATCCCTGTTGATGTATTGTAGTTCATTTTTTTTTAATTGCTGAGTATATTAGTCTGTTCAGGCCTCCATAACAAAATACCACAGACTGGGTGGCTTAAACAGCAGAAATTTATTTCTCACAGTTCTGGAGACTGGAAGTCCGAGATCAAAGTGTCAACAGGTTTGATTTCTCCTGAGGCCTCTTTCCTTGGCTTGTAGATGGTCCATTTCTCACTGTGTCCTCACACGGTCTTTCCTCTGTGTGTGTCTCCTTGGTGTCTCTTCCTCCTCATATGAAAATGTAAATCCTATTGGATTAGGACCCTACCCCTAGGACCTCCTTTAAATTTTATTACCTCTTTAAAGTCCCTATTTCCAAATACAATCACATTGGGGATTGGGATTCAAAATATGAATGGGAGGGAGGAGGGTACAATTCAGTTCATAACACTTTGTAATATTCAATTATATGAATACTCCACAGTTTATGTATTTTTCTATTGATGGATACCTGAGGCTACTTCCTCTCTGGAGCTATTATGAATAAATCTGCCATGAACATTCATATACAGGTCTTTTGTGAACACTTTTATTTCTCTTGAGTAAATGCATAGGAGTAGAATTGCTGAGTCATGTTTAGTTTTCTAAAAACTGACAGACTTTTTTCCAAAACCAGTGTACCATTTTTATACTCCCACCATCCATGTATAACAGTTTTGGTTGTTTTATATCCTTGTAAATATTTGAAATTATCAGTCTTTTAATTTTAGACATTTTGATGGGTGTGTACTAAATAACTTTTGACCAAAACCAAAAGAAACTAAAAAGCCAGTTCTAATTTTTTTTTTATTTTTACAATGAACATATTTGTTTTTGTTGTAAAATGGCAATTTAATTTTTTTTTAACAAAGTGATAATCAAACACTATTAAAAGTTTTTCATAAAAAAATAGCATCACCTTTCCTGCTCTCATGGTAGGTCTTTCTTCAGAGGCAACTACCCTCCACTTTTAGTTATTTTTCATACTTGCTAGTGTATAGTTTATACTGCTGTTTTTTGATTTATCAGCTCCTGACATGATCCCTTAACTTCCTGAGATAGCATATGAGGACACAGCTCTCCCATCTACCCCTTATTCCCTCTCTGACTGCTAATTCTGCTAACACATTATCACATTTTGGTTAAAATGGTTGTCAATATCTCACGATTATGATCACAGAACTACTGTTCAGTGCTGGGTGGGGAGCTATAATCATTCCTCCTTTCTTATGCAACTCTTTGTTTTCATGGCATTAATAATTACCTCATTTCTTCATTTGCCTAGTTTGTTGTGTTCCTACTGTTAATTGTTTCCATATATTCCAATATCTTTCCCACATGTCCATGAGTAATACTTTCCATATGCTCAAATAGATCACTCATTTTTCTTCCCTGAAGGCCTCTATACTCCTATTCCACTCTGAATTGGTTATTTTCTTGTCTGTTGAGCAATTGAGATTTCTCTTCACTGTCCCTTCAACATTCTCCTGGATTAGTTTCCTTATTTGCTGAATCCCATATCTTCCTCTTTCTTGGTTTAGCCCTTTATTTTGCTGGAATACAGCCTTTAGTATCTATGGATAGGAAATCAATTTTTTGAGACCTTAAATACCTGAAAATACCTTTATTTTACTCTTAACTTGACCCATAGTTTGGCTGGGTATAAAAGTTTAACTTGCAAATAAATTTTCCTCATAATTTTGAAGGCATTGTTCCATTAAGTCCTAGCATGCTATATTGCTATTGCAAGGTCCAACACAATTCTTTTTCTGGACTCTTTGTATTTCGTAAGTTATTGTTTTTCTTTTTGGAAATTTTTAGTCTTTTTTGTTTGCCCATGATCTGAAATTTCACAATGATGCTCCTCAGTGTGTATATTTTTCATATTCATTATATTGTATACATAGTGGGCTTTCAGTTTAGAGTTTCATATTCTGAAAAGTTTCCTTCATTCTGGAAAGTTTTTCTTGTGTTATTTCTTTGATCACTCCTTTCCCAGTTATATAGTCCCTTTTTCTGTAATACCTTTTATTGGGATGTTGAATCTCTTGGGCTGATTCCCTATCTAATATTCTTACTATTTTTCATCTTTTTGGGAGATTTCCTTTGTCTTCAAGCCTTCCTCCTACATTTTTATTCCAGTTTTCTTATTTGTTTTCTTTTTTGTCTCGTGGCTGAAATTCTTCCCTTATCTGTCTGAGAATATTAATTATAATTGTTTTGAACCTTTTATCTTTTTGTTGTTTATTTGCTTTCATGTTGGACACTTATCTTAGCTGTCTATTCATATTAAAAAGAGAGACACTAAAAAGCTGATGGAATATTTTTGCGCATATGTGAGGCTTGTTGATTAGTGAACTTCATAGCAGGATAATAGGATAGCAAGCTATATTTACTATGCCCACCAAATGTCACTCTCTTGTGGCATTTCTCTTAGTCCATTTCATTTTTCCAGAAAAAAATTCAGGAGGCTCCTGCATACAATATATAAGTCTGGCTCAAGACATTCAAAATAGGGACAGGAAAAGGAAGTGAGTCTCAACCTCTGTCCTATCTTCCCTGTGCCAGATTTCTTGGTACTCTTGTTCTCTCCAGAGAATAAATCTCCTGTCTGCTGCCAGGAAAAGCAAGATGAGAGGAAGCAGTAATCAGATAGTTGCTTGGCTTCCTGGACAGGAGATATAACCCAGTGGGAGATGGGAAGGAGCCTAATCATTCTATATATAAACTTTCAACCAATGTCCTTCTTTTAAACCCTTCACTCTCTGTAGTACCTTGTGTCTCCAACTACCAAACCCTTTCAGAGTCCAATAGGTCAAACAACCTCACTTACTGTTAGCTTCCACCTCTCCAGAAACCTTGGTGCTAGCTCTACCTTTCTGCTAAATCACTTCCATCCAAGGATGTTTCAACCATTTTCCATTTTCCAAAATGTTGTTGAAATCTCTCCACTACTATGTTCTCCCCTGATTTCATGGTCCTTACAAATTTATACCTTTTTCAGTTGCCTTCATTTTTAGTTTAGTGGCATTTTTGAGGTTGATTTGCCATGTTTAACTAGAAGAATCATTCTTAAAGGATATAATTTTTGACACTTTAAGGAATTGAGAATATGCCTCAAATGCTTCACTTAAAGATTAATTTTTTCATATATATTTCTAAATATTTAAAGTACATATTTAAGCTATGCTTTAAAAAATCACTAGATTTCATGTAAAGAAATGAAATTACTTATCAACTGTCAAAGCCATATACTGATGAAATTGGTTTCCAGAAATGGTTAGCTAGTCTGGCCTGAGTCTCCTATATCTTTTTACCTAGTCTCTCTGCAGGTAAACATCAGTATTTGTAAGGCAGCTGTCTAAATTTAGGAATTTTTAATAAAATGGATTTTGTATTTCTTCATAAAGCCATCTCATCTCTGTGGAAATTGCCCCCATAAACTTAGCTTCTTCATTACTGCCCAGCCTCAACCACAAAAGGCAACTGCTCCCAGAAAACAAATAATATACTGTATTTCCTTTAGGATGATCTAAGAATTTGAACCTAACATTTAAACCTCATGCAGTATCTTAACTAAAATAGTTCATCAAGCATGTTTCTTTTTTCCTATGCATGATTCAGAATTAAGTTTTTATTTTTTCCTCCAGAATTGGACAGTCCATATCCCTATAACCGAGCTCATTTCCAGATTTAATTTATGTCATGTTAGAGTTAATTGGCTTTGTAAACCTAACATAAATACAACCTTGCACATTGAACATACTGTTAGAGAGAACCCTCGTTTGCTAAATAACAAAATGGAACAGGTTTCTACATCTGATTCCCAAAAACCGTGATACTGGTGACAAGATACTACAGTATGCCTTGAGGGATCTGCTAATCATATCCAGGCCCTTGCCGTATGAGTATGAACTGAATGTTGGCCTGGCCTGTAATTGGACTCTTATGACCATCTGGCAGCTTCTGTGACATATTAGTGGCCTTGGCCCAGTTTCTAATTGGCATGTACCAGCATCAAATTGGCATGTATCTTCATCCACAAGACAGCTTAACTTTCTAAATAAGAGAGGTCATAATATCTTTCTTTTCTTTAGCTATGATGCAACTGCTTTTGGCAGGTTTTTGTTTTAATTGAGAAGAAGCTAAAATTTCAAGAGTCACATGTTACTTTAATCCTGAACCTTTGAATCTGCTTTTCTACTAACTGAAACAGAGTCTAGAAACTGCTGGTCCTGTCCCCATGTCTTGAAGAAATTATGTAGATAGATGATAGATAGATAGATAGATAGATAGATAGATAGATAGATATAGAGAGAGAGATCTCCTGGCTTCAAGCCATGGGCATTCTTAATCTGTAGGCTGTCTACAAACTTTAATAGAAAGCTTCATCTGTAATCATTTTAAACAGAGCCAGTAGAGCCAAGATTGTTTTAGATAGTAGCTTACCAGTTTAACCTGAGTACTTTCTAGTTGGGATGGAAACTTAATCCAGGAAAAACTCAGAATAAGTTTTCACTCATATTTTATATCTTACTTGGCAACTTGTTTGAAAATGTTGCATAAAAGAACCAGCACAGGAAACATTTTATATTCCTGCTTATGATTAATAAATATGGAATCTGAGGCATTCTATTTTATAAATCAAGGTCTTAATCCAAATCTCCTGTTTTTCTACATTAAATAAAAACCTTCAGGGTAAAAATAGCCCTAACCTATATAGGGTACTCAAGGGTCACGTCAACAGGCAAAATTGATTACTCAGAATGCCATTGTGCTGAGACTTTTGTCAGACCATCAGCAGAAACATTCATTTTGTAGTCACTATAGATAAGGCATTTGGTGCAGCTGGTTTTATAAAAATGTAAGTAAATATGTCCTACTTCAGTTTTTCAATGCTTATTGAAAGAGGAAAGGAATGAATAACAAAATAGTAAACCAATGACTTGGAAATACAGGCTCACACATTGCTAGCTCATGGAAAGTGCCAGTCACTCTAGTCAAAGACTTTCTTACCACATCTTAATTTTAATCACATCTATTTCTGCCTGTATTTTATAAACCTGGCCACTGTCTTCAATCTTTAATGCCCTGCACCACCACTTCAAACACACATATACACTCACTCACACATTTTCACCTTTGTTCAAAGATTTTCCAGTCTCAAGTCATTGGCCATTTCTGATTTTCTCAAATTCCCTCAGCCCAGCCCCTGCCTAATAGCCTATTGGTCTTCCGGCATCACTGTCTGTATAATATTACCAAGATACTATGAAGAATACATGTATGGCCTAGGTATTTTGGGGTCCCTACCATTAGTTGACACGTCATCATGCTAAGATGAAAATTTCCTCATCTGTATCTCTTTACAGCCTAAAGAATGTTTCTTGATACGACCAAAGGAAACAAAAGAAGATGCCACCAAGACAAGGAGGAGAAGAAAGGTATTATTAATACTTTCTTACAATTTTCTTACAACCCCAGGTGATTTACCTCACATTTCTATATACTGTACTTTGATGAGGCAATTGTTATAATTCCCACTTTAGAGACTGTAAGATTCAGTGAGGTTGGTGACTTTCCTAAGGTCACTCATATTAAGTGTTTCTGTTGGAGCTAAAAACAAATTCTTCTGATTCCTATTTCAGTCTTGTGGAGCACCAAACATCTTTGTTATCCACCTTTGTTTTCATCATTTTCATGGTTGTTAGAAGATACACATGAATTTCTAAGTCTAGAAGAAGCCCAAAGCTGTCCTGCCCTCTGGCCCTTCTGGCTGTGCCCAAGGAAAGAAATTTACCAACTTTCTTTTCATATCCATTTCAGTTTTTTAAACCTTATATCTTAGAGTATTAATAAAAAGAAAATAATAACCAGATGACAGTAGTATAAGGCATTTCTGACCGTAATTTGGAACCATAATTTAAAGCAAAAGACTCCCCTTACATTTTAGTATTTGCCTGTGAGTGCACGGAAGACTCTGTTGCTCCCATACAGGCTTTCTGACAGCTCAGCCTTGGAGAAAGTGTGGTTAGCTTGACCTTCCACCACAGTTGTGAAAACAGCAGTGTAATTCTCTCCCTGCCAAGAAAGTCTACTGCTGAATTCAGAAGATGAAATATGATTGGGATTAGAGGAAAGAAGATGGATTCAAACCAATTACTTAACAGCAAGCTTTTAGAAAGTTAAGAGTATGTATGCATATGTTTTCGTTGCTCACAAATGGCCAAATAGAAAGATGGGAGATGCCAAATTGGCTGAGGTTTGGCAAGTCCTTAAAGAAATGACTTTAACTTCTCTTTGATAAGTTTGTACACTAATGGCCTTCAGGAGTGTTAAGTTCTTGGTGGCTCAAGGTCAAAACTCTAGCTAGATAGTTTTAGCCTTGGCTGAGGTCATGCTAAAATGTGCCTACTGATGACATATTTTTAAAAGTTAATTCATTTGACAGAACTTTTACCATTCTTGACAGTGGTATAGAAATGAGGATATTGTGGAAGGAGTTGAACATGTGGGGGTGGGGAGTGGCTCTTTGTGGATCTTTGGTGAAACATTAGAAGGAAATGAGAAGGAAAGTTGATGAAAATTAACTGAACAGTGGTATGTTCCTAGTATGTTGCAGGCACTCAGTAAATGCTACACAAATGAATCCAAATCAGAATTGATGCTATAAGGTTATTCCTGTTCTGCTTTCCATGGGGCCACTTCAAGACTCTCTCCCAAGACTTGACAATCGAGAGTCTACAGTCCTCCTGTGCAGTGGGCTCCAATGCTCAGATTACTCCAGCAGGTTTTACCTTAATCCCAGAAAACCAAACTGAGACTCAGTGCCTTAAAAACCAGGTTCGGCAAAAAATTCTCAAAATTCTACTCTCAGGAATAAAAATCATTGAAGGATTAAAGAGAGGTTCCCACAGCAACAAGATTTCTTGGCTTTTAACAGAAAGGAATGCCCTATTATGGAGACTCCTACAGAAATTTCAGTTCTCCTGAAAGCCATTGACCAAGAGTTACAAAGAGACTTTTAGATCACCCATTCATTTTTCAAAGCAGTATTTGTATCCAAAAAGTATTTATTTACTAAGTTTTTTCAAGTGTATTTATTAGAACTCACATTCATACTCAGCTATCACCAAAATCTATAAGCAGTTTAAGTACCAGAGGATTCTTAGCTATTCTAAGCTAACATCATTCTAAAATCTATCTTCCTGAGGCTTTTTTCTTCCTTCTCATGTTGTAGAAGAAAATTACTGATGTTCTTGCAAAATCAGAGCCAAAACCAGGGACCCCTGAAGACCTACAGAAGTTGATGAAGGACTATTACAGGAGCAGTCGCTCAGTGATTGAATTAGAAGAACTAAACCTACCAGGTACAGCCAGACTTGTTTGGCTTTTTTCCTCTTTTTTTTTTTTCCCTTACTATTCTGAAGTTAATCATTTAGCAGGACTCATTGTTATTGCTATCAACTTTCCTGATGCGGAGGAGCAAAGAGGGTTTATCTTTTCTCCACTATGTATGTTATAACTAGGTATCTCTGCCAGTGAATCAATGTATTTTCCACATGCTAATACTCCCTTACTCAACCTCACAGTTTTAACTTTTGAATGATTTCTTTATTAAGATGCTAAATGGTATTTGTTCAATCTAAAGAAAGATTTGGGGGCACCTGCGTGGCTCAGTTGGTTAAGCATCTGCCTTCAGCTCAGGTCATGATACCAGGGTCCTGGGATCGAGCCCCACATCGGGCTCCCTGCTCAGTGGGGAGCCTGTTTCTCCCTCTCCCTCTGCCTCTCCCCCTGCTTGTGCTCTCTCGTGCTCTCTCTGTCAACTAAATAAAAATAAAATCTTTAATTACAAAAATAAATAAACAAGGTTTGTAACTGCTTTTTTTTTAAAAAGCTAATTGTTGAGTGTGCATTTTTTTTAGCATTCTTGAAGGAGTAAGAATCCCTAGTTGAGGAAAGAAGTTAAATTAAAGTAAAGATAAAGCACACATTTAAAACTATAGATATGAAACATTAGTTTACTCACCCTCTATAGACAAGAGCTTTAGCTTTTTTTTTTAAAGATTTATCTATTTGAGAAAGAGAAGTGCACACGCACAAGTGGGGGGACGGGGAGAGGGAAAGAATCTCTAGCAAACTCTATGCTGAGAAGGGAGCCCAAAGGTCAGTCAGGGGCTCGATGCCAGGCCCAATCTCATGACCCAAGAGATGATGACCTGAGCTGAAACCAAGAACTGGACGCTCAACCAACTGAGCCACCCAGGTGCCCAAACTTTAGCTTTAATAAGCATCTTAGTTTTGTTGTCCTTATCACAGATTTCTAGTTACAGTTTTATTTTTATGGTAGTGTTTTGGGTCCCAGGCCAGACTATTTCAAGCAAACTATCTAAAGACAGGAATAAAATTCCGCATTTTTAGCATAGCCGACACCTCGCCCCAAGTGATTCTTTTTTTTTTTTTTTTTTTTAAAGATTTTATTTATTTATTTGAGACGGAATGAGAGAGAGAGCACATGAGAGGGGGGAGGGTCAGAGGGAGAAGCAGGCTCCCTGCCGAGCAGGGAGCCCGATGTGGGACTCGATCCAGGGACTCCAGGATCATGACCTGAGCCGAAGGCAGCCGCTCAACCAACTGAGCCACCCAGGCGCCCCAGCCCCAAGTGATTCTTAAACCTACTATTGTTTGAGATCTACTGCCTTAGAATATTTATAATTAAGTTAAAAAGATATTGCAAAAGTCTTGTAACAACTGATTTTAATTAATTTTGAAAATTCTGATACATCCTGTAACTCTTTGGGGCAGAGATTAAAGAGATGTTGTTACAAAATCAAACCACACAAAGTTTGGGTACCACTCTTTCAGATGAGCTATTTATAGATTACTAGGGATACCTAATTACTGCTGTTGGAAAAAGTCAAGGGTAGCTTGATTTCCCTTTTCTGTTACAACTTTATGCTTTCTAGAGGCTTAAGGAGCTGAAAAACATCCTGTTCCCTGAATTTTTATAATTCCTTTGTGATGTGCTTTAAAAAAACAACAAAAAAAAGGACGTTGAGTTTGGAAACAGGAGTGCCCGTGTCTGTTTCTTTTCCAGAATTTAAGGAGTACATTTCCACATGAGTGAGATCTGGAGTTTTAGACTCACAAAGCCTAGACGGCTCCAACAGCAGTTAGAAACCACTCCTCTCCAGGCCTAGTTCCTTTGAGGAGAGCTCTGTCCTGACTGCTGTATCGCAGGAACAAAGTGTTACAACAAGCTTCTGTTCAAAGTTTAACTGAAGTTTGACTCAGTGGTTGCTTGGTCTTTCTGGTTCTTTGTTAGAGTACACCTTCAACTCAGGAAGGATTTGTGAGATAGTGGGATCACTGCTACTCTGGATACTTAGGGAACATCATAAATTTTAATTTTCTAGCATTACAGAGATACAGAGGTCAGAAGAAACCTCTAAGAGTCTTTTGAGTTCTATAGTGAGTTTACATTATATAATTGCTCTGTTACAGTTCAGTTATCTTGTTAAACAAGAATGTATGGTCATGGCTTGGTTTAGGAAGAAAGGAAAATGTTAAAAATATGTTAAAAATATTTTATACACAAAAAGAACAGGTTTTCATTTTCAGTTAAGAAATTAGGCCATTCTGAGACACAGTGAATAAGGCATCATGAGAACGTTTAGTAGAAAAGACCCTAGTTTCCTACATATGAAAGGACAGAGAGGAACCACAGTAGAGCAGAGGAGGGGGCACACTGTGGGTTGTCTGGAACAGGCAGAGGCAGGGGCATAAATATACGGTGAATATAGATAATGAAGTACTGTTCCTATTAGTTTGCTGAGTGTCTAACTTGGTTTTGATTTGAGGTTATTTGTGTCTGTAGGGCAGGAACATGTCTTTTCAATTAATATTGTTCACTGTACATTGTTAATGTCATACACATGGGCACTTAATTAGTTTTGAGGCAGGAATTTCTTGGAGTTAACTCAGCTGTCCTCCTGAGAGCTGCAGTGTGGTTTAGATCAGTGCTAAATGCCTGTAGGCTAGCAGCAACTGAATCACCCAAGAACTTAAAAAGCAAATTCCCAGGCCCACCCCCCACCAAGGAATTCTGACTTACTAACAAAAGGAGTCCGTCCTAGGAATCTGTATCTTTTGTAAAGTTCTCCAGGTGAGTCTGATCATATTCAGCTTGGGAAATTACAGTTTTAAAGACCATCGAAGTCTCTACAGCTGTATAGGAAGCAACATCCTTGAAGTTAACTTACATAATATGAATTATATATGCTGGGTCACAATATTAATGTCATTTAATTTAGTAATAGTTTACTCCCTAGCACTCTTCTGTGTTTATAGAAAACCTTTTTCTTATAGAAAGAATTAGAATAATAAACATGATGTTGCTTTTTTTCACATCTCAGGTACAGAGTTAATAATGCTACATAATTGCCAGACCGTGATAGTCCTTGGTTGAGCAAGGCCCCTATATTTTATTTTACTGTTATATTGACTTTTACTCTGGTGTTGTGTTGTGTTGTGTTGTGTTTTGATGCATTATTCCCACTCTTCCTCAGTCCACACACCTCTTTACTTTCCCCATAGCATTCACTCTAATGTGTTAATACATGCTTTTAAATATGTATATATACTCGTAAAATGTCATGTTGTTGGTATGTGTGTACGTTTTACAATTTATCTAAATGATGTGCTGAACTTCTCATTCTGTCTCTTTCTCCACTGAGCACTTTTTTGAGATATGCCTGTATGGCTGTATGCACATCAAGTTCATTGCTTCTAAATGCTATATAGTATGCCAATGATTTCATCTACCACGTATTGGTCATCCATTTTCTCAGATATGGACACCTAGGTTGCTTCCTGCTCCCTGCTATAACAAATAATGATAGGATGAATATACTTGTGTATATCTCTTTATAGAACACGTAAGAATTTCTTTCCATTATTTACTCAGGAATGTAATCATAGGGTCATAGAGTGTATACAACCTAATTTTACTACTTTCCAGAATAGCTATTACCAGTTTACACCTCCACCTACATTTCACAAGAGGCTTATCACCCTACATTCTTGACAATACTTGGTATTATACATCTTTTTAACAACTGTCATTCTGATGTGTGTGTGAAGTATTACCTCATCATTGTAATATACAATTCTATGATGACTAGTGAGTTTGAATCTCTCTACACAGATTTGTTAGCTATATCCCCTTTACCTTTGTAATATTGCCTATTCCATGAATTTGAAAAATAAACATGCTTCATTAGTTCATTGAATGATACAACAAGCTTCTATTTCACTACTCTAAGAAATTATGGACAGTTAAAAGTTTACTTGTTCTTATTGCTGCTGTTGTTTTAAATACTGGACAACACTTCAAAATATATAATGAGCCCCCATTCACTAATGTTTTACAACCTTATTCAAGAAGACACCATTCACAATGAATCTATTTTGATCATGTGTGTGTTTGCAAAATCCTCTTACAAAGCATGTTTGTCATATTCTAGACTCCTGTTTCCTCAAGGCCAATGATTTGACTCATAGTCTTTCATCATACCTAAAAGAAAGTAAGTAAACTATGATTTTCTTTTAAGTTATTCACCAAGTTGTTATTACTCCATTAAAACATAAGATCCATCTCGTTAAAATTAAAACTTTTAAAACTACATTTAAAAGCAAAACTTTCCACCTCAAATGGATTTGAAGTGGAGGTTTTTCTTAAGGTCCATCTTGATATTAATTTCTGTTTATTTAAGTTTATTCGTTTTGCTCTGGCTTTGAGAATTTGAGTTTTGGTCTCATTTTTTGGTTTATAATACACTAGAAGTATTGGTGTAGGAATCCGGAGAATAATTAGTGTTCTAGTTCCAGGTCTGTCACTAATTTGCTGTTTGACCTGGGACAAGTCACTGAGTACTCTTCTGGGACTTGATTTTGTTATCTGACAGATAAGGGAGTTGGACATGTGATCTTTATTCTAGCTGTAAAATTCTGAAATTCTGTTCATATGCTCAGAACTCAGACCATGGCTATTTCACAATCTAATTTCATCTTTTCAATATTTATTGTGTGTAGCCAAAAGCCAGATTATTCATATTAGATAGTCATCTATTTGTGGCTGACAATGAAATAGTTTAGATACAGAGATTTAGCATTCTTTTTTCAAACTCAAATCAGTTCTGATGGCATTCAACTTGAGTTCATAAACCTTTCTCCACCTCAAATTCAGCAAGTATAAATGTAGGTTATAGTAGAATCAACCTCACTGGATTATGAGAACTAAACAGTGTCTGTGTTTAATAAATGCTTGCTATTATTTTAATGTCATTTCCATTTTTTATCTTATGTTGAGTGTTTCTTTAAAATTTAACATTATTGAATCAGAGTTCTTTTCCTATTTAGTCTTTGCCAACAAGCATCAAACGTAAATTATCAAAAATGTATTATTCTGAACACTTTTTTTACTTGGTCCTAAAACTAGTCACATTTAGCTACTTGGCATATTATGTGTTTTATGTTACAAGTTAATGATACTTCATTTTAATCTAATATCTTATATAACCAGAGAATAGAATCTGGACAATACCCATTATATTTTACTTTAATTAAACTAACAAAGAGTAATTGGAGAATACTCAACTTTAGGGACCTAAAATAAATAGGAGCCCTATTTTGCTATATTTAGAGTAATATTTTTCTTACGGTATTTTTTCAGTCTGCCCTAAGTGGGTAAAACTTCGGAAGAACCATAATGAGAAGAAATCGATCCTGATGCTGATCATCTGTAGCTCTGCTGTCCGGGCCTTGGAGCTCATTAGGTTGGACACTTCACCTATTTGTTTCACAGATGTTTTCTGAGTGACTGATATGTGTCAAGTTGATAGGCTGTGTATGCTGGAGATGTAACAGTGACCAAAACAGACAGAATCCCTTTTGTCATGGGACTTACTTTCTAGTGAGGGAGACAGACAATGAACAAATAATTATATATTATAATGTCAGGTAGTGTTAAATTATATAAGAAGAAATAAAGCATGGCAAAGTGATAGAGAGGGTTGGGGGGCTACTTTTAAAAGGATTGTCACAGTAAGTTTTTCTAAGGAGAATGACATTTGAGCAGAGACATGAACAAAGTGAAGGAGAATGTCAAGCAGATATCTAGAAGAAGAGCATTATTCCAGACAGAGTGAACAATAAGCATAAAAGACCCTGAGATGCAATGCTATTGGAAGATTTTGAGCAGAGGAGTCACATGATCTGAATAATCTTTCTAAAGGATCACCTTGGCTTCTGTGCAGAGAACACACGTTATACAGGGCAAGAGTAAATGCAAGGAAATAATAAGCAATAACCAGTTGGAAAAAATAATAAAAGAAAAGATCTAATTTAAAATAATAACAAGAAAAAAATAGAAGACCAAGTAATAAACCTACCAAATCTGTATAAAGAAAATATTACATAAGCAGCTCAGATCTTTTTTTTTAAGAGGGAACGGGGGCAGGGAGGGGCAGAGGGAGAGGAGAGAGAGTATCTTAAGCAGACTCCATGCCCAGCACAGAGCCTGATGTGGGGCTCCATCTCACAACCCTGAGATCATGACCTGAGCTGAAATCAAGAGTTGGACACTTAACCCACTGAGCCGCCCAGGTGCCCCACAACTCAGAAGATCTTGAACAAAAGGGCATACAATATTGCTGAATAGGAAGAATCAATGTAGGGATCCCTGGGCGGCTCAGTCAGTTAAGTATCTGCCTTTGGCTCAGGTCATGATTCCAGGGTCCTGGGATGGAGTCCTGCATTGGGCTGCCTGCTCAGCTTCTGCTTCTCTCTCTCCCTCTGCCGCTGCCCCTGCTTATACTTGCTCATTCTCTCTGTGTGTGAAATAAGAAATAAAATCTTCAAAAAAAAAAGTCAGTGTTGTAAAGATGTCTGTTTTACCTAGAATAACATAAATTTCACAGATTCCCAATAAAACTCCAATAGAATTGGTTTTCTATCTCGTTAAGCTAAAGTTCAAAGTTTAAAGATAAGCCATAGTTCTAAGTTCTTAAGAGAAAATACAGAAGAAAAAAATACCTGGGGAAATTCTGAAAAAGAATATTAGTGAGAGGATACTATGCCTATAGTATCTATCAGATTACCAATAGATATATGTTACCAAGTCTCACTAATTAAAACAGGATGGAACTGGCATATGCATGACAGATCAGACCAGTGGAACAGAATTGGAAGTTCAGAAATAGGCCCATATGCATATGAAAACGTAGCATATGGCAAAGGTAACAAAGCAGTAGGGAAAGATGGATTATTTAATAAATGGTGTTGGAACAACTGGGTAACCATCTGGAAAAGTAAGTTGGAGCCCTATCTCACTTCTCATACCAAGGTAAATTCCAAATGGGCTGAAAATTTAAATATAAAAATTATGTTTTAAAGATAATTTGTCAGTGCTTTACTAAGTGCTTTCACATACCTTTTCATTTACTGTAGTATAGTAGAAAAAACAAAAAGTCTTCCACTGGATCAGTGGTAACATTGAGCTTTCAGAGAAGAGCCGTCAGAGTAAATTGGGATTTACTGGAACTAGCCCTCTTCCAGGGCCAGGCTCTGCACCAGGGTTTGACAAGAGACAAAACAAAGGAAAATCCAAGTCCTGGAGAAAATAAATTAAGGTACACATGTAGACTCTCAGTAATTATTTAGCATCTATTTTTCTAAATGAACTAATCTGATTACAAATTTAGAAAAGTAGTTTTTAAGTTCTTCAAACTCTCCTTTCCCCGCCAAGGCACACACATAATATTATATCACACCAGCTCTCAGTAAAACAAAAGTGTTTCTTGCAACTATTTCTGCTCCGAACACAATTGATCTTCAAGACTCCAACTGTTTCTGGGCAGCTGTACTTGCTGGTTCTGAAATCATAGTAGTTCACATTGACTTTTCAGTGTTTTAGAAACTACCACCACAGAACTCATTTCGGATCCAAACATTAATGGCAAAGAGGTTGGCCTGGAGATGGCCTCTTAAAAACAAGCTGTCACATTGATTTGAGCTTTTACTGCACATAAATACCTTTCTGAAGGGCATAAAAGCACTGTGTTGTCACACTTCATTTACCAATTCCGTGTTCTTCTGTGTCTTTGGTATTATGATCCACTTCAAGGTTAGGTGATTTGCAAAAAGGGATTTCTGAGCTAGCACAACAAGCCCTATTCATAAAGACTAATAGTGAATAATTCTAATTTTTATAAGAATACCTGTTCTTTTGAGGACCATGAATTAATGTTAAATATGTCCCCTAAACTGTCTTCCTAGTTAACCTTGCCATGGAGAAAGCTTATGTATGAGTAAAAGTCAAATACAACAGAACTTAGATAGTATAATTTACGATCTTGCAAATTCATATATTCCTACTGGCAATAATATTTCCAAGCATATTCCCATGTTCTATTTCCAAACATCAATTAAAGGATTGATTGTTCTTTTATATCTATTGATACCAGGAACATTTCCACATATAAAATTTTGCAGAAAAGCTCACTCTGCAAAGTAGATAAAAGTGGGGCATTGCTCTGATTGAAGGACATAAGCCTTTCTTCTCCTCCCTGTCAGCTCATTCCCAGCAACCCACCATGGCAGTAACATACAAACTTTTGTAGATGCCTTTGGGCTCCACAGAGCACAGGCTGACATCACTGCTCCAAGGTATTTCTTACAACCAAATTTTGTATGAGAACTATACTGCAGAGTTTAAAGATGAATTCTCTGCCAGGGACCTGTAATACAGAAATTCTGTATTACAAATGAAGGGCAGATCCATTATGTTTCAGTTATCAAGGAAACCTAAGTAAAGTTAACCTTGTGTATGAAAAGTAGAAGCCAATCCAGATACCTGCCTGAATAAAAGGCTTCCTCACTTTCCTTCCAGAGATGGGCTGACCTGAAAATCTCAGTTTTTTGTATCTGTGTATATATACACATGCATATGCTCATAGTTACACATATAAACACATATATTCTCTTTAAAGCAAGACATACTTAAGTTGTCAATGTGGCCTGCAATGAATAAGTTTTCTTAAGCATTCATCTTTTTTTTATTAATCTTTTTTTTTTCATTAGGTCAATGACAGCATTCAGAGGAGACAGCAAAGTTATGAAATTATTTGCAAAACACATAAAGGTAAGCAAGGGCCTGTGGTTGCTGATGGATGTTGTAAGTTATCCTTAAGGGCCACTCCTAGCTTTTTCTTATCTCCTTAGCAGGTGTTTTCTTTGGTGCCTCCTTATATAACATATTTAACAACTGTTCTAGTGTTCTTTACATTCCCTGCCTTTGCATGACCTGCCCCAACAACAGTTGCTACTCCTCTGTGCTCCAAGATTCCTGCACAGAAGCTGAGGTTTGGTCCCTCGTTTCTTTGAAGATTTACCAATTTTACAGAATGATGCTTTTCTATCTTGATGTTAATTAACCTTCTTTGCACTGGAAGCTGAGCCTAAACATAGCCGTATTTGCTTTTTACTTTTTAACTTTTAGATAAAGTGACTATGATTGCACTTTCTCATGACTCTTCTTTTCTTTCATCTCTTCCATCTTGGAATAAATAGGTCCAGGAGCAGGTAAAGTTGCTGGAGAAGCGTGTTGTGCACCTGGGTGTAGGAACACCAGGGAGAATTAAAGAACTCATTAAACAAGGTATGAAGAGAGGCACTGATATGCCTACTCAGAACTGGGACTTTCCCTTACCCCCAAGTGAGTTTAGGAAACCACATTTGTGATGTCGTGAAACCAGATTTCTGTGTTAATCCGGGAGTTGGAAACAGTCTTTTGTCAATAAAGCTAGCCAGCAGGTATAGTGCAGTAGGGAATAGTAAGGATTGTGGCAGACTGTGGTACATGTGCCTGCCTAGACACATTCAAATTCCAGTTTCTTTAAGCAGGTTAGTGGATCCACAATTCATTTCACCAATCTGCAACCTCTAGAATTTGTACAGCTGGATGAGCTGAGTATTTCCCTCTTAATTAATTGGATCTTGGTTCCCCAAGACTGCCATTTCAGTTGAGGACTTTTGTATAAAACATGTTGAAACAAAAATGCAGTTTCTATGGATGAAATGGTATTTCATATGGTATTCTAGAGTATTTCTCCCAAATGCATTTCTCTTTTAGTACTTTACCCAGAAAGTATTCCAGACAGCGTCCAACAGTGGGTTTTTATAATTTGTTGGCTCTCTCAAAGTCAGTAGCCTAAAACCTATTAATCTGCTGATGATATTGTTACCTGTTTTACCTGCCAGATGGATTAAAGATTTCTTTTCAATACTCATTTCCAAATTACTTATTTAATATACTTATAGAACTTTGTTTTATAACTGGAGCTATTCCTGGATTTTTTTATATATCTAAAAGAAATGGGTTCATTAATGTAATGACTCAGTATAGAGATGGGCATTTGCCAAGAAGCAAACAAAAGCTTAAAATACTAATGTTTCTTTCCAGATGAAAGCCATCCAGGGTTAAATGAACCCACTGTATACAAAAGGCTGTGCAATTACAAAGAAGTAACAAACTTAGCAGCCCCGGATGAGGAAAGGAAACATATTTTTTGAGTTCATACTTGCACTGGTCTACACTAAACACTCTTAGGTATCTCATTAAATATTCATGGCACCAGTGCAGGCTAGCATTTTTATTTCTTATAAGAAAAAACTCTGAAGCTCTGAAGGGTTAAGTGGCTCTCCCACAGTCTCTCAGTTTAGGCCTTCCTAGTTCCAGAGCTTTTCCCCCTCAAAGAGCTCCTAATCCTTGAAGAAATAAATATACATAGAAGGAGATTGACAACATAAGGCAGTAAATGCCAAGGGCGGAATGGGCACTTCCAAATCCTCTAGGAGCTGAAATACACTGTTATGGAGGCTGAATCTGAATGGAAGGCTTTAGAAAGAAAAGGGTCTTTAACTGATCTTTGAAGTATGAGAAGGATTAAAATAGGATCTTTGAAGTATGGAGATGTGAGAAAAGCAATCAGGAATGGGAGACCACTGCATCAGAAGAGGGCAGGCAGATACACATGATTGAGATACAGTGTTGAGTTTACAAGCCCCTATTATGGATTCAGTCTAGAGTCAAATCCCAGGTCCAGCAACTGACCAGCTCTGTGACCTTGGCAAGTTACTTAACCTCTCTAAATCTGTTTCTGTATTCAAATGACAGGGATAGTGGTAGTATCTTCCTCAAAGGATTGGTATGATAATAAAATGCCAATAAAGAGTTTGGCACAATGAGTTTCACACCCTAAGAAATCAAATGCTAGTTTTTATTTTTATTAAAGAGACCAACTTTCTTGGTTGGAAACTTCATGGGCTTTAGTAGCTGGTGATTCAGTTGGAAAGAAAGAGTGTGGAGGGAGGATTTTGAACATTAAGCTGAAGAGTTTGGATTTTTGCCTTATGGACATGGGAGGGCATTGAAGTGAAGGAACAGATGAGAGGTGCTCATAGCATATCTGTGAGACACAGAGTTGGGAGAGATTGGCTGGGCAGCAGGAGAGCCCAGGGGTGAACCCTGCCTCTCCCACAGCTCTTAGCCAGAGATTCACCTCACCCCTCCCTAGATTCCAGATGGTTCTTTGTGTATCACCAGGCCCCCCATGCAATAGGGTCACAGTTCTCCATATTTAAAAGAGAGAAAGGGAAAGAGAGAAAACAAAGCTCTACAAATTGTTGAAATTTTATTTCCATAGAGTTGTGAGGTCTCAGTATGAAAGCTTATTTAAGAAGTGGAAAAATCATTTAAGGAGCTGTTGATTTTTTATAATACATGAAAATAACATACTTCTGATTCTGATTTGATGAAAGATTTAATGTTCACTAACCACAGGTGTTAAGCAATATACAAAGCATTTAAAGAGAATAATTCCAGGGGTGCCTGGGTGGCTTAGTTGGTTGAGCATCTGCCTTTGGCTCAGGTCATGATCTCAGGGTCCTGGGATTGAGCCCTGCATCAGGCTCCCTGCTCAGCAGGGAGTCAGCTTCCCCCTCTCCCTCTGCCACTCCCCCCCCCCCCCGCTCATACTCTCTCTCTCTCTCTCTCTCAAATAAATAAATAAAATCTTAAAAAAAGGGAGAACAATTACAGCACTCTAGAAACTGAAAATCTAACAAAGCAAAACAAATGGCACATAACTCATTTTATGTAGCTGTTTATGACTTAAGATGTTTATATATATGATATATTAAGGAAAGTTTCCAAACTTACAAAGATATCCCATGACAGTGGGATCTGAACAATTATAGACTGAATTATATTGTTTTAATCTTAATTTAATAATGAAGGAGATTTTCTAACAGTGAGAGCCTTTCAACAGTGCAAAAGTATAGAAAAGAAAATAAATCACTTTAGAGATAATCACTTGTTAGTTAATATTGAATATATTTTCTTTAGTCTTTTTTTCTATGCATTTATATATTTATTTTTGTAAGTGGAGATCAAACTGTATATCATAATTTTATAACTTGTCTTTTCCATTTAATATATCTTTTTTTTAAAAGATTTTATTTATTTGACAGGGAGAGCAAGAGCACAGGTAGGGGGAGCGGCAGAAGGAGAGGGAGAAGCAGGCTCCCCGCAGAGCAGGGAGCTTGACGTGGGGCTTGATCCTAGGACCCTGGGATCATGACCCGAGCCGAAGGCAGATGCTTAACTGACTGAGCCACCCAGGCACCCCTCCACTTAAAATATCTTATGAGGACTTTCTTTGTCATGAAATAGTTTTAATTTTTCATTTTTAATGACTATATAATATTCTACATAATATTCTACTGTTTTTTATAGTTTTATTGAGACATAATTGACATATAACATTGTATTAGTCCAATGTGTACAGTATAATGACTCTATACATATATAGTGAAATGATGACCACAATAAGTTTATTTAACATCAATCACCTCAGATAGTTATAAATTTTTTTCTTGTGTTGAGAACTCTTAAGATCTACTCTGTTAGCACCTTTCAAATGTACAGTATTAACTACAATCACTGTGCTGCACATTACATCCCCAGAACTTAATTACCTTACAATTGGAAGTTTTTACCTTTTAACCACCTTCACCCATTTTCCCCAACCCCCCCACCTTTGACAACCACCAATATGTTCTATGTATCTATGAGTTAGGTTTTTTAGATTCTACATATAAGTGAGATCATACAGTATTTGTCCTTCTCTGTCTGACTTATTTCATTTAGCATAATGCCCCCAAGAGTCATCCTTATTATCACAAATGACAAGATTTCCTTCCCTTTTACGGCTGAATAATATTCCTCTGTGTGTGTGTGTGTGTGTGTGTGTGTGTGTGTGTGTGTGTGTGACATTTTCTTTCTTCATTCATTTGTTGATGGACACTGAGGGTTGTTTCCATGTCTTGGCTATTATAAATTATGCTGCAATAACATAGGGGTGCATATATCTTTTTGAGACAGTGAGTTTGTTTTCTTTGGGCATATACCCAGAAGTGGAATTGCTGGATCATATGGTAATTCTATTTTCAATTTCTTGAGAGTTCTTCCATACTGTTTTCCACAGTGGCTGCACCAATTTACATTCCCACCAACAGTGCACAACAGGTCCCTTTTCTCCACATCCTCTTCAGCACTTACTGCTTCTTGTGGGGTTTTTTGGTAATAGCATTCTAACAGGTGTGAGGTAATATTTCATTGTGGTTTTAAATTGCATTTCCCTGATGATTAGTGATGCTGAGCACCTTTTCATGTACCTGTTGGCCATTTGGATGTCTTCATTGGCAAAGTATCTATTCATTTCCTCTATTTTTAAATCAGATTGTTTGGTGTTTTTTGCCACTGATTTGCAGAAGTTTTTTATATATTTTGGATATTTAACCCAAGTTATATATATATATTTTTAGCAATACAATTATGATAGGATACCTGGGTTATTTCTAATTTTTTGCTATTATAAATAATACTGCAATGATCATCTTTGCAAGTAACTATATTTAAGTTTCTTTCTTTTTTTTTAAGATTTTGTTTTTAAGTAATCTCTACACCTAATGTGGGGCTTGATCTTACAACCCCAAGATCAAGAGCCACATACTCTACCGACTGAGCTAGCCTGGCACCCCATTAACTATATTTAAGTTTCTGATGTGTTTATTGGGATTTGTCATAGAAAGAAAATTATTTTATCAAATAGTAGGTATTTTAAGGCTCCTATTATATAATGCTCAAGTGCCTTCCTGTGAGGCTGTACCTGTTTGCTCTCCCACCAATAGTAAGTTATTTTGAAGGGAAGACTACCAACCCATTTTCCTTCTCAATTTATCGTTTTTACTTTTGCAGAGAGAATTTTATTTTTTTATTTTTTTTTTATTTTTTTTAAAGTTTTTTTTTTATTATTTATTCATTTGAGACAGAGAGATACAGAGCAAGAGAGAGAGAGCAGGAGCAGTGGGGAGAGGCAGAGGAAGAGGGAGAAGCAGACTCCCCACTGAACAGGGAGCCCGATGCGGGGCCCGATCCCAGGACCTGAAGATCATGACTGGAGCCAAAGACAGATGCTCAACCATCTGAGCCACCCAGGTGCCCTGAGAGAATTTTATTTTTTAAGATTTTATTTATTTATTTGAGAGAGAGCATGAGAGTACAGTGAGGTGCCAAGGAAGAAGCAGACTCCCCACTGAGCAGGGAGCCCTATGCGGGGCTTGATCCCAGACTCAGTCCCCACTGAGCACCCCACAGAGAGAATTTTATTTTTTTATTTTTTTAATTTTATTTTATTATGTTATGTTAGTCACCATACATCATTAGTTTTTGATGTAGCGATCCACGCTTCATTGTTTTCGTGTAACACCCAGTGCTCCATGCAGTACGTGCCCTCCTTAATACCCATCACCAGGCTAACCCATTCCCCCAGCCCCCTCCCCTCTAACACCCTCAGTTTGTTTCTCAGAGTCCACAGTCTCTCATGGTTCATCTCTCCCTCCGATTCCCCCCTCATTTTTCCCTTCCTTCTCCTAATGTCCTCCATGCTATTCCTTATGTTCCACAAATAAGTGAAACCATATGATAATTGTCTTTCTCTGCTTGACTTATTTCACTTAGCATAATCTCCTCCAGTCCCATCCATGTTGATGTAAAAGTTGGGTATTCATCCTTTCTGATGGCTGAGTAACAGTCCATTGTATATATGGACCACATCTTCTTTATCCATTCATCTGTTGAATGGATCTCGGCTCTTTCCACAGTTAGGCTATTGCGGACATTGCTGCTATGAACATTGGGGTGCATATGGCCCTTCTTTTCACTACATCTGTGTCTTTGGGGTAAATACCCAGTAGTGCAATTGCTGGGTCATAGGGTAGCTCTATTTTTAATTTTTTAGGAACTTCCACACTGTTTTCCAAAGTGGCTGTACCAACTTGCATTTCCACCAACAGTGTAAGAGGGTTCCCCTTTCCACAACCTCTCTAACATTTGTTGTTTCTCACCTTGTCAATTGTTGCCATTCTAACTGGTCTAAGGTGGTATCTCAATGTGGCTTTGATTTGAATTTCCCTGATGGCTAATGATGATGAACATTTTTTCATGTGTCTGTTAGCCATTTGTATGTCTTCTTTGGAGAAGTGTCTGTTCATGTCTTCTGCCCATTTTTTGACTTGATTATTTGTTTTTTGGGTGTTGAGTTTGAGAAGTTCTTTGTAGATCTTGGATAACAGCCCTTTATCTGTAGCGTCATTTGCAAATATCTTCTCCCATTCTGTGGGTTGCCTCTTTGTTTTGTTGACTGTTTCCTTTGCTGTGCAGAAGCTTTTTATCTTGATGAAGTCCCAAAAGTTCATTTTCGCTTTTGTTTCACTAGCTTTTGGAGATGAATCTTGAAAGAAGTTGCTGTGGCCAATGTCAAAGAGGTTACTGCCTATGTTCTCCTCTAGGATTTTGATGGATTCCTGTCTCACATTGAGGTCTTTCATCCATTTCGAGTTTATCTTTGTGTATGGTGTTAGAGAATGGTTGAGTTTCATTCTTCTGTATATAGCTGTCCAATTTTACCAGCACCATTTATTGAAGAGACTGTCTTTTTTCTATTGCATATTTTTTCCTGCTTTGTCGAAGATTATTTGACCATAGAGTTGAGGGTCCATATCTGGGCTCTCTATTCTGTTCCATTGGTCTATATGTCTGTTTTTGTGCCAGTACCATGCTATCTTGGTGATCACTGCTTTGTAATATAGCTTGAAATCAGGCGACGTGATGTCCCCAGCTTTGTTTTTCTTTTTCAACATTTCCTTGGCCATTCGGGGTCTTTTCTGATTCCATACAAATTTTAGGATTGTTTGTTCCAGCACTTTGAAAAATGTCATTGGAATTTTGATCGGGATGGCATTGAAGGTATAGATTGCTCTGGGTAGCATAGACATTTTAACAATGTTTGTTCTTTCCAATCCAATATTTATTCTTCCAATGTTTTTCTATCTTTTTGTGTCTTCTTCAATTTCTTTCATGAGTGTTCTGTAGTTCCTAGAGTATAGATCCTTTACCTCTTTGGTTAGGTTTATTCCGAGGTATCTTATGGTTTTTGGTGCTATTGTAAATGGAATCGTTTCTCTAATTTCTCTTTCTACAGTTGCATTGTTAGTGTATAAGAAAGCAACTGATTTCTGTGCATTGATTTTGTATCCTGCCACATTACTGAATTGCTGTATGAGTTCTAGTAATTTCGGGGTGGAGTCTTTTGGATTTTCCACATAAAGTATCATGTCATCTGCAAAGAGAGGAGTTTGACTTCTTCTTTGCCAATTTGAATACCTTTTATTTCTTTTTGTTGTCTGATTGCTATTGCTAAGACTTCTAGTACTATGTTGAACAATAGTGGCGAGAATGGGCATCCTTGACGTGGTCCTGATCTTAAGGGAAAGGCTCTCAGCTTTTCCCCATTGAGGATGATATTCGCTGTGGGCTGTTCATAGATGGATTTTATGAACTTGAGGAATGTTCCCTCTATCCCTATACTCTGAAGAGTTTTAATCAGGAAAGGATGCTGTATTTTGTCAAATGCTTTTTACACAGAATTTTAAATAAGAGGCATTACAGGCGCCCCTGGGTGACTCAGTTGGTTAAGCGTCTGACTCTTGATTTTGGCTCAGGTCATGACCTCAGCATCGTGGGATTGAGCCCTGCGTCAGGGCGCACTCAGTGCAGAGTCTGCTTGAGAGTCTCTCTCTCTGCCTGTGCCCCTCCCCATCACTCAAGTGCGTTCGGGTGCTCGCTCGCTTTCTCTCTCTCAAATAAGGAAATAAATAAAATCCTTAAATAAATAAGAAGCATTATAATTATAAGAAGAATGAAAAGTCTTTTGGGCCGAAGGGGAAATACTGAAATAATCACAGAGAAAAGATGAGGGGAAGTTCTGCAGAGTAAAGGAAGGCTTCAGTTATGTTTCCACATGTAACGTGAAACAGCTTGGGGCAATGGAAAGAACATGGGGAGTGGGAAGAACTGTGCCCAACTCTGAGACCTCTGAGGAACAGACAATCCCTGAGGTCCCCTCCAGCCCCACGTTCCATAATTGTCTAGATACATAGGAAGACAGTGGAAATGGAATCCTTAAGTGGTTTACTAGTCTTCTCAAATGATAACAGACTTTGAATAGAGCCTATTCATATTTACTTCCTTTTCTGTCTAAAATTAACCCCCGAACCCCAGCCTCATCCTTCTGTCCATTCACCTCCTCATAGTCACTCACACTCTATTGGACTCAAGTCCTCTGAAGGGCCACTACCCAGACTGCAGGGTCCATCTTATCAAATTCCTGTCAGGAATGAGACTTCACCCTCTGGGGCTTCATGAAATGGAGGTTTGGGATTGTTTCTTTGCCAGCAGTTGACAAGCTGAGCAGCTTCTCTGCTTCCCTCAGAATCAGTGATAAGATTATAAGGAAAGCAATCTCAGAGTGCTGCATTTGTTTTCCATCAAGCAAGGGCTGGCTGCATTCAGTGTGTAGAGATTAGTTGCTGGGGGAGAGGACAGCAAATGAGGCAAAAAGCAACGAGGAGACTAAAAAGTCATTTGAGTAAGCTTATGTCATGAGGTCTGCTGTAGCAACTCTCTCTGTGTTTCTTTCAGGTGGCCTTAATTTGAACCCCTTAAAGTTTCTGGTTTTTGACTGGAACTGGAGAGATCAGAAGTTGAGAAGGATGATGGACATTCCCGAGGTACCATGTAACCAGCAATTGCCTTTAACCTTTTTTTCTTCAACTTGAACTTGAGTTCAAATACAGTAATAAAGTCTTTGACATGGGGAGCCAGCACATTCTGGCCATTGAAATGATTTCTATCTTTTAACTCTGAAGTAACTGCAATTATAGAGTCCATCTCACTCCCTTAGACCTAACTGTATCCTTTCCATGTGTTTTATAGTAATCAGCTTTGTTTCTTCCTTATATGACCAATGACCTCTGCCCCACTGGGGACCGCTATATCTATACTGAACCTTTGAGAAACAGGAGGATCTGGAGGACTTGGCACATTTTTGTGTGCCTTGCTTTAGAGACATATTCATCTTTGTCTTTCATCCTTACAAATGTTTGAGGAAGTAGGGGCACAAACTTGCCTCATGGCCTGCATCTCCCATACCCAAAACCTCACTTAATATAGAGGGCTATTTTGTTTTTGTTTTTGTGGGGAAATTATTTTGATATCTCCGTGGATTAAAACTGATTGATTGCCTTTGTGGCCACAGCATTAGCTCATTCTGTATTTATGAAAGTAATCCATTATCATCAAAATGTGAAAAATTTATTTGCCACCTACTGTGTATCATGGGGCTAATTTTTCAATCTAGCCCGATGTTTAGAAGTATCTGTTGGAGAGAAGTTTTGTCCAATAATAAAAATGGCTGCCAGTCACCAACCTAATTAATCATGGCAGTAAATATCAAAGAGATTTGGAATTAATCCTCCAAACATGCTAAATAAATTAATTTACCACCTGATTATGATTGATCAGTGAGCTAAATCAGACATCGGTACAGGTAAAAAGACAATTTTTTCAATTTCCTACACACACACACACACACACACACACCTGTGCCCTGAACTGACTGGTTTTTTAAAACCAGTTCAACAAATTTGATGTTAGGCACATAAGTCCATATTTATTTCAGTTACAGTAGGAAATCTGAGTAATCCACTGTAAGTTTTTTAATTATAATGATAAGGAGAAATTGTGTCAAAGAAAAAACCTTGTCACCCAGTTATTTGTATTATGTTGATGTCATCATTATCAGCTATCCTATATTGAAATATGTGTGCAATATAGCCATACTTTAGGTATTTTGAAACACCTTTGTATAAGATTTTTTTATGAGATTTTATTTGGAATGGTTACAAAGGGCACTTTAATGAAATGGATGTTTTATTTAGTACCTATCCCTTTACTTAAGTAAATATTTCAATTCTGAATAAAACATAGGTTAGGATTTTTGCCCTCCCTGATTCTGGCCATAACAGCTACACAAATACCAAGAAGTCCAGATGGTTGAATTTATTCACCAAGACCATCTTTTCTTGATCTTAACCTTTTTTTTTTTTTTTTTTTTCTCATTTAGATAAGAAAGGAAGTTTTTGAACTTCTGGAAATGGGAGTCCTCAGTCTATGCAAGTCTGAATCTTTGAAGCTGGGCCTTTTCTAAGTCTGGGTCCTAATGAAAATTCCAGTTTTTATGGTGGGATTTCCATCTCATTTAATGGCTCTGGAATACTGCAAGGACTCAGTAAATATCAGCTGTTGTTTTATTATGTTAACTGCATCACCAGATGAATCACTAGAAATTTTTGGTGGAGATTCTTTGACAAAAATGAAGCTGTCCTTTGCCAACTTCTTTGTATAATAAAGTATCACCAGCTTGTATATGATTTTTGTTGAGCAGACTGAATTTTTCTTTCACCAACTGGTCTCTGATGTGACTTTGCAGAAGGAAAAGAGCATCTGGGCAACCTTAGCCAGGCCACTTCCCTCTCTGAGCCTTAGTTTCATCAGCCACAAGATGAGAATGATATCTCCTAGGATTGTTGAGGCTTCCATGTGATGGTACTCGTGGAACAGACTCCTCAACTGAAGCCTGGTCCCAGTGTGAAGGGTGCAGTGGTAGTGATAGAAAGAGTTGCAGGTGTACGTGGCACTTTGCAAATATATGAAAGATAACAATATCTACAACTATCTTAATTATTTTGTACCTTTTTATTTTAAAAGAATCTCAGATTTACAGAAAATGTCTGGTAATACCTGGGGAAGCTATCTACACAGCATTAGAGAGAAATGAAAGCAAGGGCTTAAAAAATTACTCTCTGAAATTTCTCATGATACCACAATATAACAACTGCTAGCAAATTGTCATATCCATATCAATCTAGAACTGTGGATCTTCAACCGGGGACAATTTTGCCCCCCAGGGTCCATTTGCTGTGTCTGGAGATATGTTTGGTTGTCACACGGGGATGATACTACCAGCATCTAGTGGGGAGTTGTGACTGGCAGTTATTTAGTAGGTAGTATCCTTTAGTCAAGGATGCTGCTCAACGTTCTACCATCCTACAGGCCAGCCCCCACAATAAAAAAGTATCTGGCCCAAAATACTAATCAGTAGTACTGAGGGTAAGGAAACCCAGTTCTAGAAACTTGAAAAGCAGAGTATATGAAGTATATCTGTATGCTTGAAGTAGGTTTATTTAGAAGAGAAATATGTAAATATAAAAATGTAAAGTGAGATCTGGCTATCTCAGGAATGTTGCCCCAGAAATGTGTTCCCTTAATACCTGTGATGGTTAATTTTATGTGTCAAGTTGACTGGGCCAGAGGTTGCCCTGATAGTTGAGCAAATATTATTCTGAGTGTTTCTGTGAGGGTGTTTTTGGATGAGGTTAACATTTAAAAGGGTGGACTTTAAAGCAGATTGTCCTCCCTCATTTGGGTGGGCCTCATCCTGTCAGTTGAAAGCCTAAATAGAACAAAAGGTTGACACTGCCCACCCCCACACACCCTCCACAAACCACTCCCCTCCCCCACCCCCCGCCCCCGTCCCTCAAATAAGAGAGAATTCTGATTCCAACTGAAACATTGGCTCTTGCTGTCTGATAGCCTTCAAACTAGGACCTCAGCTCTTGTGATTTTACAGCACCTTTTGGCCTTTAGACTCAAACCGAGACATCAGCTCTGCAGATTTTGGACTTGCCAGCCTCCTCCATAACCACGTAAGCCAATTCCTTCTAATAAAATCTCTTTACATACATCCAGTTAATTTTGTTTCTCTGGAGAGCCCTGACTAATATACTAAATGAAAGTTCCTTCTACTTTGAGATTTTGGTTAGTTTGGTTTTGTTGTTTTATAAAAAGCCTAAGAAATTCTGTTCTTACAGATTTGTTACTATAATGACCCTTTTGCTAGGTGTTATCTATGTAGTATAATCCCACCCAGTGTTGGACCAAGTTCCCAGGTGGCAAACATACCTGATTGTTTTGTAGGCCAACCATGCACGTGTAATCTAATCTTGTAGGCTGTTGCCGCATTTTCAACCCAAGTTCTCGACCATGTTTATTGAGTAAAACAAATAGTCTACGTGAATTAGAAGTGTTCGCCACCATCTTCTCACACAAGGCTGATACCGGCAGCCATACTTGTCACCGTCTCCAAGCCAGATTCAAGTGATGTGCTGAAAATTTCCCCCTGGTATTTGCTTTTCCCAGCTTTGCAAGTGGGAAGCTTTGACTCTGAATTGGATACCGTCTAGTGTAAGTATTGGCATTTATTTTGTATGCTTTTAAACTAGGTACACCTGCCAAAGTCGTTGCCTTCTTTAATATAAAAATAGTCCGGGGCACCTGGGTGGCTCAGTCAGGTAAGCATCTGACTCTTAATTTTGGCCAGGTCATGATCTCAGGGTTATGATATCGAGCCCTGCATCGGGCTCCACACTGGGTGTGGAACCTGCTTAAGATTCTCTCTCTCCCTCTCTTTCTGCCCCCCCTTAAAAAAACAAAATGAAATAAAAATAAAAATAAAAATAGTCCAGCATGGCTTCTCTGCCTAATGTTAATAAAAAAGGAAGATTAGAAACTTGCCTATTTTTTTAAAATCCTAATTCTATATCTTAAATACATTTCAGAGAAAAGGAAGTAATTATTAACAGCCTAATGAAATGTTAGGGGATTTCTGATAAATGAGAGAAACCCCAAGCCAAACTAATAATACCATATTGCAATATTGAACATTTAATTGATTATCTATCTTGCCCTTCCTTTCTCTCACCTCATTTGAGCTACTCCAAAGCACTTGCTTGGAAAAAATTTAGGAGGAGATGTTTTTAATGTACATTTTCTACTAGAGTCTTTCTTATGGATGAAAAAACTGGCAGCTGCTGAGATTAGACATCTGTGTTCCACAATCCCTGTTTGCTTCCCTCTTCCTCATTATCACAAGTAGCAAAGTTAGCTGTAATCTGAGAGCATTTTTCCAATTTAGTTTATATTTATGTTAGAAGCAGCCATGTTTGGAAAAAAGCTGATAGCCCTAACTTTTATTTTTTGTATTAATCTCCAAGGCTTTAGGCAAGTTCTCAAAGATAAATCCATTTTCCCCCTTTCAGGAAGGGCTTGCCTTGAATTAGTCACCACATCCCAGAAATAGCCCCTGATAACTGCTTCCCAATGTGGCCAGATGCTGGTCTGTGCAGACTCTGCTGGGGACTAGTCCTCCTAGGCATGGCATTTAGCACACGTTTTCTGAGCCTAAAGTGAACTATACCAATGGCTGACTGAAGACAGCTGTGTTCCTGCTGAATCTCAGGTTCAGTTAAGGAACAATTCTGGGAAGTAGACTGCAACTACAAAGGAAAGTTCGTCTAATTCTTAATTTAGCACTACCATTATGCAGTATTACTAGGAGTAATAATGTTATAAATGCCTTGGAAGTGTATCTCAGTCACCTGCAGGACCAGAATGAAGAGGACGTCCAAGGACGGCCGGTGCAAATTGCCAGACAACACTGCCTTGAAGCAGCAGCAATTGCCTGCCTACCGGCTGCAGCTCACAGCCACTGGAGTCCTCTCCGGCTTTTTTGCCACAGGAGTGTTCTGCCTTGGTGTGGGCATCATCCTTATATTGAATGCAAAGAGTATCAAGGAAATAGAGGTTTGTCCCATCTTACATTTTTAATGCAGATTCTAAGAATTCTCAGCTTTGGGACTATAAATTAGTGACCAGTTTGAGAACACAGCCCCTCAACAGATGAGACTAGAACATCCCTTTTTCAGTCAACCGGTGCAGATGGTGGTAGCCTCTGTATGTTGGCTTTATTCATCCCTACTCCCTCTTGAGGACAATCACTCTCACACTGGTCCGCTCAGCCATTCATTTCCAGGAACGTGGCAAAGTCAGAAGTTTTTTTAAACTGGTGGAGTACTGACCAAGGATTGATAGAGGTAGGAGGAGAGGCAGGGTCAAATGACTGCCAGATGCCCATGAATCATATGGATAAAAAAGTAAAGAGACAAAGAGGTCTTCAGTCTTGTCCCACTTTCAAGCATTGTGTCTTTCCCTTTGCAAACAAACTCCGAGATCATTACTTTAATGGAGGAAAGGCAAGAACCCGAATCTTTCTGGCCTCTTAAGGATACTTAGCAAAATTAACTAAATTCTACTCAAGACTGAGAAAAGCTGAACCTAAGGGCATACCTTCGCTCCATTACAAGCCTTTGCCAACTTGATTAACAAGCTGTTAGAGGATGAGAACTTGAGAAGCTGGTCTGGGGAGGGGACATAAGAGTTGGCCTAAGGTTAGATCAGCCTTGCTCACATTCAGTCTAACAAATTAAGCAAATGTTTAATTCAAATCAGCTCTGAGCAGATTACTGGGCATCCCAGTCTATGACCTCCACTCTGAAGGCAGCCATGGAGAGCTGATCTGTTCCCTCTCCTGACATGGCTAGCAGCAAAGTTATGAAGGCCAAGTCTGTCAACATTGACTTAACATTCATGAGTGTCTGAAAGTGCTAAGAGTTCTGTTGGCTTTGCAAATGAGTAAGATAAGTAAGAGTTGATTCCTCCCCTCAGTGAGCTAATGATAGAGTAGGTAAGGTAGTGTGTGATAAGAACAGAGAGCTCAGCCATGGTTGCCTTGTTCACCACATCCACAACCCCTTCCTTGCACGTTGCCCAGTACATAGTAGGCACAAACTTAGTGAAAGAATGGATTAGGGCAAATAGTGAGGACTCTAAGTAGGAAAACATCATTTCAGGTCCCACTCCTCCTACCAAACCACACTACTCTAATGCCTTTCCACTTTATATTTTCTGCTCCCAGCTCTCAGCAGTTTATCTCCCCAGGAATTAAATGCCCCTAGGTCCTTTTGAGTCCTGCAGTGTGAGATGTAAACGACCAGGCCCCACAAATAGCAGATGAAAAATGGCAGGAGAAAATTAAACTTGCCTTATTGAAAAGCATAGCATAAGTGGCTTACAAGGTTGTTTCATTTCCACAAACAGCTCATCCTATTTACTTTTCTATTTTCTTCTTCACCAACCCCTTTCTTTCTGGTTTTCCCGCCCTTCCCATGTCTTCCTTGCTTCTTCCCTTCTGGTTATCTACCCTCACTCACTGTGAAGTGCAGCCTCCATTAAGAGGCCGCCATTGCTAAATGATGTCACCTCATGCATGTGAAGGGAACTTCACTCCATGGTTCACTAAGGCCACTCTGCAAACAGCTTTCAACAGAATGATTTTTATCATGTTAAGGAGATTTTCCAATAGACCTTTTTTCTAGTCACTTAGGATAGATCTATTTCTAACATTTTGCTTGTCTACAAGAAACCCAGAAACCGCTGTGATAGTGAGATTCTCTTTTGCACATGGATGTATTTCATTATATTGAGTGATAAGATGAAGTGCATACCCCAGGCCAGTGTGATCAAGCACAGCCCTAGTAGAAGAGTTCTAAGTGATTTTCCTCTTCTCACTTAGCCCTGGGCTACAACAAGGAAGTGACTTTTTTCCAGTTCACTTTAAGCAAGAATGAGCATTCCTGCCTCTCCAAAATTCTATGAGGAGCAAGCAGACTGTGTGACCTTTGCTGTCATTTTAGAGCTATAGGTTTACAAGGCCATTATTTTTTCCATCTTCAATCACCTATTTCATCCATCCCTCTGCCCTCCTCCCCTCTGGTAACCACCAGTTTGTTCTCTATAGTTAAGAGTCCATTTCTTTGGGTGCCTGGGTGGCTCAGTTGGTTAAGCAACTGCCTTCAGCTCAGGTCATGATCCTGGAGTCCCGGGATCAAGTCCCACATCAGGCTCCCTGCTCATCGGGCAGTCTGCTTCTCCCTCTGACCCTCCTCCTTCTCATGCTCTCTCTCATTCTCTCTCTCTCAGATAAATAAATAAAATCTTTAAAAAAAAAAAAGAGTCTTTGTTTCTCTTTTTTTTTTCTTTGCACATTTGTTTTGTTTCTTAAATTCTACTTATGAGTGAAATCATATGGTATTTGTCTTTCTCTGACTGACTTAGTTCAGTTAGCATAATACTCTCTAACTCCAGGGGTGCCTGAGTGGCTCAGTCAGTTAAGTGTCTGACTCAGGTCATGATCACAGGGGTGTGAGATCAAGCCCTGTGTCAGGCTCTGAGCTCAGTGGAATCTGTTTGAGATTCTCTCTCTCTCTCTTCCTCTGCTCCTCCCCCCACTCTCACTCTTTTTAAATAAATAAATAAAATCTTGAAAAAATAATCTCTAGCTCCATCCACATCTTGCAAATGGCAAGATTTCGTTCTTTTTGATGGCTGAGTAATATTCCATTATAGTTATCCACTCATCAGTCTATGGATACTTGGGCTGCTTTTATAATTTGGCTAGCTCATAAAACTTTAGAACTAGAAAGCACCTTAGATATCATCTACTCAAAGATCATTTGATCATGAAACACATTTTTTTCTAATTCTGCATTAATAGAACTCTGACAAGAATCCATGGAGTAGAATGAATACTACTACCTCAAGCTCACAGGTCAATTAATTGCTAGACAAAATGATGCTGATGAACAAAATGTGGGCCCTGAGTTTAAGTATTTAACTCAAGGTCAAAAATTGACTGAACTGAACCCCAGTTTCCTCAGTCGCAGTTCAGTGTGCTGTCAGTTATGAGACAGGCCTGTTCTTTAAAGCTTCTTAAAAATTAGAATGCAGTTTCACAAACAGCACATCAATATTTTCCAAAATAATAGTTCAAGCCTTGCTGTGCACTTAAAGAATGATTTAAAAACAATACATACATACATGTATAAAATAAAGAATGATTTAAGTAAATATAAGCATCTAAGTACAATTAAGTAGCCTTTTAGCTAATCTTTAATTCAGTACTAACACTTTGCCTATTTGGCTCCAAAGCTCCCAGTGGTTTGCAAGGATTAAAAAAATCCTGTCTTTCTTGTTAGTCTTCCCTCCTAAATCCTGTTGGCAGTTTACCAAGGAGAAGGCCGCTCCCTTGCTTTCCTGCTCTTCCCTATTCCCATAATCTTCTAATTATTCTTCAACTCAGTGAGGAAAGAGCAGAAGGGAAGTGCACAGCCTCTGTGGCTCTCTGTGAGCCCCCCTTTCTTAAGCTTCTAACAGCTCTATCTTTACATAACTGAGGCTCTTAGCCAAAACTCATCGGATTTGCTCATTTGAAACACACCACCCTTTTTTAAAGAGTCCACGATACCATTTTAAACAGAATTTAACTTTTAAAAAACAGAATGTGATAACATTTTAAAATCAGAATTATTCCACATATATCAATAACCCTACATTTTGGAAGCCCTTCTTTTTCTGTGTTTGGTCCTTTTTAATAACTTCCTCTAGATGTCATGTAGAAAAATTCATTAGTATAAATATTTTACATACAATAGTGGAAAAACTGAAGTGACTTCCCATAAAGCTGATTAGCTTCAGGCAGTAGGCCCAGTTCTCGTGAGTCATTGCCTAATACTTTCCTAATGACACCTCTTTATGATCGAGACATAAGCCTACATCACAACAGGTTACATAAATATACAATAGAAACACTGAATTCCAGGTCAGTGGCAAAATACTGCCAGGTCCCAAAATGAAAGACTGTAAAAGGGCCCACTCCTCCCAAGGATCTGCAGAAACACTTTGTCCCCAACAGTGGACTATCCTTCATTCATGTCCCAGAGTCCATGCCCTTGACACAGAGAGCTTGAAGACTTGGGTGGACTCGGGCCTTGATTTTTAAAATATGAACTCATGTAATTTTTAATTAGTAATTGTTCTTTTCCCTGCCTGACAGATTAAATACACAGAAATCTGTGGAAATTGTGCAAAACTGCGAGAAGATGCCACTAATTTTGACAAAGAATGCACCTGCTCTATTCCCTTTTACCTTTCAGAGACAATGCAGGTAAGTGAAATTCAAGAGTCTTCAATTAGCTGTACACTGATCTACTCCTATTTCACACTTGGCAGTAAGTTCATGATTTCCACCAAGTGCTTTCCAAAACTGAAAATACAAAAAATAAAGCAGAGTACTGGTGAGGGACCTTACAAAGTGTTGAGTTCATGCGCAACTCTCCCCCTACTTTTTTCCTTTGGAATGTTATTCTTCTCCTTTGTTTCTAAGTTTCCAGACTCTTTACCCACCCAACTTTGTAACATAATTCTTAATATCAATCAGACAGGTTTTATTCCAAATGTCAACACAAGAGGAGACCATAGAGATCATTGAATCTAACCACTCATTTTATAGTGAGAAAATTAATGGGCTGAGAGGTTAAGTGACTTGGACAAGGTTAGTGTCAGGGGTCACACACCTGCTGGGACTCTCCCCATCCCCCCCTTACCCCTCCCCCTCAAGTCATTCTACATTTGCAATTGCCTAATCCCTAAGGGCAACTCTTGGCCTGGCTGTCAGGCATTATGAGAAATGCGAAAGAAATATTAAAAGAAGTCCCTGCTCTTGGGCTGATTAAAGTCTCATGTTAGTCCAAGTCCTCTGAGAAGCAGAAGCCAAGACAGGATTAGACATGCAAGAGATTTATTGGGGGAACTGCCTGTGAGGGAAAATGGGGAGAAGGCCAGAGGATGCCGGGAGAACTGTCAGGTCACAACACAGCTCTGACCCCTGTGAAGAAAACGGAAGGGGAGAAGGAAGGGAGGAAGTTAGGGAGAAAGTCTAAGACTGCAGTGTATTCTTTAGAAAGTTTCAGCAAGGCCAACAGAGAGTCCCTGAAGGAGTCTGCCTCAGTATCCCTGCTGTGCTCAGCCATTAGGAGCAGCTGGGAGCAGCATGGCCTTAATGCAAACACAGGATGATTTTAGAGCAATGACATCTGGGGTCATCCCTCAATTACTGTCCCTGTAGTAGGAGACCCAAGAGGCACCTTTTCAGGGCCTCCACAATCTTACCTGGTAGTCAAGACTTAACCAAATAAATGAAAAACTATTCCCTTTAACTCCTCAAAGATCCTGTCCTGTCCTCTAGACTCCACACCTCTCCCCCAACAGTGTCCTCCTCCCTGACCTGGTTGATCCCCCTCCCTCCCCTTCATAGATGACTCTGCATGGGATGAATCTAAGTATAGGCAGGCTTTCTCTCGAGCTTCCCACTGAGCATTCCCCTTGAGCTTCCCACCTCAAGGCCCCGCTTCCACCTCAAACTCAGCTGGTCCCAAACTAGATTCATTATCATCTGGAAAACCCTCCTTACTTCCCTTCCTAGTAAAGATCCCATCACTAAGACTCCAAACTTTCCTCTTTGACTTTACTCTACCGACTGCTTTTTCATCTAAGCCTCTGATGTATGGACACTATTCTTCAATCCATCTCTCCAACCACCCTGTCCTCTTCTTTTTTTTTTTTTTTTTTTTTGGCATTGCCTCAGTTCAGGCCTCCTGGTCCAGTAGCAGAGCTATCTAACTGCACTCCTGCCTTTGGCTTCCCCTACTTTAAACCAGCTGTTATTTGCAAATTAAGTTCACCATCCTCCCCGCCCCCAAAAAAGCACTCTTTCAGATTGCTCTTCAACCACCTGAGGCCTAGCAACCTTTTCATAAAAAGATAGAGGAAGAAGGAGACCTTGTATTCTGGACAGCTGACCAACTTGCTTTCCCACGATACAACTCTCTATGTTTCTACTGTTGTTTTGCCTAGAAAGTCTCCCCACTCACTGCCACTTGTTTTAAACCCCTAACATGCCTAGACATTCCTTGAGCCTCCTTTTCACTCTTTTCTCAAGCAACAGTTTGCCCTCATTTGTATCCTGGGAGCACTGTTTCCATTCTTCCAATGAACTTATTATAATTACTTGTATAATAATATCCTGTGGACTCATTTCCTCTACTTAGAGGAACCTGCCTGAGGATAGGGACAAGCTTTACATGTTACACCACAACTACCTACTCGAAAGTATCTGCACTACACACTCAACCTTCCCCCCACCCTCCCTTTACCATAGGTCAACTATCCCTGTTTCCATCTGCAGGCTTATCTCCACTTGTACATAGATGCCATCTTTTCTTGCCTTTATAAGGACTTAACTCAGCAGTTCTGGCCTCTCCTATATCATCAGCTTTTTTTCTACTCGGTCATTTCCAGCATACAGACATATTATTTCATTTATCTTCAAACAAACTACTCTTCTATTCTCCCAATTTCCCTGCCAGCTATTTGCCCATTTCTTACCTCCCATTAGCAGGAAAACTCAAAAGAGTTGTCTATCTTGGCTACTTCCAGTTCCTTTCTTCTCATTCTCTCTTAAACCCACTCCAATCAAGTTTTTACCCCTAACGCTCAGTGACATTGCAAGGAAGCCAATGACTTCCACATTGATAAATTCAGCAGTCAGTCCTTAGTGCCTTGTCACTCATTGGACACAGGTGACCACTCCCTCATCCTCAACATACTTTCTTCTCCTGGCTTTCAAGATATTACACTGCCTTGGTTTTCCTCCTAACCCCCTGGTTGCCCTTCTTCAGTTCCTTTGCTGCTTTTCCTGTTTTCCCCAAACTCCTTATGTTGAGATAGGCAGCACTTTTGTCCTAATTTTTAGCCTTCTCCTCTCTAACTGCGTTCACTTTTTTGGAAATGTCAGCTACCTCCAGACTTTAGATGCCCATCTATTGCCAACACCATTTTATATCCGTAGCCCAGACATTTCTTCCAAATCCACACTTGTATGTCCAGCTGCCTTCCTAAGGCATATCTAATAGATATCTGAAGCTCAGCATTTCCAAAACTGAATTCCTGGTTTCCACTTCTCCCCTTATCCACTGTACCACCCCCCACCCCCACAAAAAACCTAATCCATCCAAAGACTTCTCAATCTCAGTTGAAAACAACTCCCATCTTTCTGGTGCTCAGGCCAAAAGCCTAGGAGTCATTTGTGACTCCTTTTATTCTCTCACACTTCACATCCAATCCATCCTGTTGGCTCTCTCTTCAAAATGTATCCAGGCTCTGTCCACTTCACCCATTTCTTCTGCTACCACCCAGGTCCATGCTATATTCACCTCTCACTTAGATTTCTGAAATAGCCTCCTAACAGGTCTCCCTTCTTATATCCATGTCTCAACATAGTACCCAGAATGAGTTTTTCTTTTTTAAGATTTATTTATTTGAGAAAGAGAGAGAGAGAAGGGAGGGGCAGAGGGAGAGAAAACCTCAAGCAGACTCTGTGCTGAGCACAGAGCCCAACACAGGGCTCAGTCTCACGACCCTGAGATCACGACCTGAGCCAAAACCAAGAGTCAGCTGCTCAACCAACTGTGCCACCCAGGCACCCCCAGAGTGAGCTTTTTAAAGCCAAAGTCATATGTTATTCCTTTACTCAAAAATCCCTACAGTGGGACCACCCGGCTGGCTCAGTTGGAAGAGCATGCAACTCTTGATCTCAGGGTCATGAGTTTGAGCCCCACATTGGGAGGAGAGATTACTAATAAATAAATAAATAAACTTTGAAAAAAAAAATCCCTGGGGCGCCTGGGTGGCTCAGTCATTAAGCGCGTCTGCCTTCGGCTCGGGTCATGATCCCAGGGTCCTGGGATCGAGCCCCGCATCAGGCTCCCCGCTCAGCGGGAAGCCTGCTTCTCCCTCTCCCACTCCCCACTGCTTGTGTTCCCTCTCTCACTGTGTCTCTCTCTGTCAAATAAATAAATAAAATCTTTCAAAAATAAATAAATAAATAAATAATAAAAATAAAAATAAAAAATCCCTGCAATGGTTCCTCTTTCCACTCAGTGAAAAAGCTCAAGTCCCTACAAGGCTTTGCATGATTTGGCTTCTTATTTCCTCTCTGATCTAATCCCTTCATTCTCTTCCCCCAGCCCCACTCCCACCACACTAGACTCCTCGCTCATTCAACAAGTCAGGCATTCTCTTGCCTTGCCCCCCTGTACCTGATATTCACTTGGCCAACTGCCCTATCTCTTTCAGGTCTTGGTTCAGCCCTCACCTCAGTAAGGCCTACACTGGCAGTCCTATTTCACACTGCAACCTGTCTACCCACCCTACTCTTGTAATACTCCTGATCCTTGTTAACCTGCTCTGATTTCAATTTTTTCCATAGTACTTATCACCTTCTAACATACCATATAAATTAATAGTCTATGATATGCATTGTTTATTGTCTGTCTCTCACTGTTTTGTCCTAAGCACCTATGACAATGCCTGGCACACTGTAGGTGCTCAATTAATGTTTGTTGAATGAACATATGAATCTTTGCTTCTTCCACAGTGCATAACACAGTATATTTATGTGGTAGATGCTCAGAAAATGTTGAAAGATTAAATGAATGGAGGAAAGATAAACTGCTAAGTTAAATGAATTTATGTTCTAGGAAGCTTTGGTTTTATGTGACCCTTTCTTATTTCTCTCTTGATCCCAAATGAAATCATGTTGGCATTAGTAATATTCTGAATACAACCATATTGATTATGGCTAGTGCTAAGCAATTTTGTGAGTAAGTCAGATATAAACTATAAGGAAATTACTGAGTTGTACTTGGATTATAAGTGATATCTACATAAAGTCAGTGAGGGAGGTTTTATGTATGTGTTCTTATGGGTCAAGATTCTAGTTCTCTATAGTATGCCCTTTCTTGCCTTCCTCAACTCACCATGCTGAGTTAGTGTTAGTGTTGCTTAAAAATCAGAAACAGACTCATAAACACAGAGAACAAGCTGGTGATGGCCAGAGGGGAGGAGGTGGGGCATGGGAAGAATGGGTGAAGGGGAGTGGGAGCAGATACAGGCTTACAGATATGTCATGAATAAGTCACAGGGATAAAAGGTACATCATAGAGAAAATAGTCAATGGTATTGTTATAGCACCGTATGGTCCCAGATGGTAGCTACACTTGTGGTGAGCATAGCATAAAGTTTAGACTTTGTCAAATCACTGTGTTGTACACCTGAAGCTAATGTAATATTGTGTATCAACTATACTTCAATTGAAAAAGAAAGTTAGTGTTGCTTAATTTTGGCAGGAAGGTGAAGACACTTAAAACAATAGAAAACTGGGCGCCTGGGTGGCTCAGTTGGTTAAGCGACTGCCTTCGGCTCAGGTCATGGTCCTGGAGTCCCGGGATCGAGTCCCGCATCGGGCTCCCTGCTCGGCAGGGAGTCTGCTTCTCCCTCTGACCCTCCTCCCTCTCATGCTGTCTCTCATTCTCTCTCTCTCAAATAAATAAATAAAATCTTTAAAAAAAAAAAAAAACAATAGAAAACTATTCTGTCACAGCTCTGGAAGTCAAAAGTCTGAAATCAAGGTGCAGCAGAGTCCATTCCTTCTTGGAGGCTCAGAGAACTTACATTTTTGAAGAAAAAAATCCAAAAGATAAAATCTTAAAGGGCTTCAGTTTCCATCTGTCTGTGTACTTTGAAACCTTAAAGTCAAATAAATGTTACCAGCTGGTAACCATTCCTTTCAGGCAAAGACTTTCTCATAAAAATCCCACCAAACTAGGTAGTGCAATCACAGAGCCTTCGGTTCACCAGTTAGCACACATTACACATACTAGGCAATGAGTTCACACAAGACTGCCTTAAACCAGGAATCCTGCACAGAGTGCCACTGAATTTAAAGAGAAGAAACACCATAAAGTGCCTTGTGCCTCTAGGACCAATAAAAAAGATGATGATATGGGAGCCCTTGTTAACCTAAATCTTGGACAAAGAATTACTGAAAAAAGGTTATTAAAACTCTTCTATCCCTGGTATGGTGAGTGTTCTCTGCCTGTTTATTTTGTCATTTATGTGAATGTATCACTTTGGGTAAGTAAAACTCTCTTTTTAGCTTCCAAGAAAATGTATGGTAAATTCCACTCCGTGGGGTTCATATTTTCTATAGTTATGGGTCAAGAGTAGAGGTTCCCTTGTTGGCTGAGGAAATGTAATCAGTCATTCCCACTATGCCTGGCTTGTTCGCCTTCACACCCATGCTCTCTGTTTATGATGTTGTGGCCTGCCTCTTTGTCACGACCCAACATCTCCCCTTCTCGGTGTTCCAGACACTTCTCTTACAAGTGACTAAGTTCTTAAGACTTTGTTGTTTTCTGTAAATGGCCACACTTACCATGACCTTTATTTCCAGCCTGCCCTGAGTACCAGCTCACATTTTCCATACTCATCCTCTTACATGTGCTCAGGGTGAGACCAGAAGCCTTTCCAAAGTGCCATTTTTTTTTAAAGATTTTATTTATTTATTTGTCAGAGAAAGAGAGAGAGAGCGCACAAGTAGGGGGAGCTGTAGGCAGAGGGAGAAGCAGGCTCCCCGCCGAGCAAGGAGCCCCGTGCAGACTCGATCCCAGGACCCCGGGATCATGACCTGAGCCGAAGGCAGATACTTAACCACTGAGCAGCCCAGGCATCCCAAAAGTGCCATTTTTTCATAGTGAAAGCAAATCAATTGATCAGGAGATTGTAAAAGGATACGTTTGTATTTCTAGTACTGAATATAGCACTTAACATATGGGGAGCACTTAATAAAGGCCTTCATCTTTTTGGATGCAGGCCTTCATTATTTTGGAGGTAGGTAGTATATTAATTATAAATAGCCACATTGGACATTTCCATTTGCATCATATGTGCTGTTAGTAAAATCTGTGTCAAGTCTGCCTGGAGAATGTTGGTATGTCATCATAAAGGTAAGCATGATGGTAGCCTATGACTAGACAGCCTCATAGGGTAGCATATATGAAAAGGACCATCTCTCATGGCAACAAGGCAACTTATTGCCAAGGTGAAAATCACCTTTCTTTCAGATCCATGAATTATTCTATTCCTTCTTTTTTTGTCCATAACAAACGGTTCACCATTTCTTGAGTAAGTGCTGTGTGCCAGGTGCTGTGCTAGATTCTAGGGATAAAAAGACAAAGACCCCTGGAGCCAGACCACAAGGAGCTAATCTCATGCCTTTCACATGCACCCAGATGGCTCCAACTTCAAATATGTTCAAGGATTTGGTTTGAAATCATTGACTTTGATGCCTACCACAACCCCGAGGCAAAGCATTTTTCCTGGTATTGCTAAGAAATAACAATATTTGTAGCATCAATTTTATATATTGAGAATACAAAACCTGGTTTTAAAATTTTTTCATGGCAGGAACATAGTAGCCCTTACAAAAACATTGAAAATAATTTATTTGGTGATTTTAGTAATTCTGTGTAGACAAGGATTTTCCAACACTGATTTTTTAAAATGATTTCTTGGGTTTCTGCTTGATTTAAAGAAACTTTCGGTTCCTATCAGTTCTTTCTGTGGTACTTTTTATTACAAAAATCCTGTCCATGTTTATTAATATTCCAGGTAATTCTTCTTACTCTCCTCTTCTTGCTTTTCTCATTTTACAGGGTAATGTTTATATGTACTACAAATTGTATGGCTTCTATCAGAATCTCTATCGTTATATTCTATCCAGAAGTAATAGCCAACTGGTGGGTACAGACTTAAAGGTAAGGCTTTATTTAATTTGGTATAATACTCTTTTTTTTTTTTTAAATGAAGTGGATCTTTAAGTCTAAAAGAGGTTATGGGGAAATAAACTAAAAACCTAAGGTTTTATAAGGCAGGAATGCTCATTTCATTCTTGCATAAATTGAAGGGGCTGGGTATTCAGTGTATCTGCTATTGAGAGGAGTGAATCTTGTCCAGTTAAATGGTTATCCTTTCATGCATCAACCATTTTGATAGTAACCTTGAGTGGGTGATCTCAGTCCAGTTCCCTGTATATCTACCATTGCCCTTCCTATAATTCAGGCCTTCAGTCCACCCATGTTTAAGGAAATTGAGCTCTACTTGATTGATTAAAAGCCTTTGGTTTAATTAAAAACCCTTTCACTCCTAGGATTATAGAATTTTACTCTTGATAAATGATACTCAGCATGCTAGCAAAAAAACTAGAAGGAAACCTTTTCCAGACTGAGATTATTATATGAAAGTGATAATCAAATGATTTTTTCTAGCAACCACTCTTTTAAAATATATTCTGCTAGTTAGGTGGATGGATTCCCTGTGATAAGTCATCTAGGGTATAGACTCACTACCATTTGTATCATTTTCAGAATATGAATTACACTTCAATAAAAAAAAGTTTTAATAATGTATTCCGGTGTAGGCTTAGTGTGATATTTAGCAGAGCCCACAAAGTAAGTTCTTTCCTGCAGACATATTTGGCATGAATATGTATTGTTAATAAGGAAAAAAACTATACACACACACACACACACACACACACACTCATCTCCAAAACACAAAAATTTCCTAGTCTAAGTGAGCCAGAAGTCTGGGAAAAAGAGGTAGCAGTCCATAATCTTGTTATGTGTCAATAAATTAGTGTGGGTTGATTTACATTGCCAGTGTTCTCATTTTTAACATTCTAAGAGAGTTTACCAAAGTATTTCTTTTTACTGTATCATCTTGCTTCCAGGATGTTGGAAACTGTGCTCCATTTAGCAAGTCCCACGATGGGACTCCCATCGCTCCTTGTGGTGCTATTGCCAACAGCATATTCAATGGTAGGTGACTTTTCCTGTCTCCATGGTGTGCCTTTTCATAAGCGTGTAATAACCTAAATGTCCAGAAGATCACCTCTGCAACTGAGTAGCAGTTCAAAAAAAAAAAAATTGTGTATACATTATCCACTGACTTACAGTATTTCATTTGCAAATAACT